>NW_006399992.1:4094509-4117682 GCF_000299155.1 Elephantulus edwardii | reverse complement strand
GAAAAGTGCAACAATGAATGAATGGAAGACCAAATTCTCTGTAGACTTTTATAATAATAATAATAATAATAATAATAATAATAATAATAATAATAATAATAATAATAGAATTTTCTAAAAGGTTGTTCCCTACCTCTCAGGCTCCTTACAGTAACATAAACATGAAAAAAATGTCTTTGTTTGGCCGCTAGATGGCAGAATGTTTGTTGTTTTGCGCCTTCAAGTTGGTGCCAACTAATATCTGACCCTCTAGAGGGTTTTCAGAGACTAAATCATGCAGAAGAGATTGTCCATCGTTCTTTCCACCAGCATCTGGTGAATCCAAACAGCCTAACTTTTGGTTGGCAGTCTAGCTCCTAATGCATTAGGCAATCAGATTTCTGAAGCTGTAAATATTTCGACAAAGTGTCCCTTGGTCTCCCGTGAAGCACCTAGTGGATTTGAACTGCCAACATTTAGACCCTATGCCACCAGAGCTTTTTATACTAAGAATTTAAACTTTATAATCTATTTCTTAATATGGCCACTGGGTGGCAGAATATGCCTACATATAATACTTTAAAAAATTTAAATTGTCTCAGTTTTACAACTTCTAGGAGCAATGATACAAACTTTTTCAAGAACTCTTCCTTGCATGCATGTGGATAGTATCCTTATCACTCACAACATTGTACTTCATTATAGGTCTTGTAACTATTTTCATTATAGGTCTTTTTACCTAAGAGTGTGACACTATTCCTCTTAATTTTTCATACCTGATTAGGTAGATTATATGATTATCCAATTCAAAGTGGCCAATTTTTTTTCATCTCAGCTCACTATACCTAGAATGTTTACATTTATACATTTTATTTCATTTTTTACAACTTCTAGTTTTTCTTTATTCTTATTTCATATATTGCATGTTCCAATTTTAGTGGATATTTGCAACTGTTTCTTCTAATTTTTAAGCACCTTCCATTTGGTTTCCACATCTTATACTATAGCTGTGTTTCACTGTTGCTAATAAGGATTCAGAAAGCATCAAAAGAAGATAGATGAAACAGATAGAGTCACTATAACAAAAAAGTATTGGTCGACACTGAAATATTTAGGAAGTAGCAGATGATAGGGAATCTAATTTGGGAAGATGAGTGGAAAAGCCAATTCCACAAAGGTGTGTTTTCTGATTTTGGTTAAGTCTTGGGTGTGGAATGTTTGCTTGCAATCGGGTGTGAGCTGATTGGATTTGGTCTTGTATTTAAAAAGGCATTTGGTTTTAACTGTTTTTGGTCATTCTTTTTAGTGGTATAGCACTGGTCTGTCAATTTGCTGTACAGAGGTAACTCATGGTTGCTGTGATGCTAAACACTGTGACACTGATGTGTCAAATGTGATAACGGTTACCCACAGTGGACAGTGTTTGATGGAGCTCTCAGATGAAAACAGGCTTGGAAGCAGGAGTGGCATCGACTTCCGAAATAGCTTGTCTCTGGAAACTCTATGAACTTGGAGAAATGATGAAAGCTATACTAGTTCTCAGGTCTTTTGTTCATAGGGTCACTATGAGTCATCCATCTATGACTCGACTACATATAACAACAACAGCAGCAGATGATAAAGAGCTAGTGGTGATAAGGGAAGAGGTTCAACCTACATTGGAGGCATTGGCAAAAAAATAAGACCTCAGTAATTGATAGCTATCAACTGACATGTTTCAACAGAGGTAGCCTTGGATGTGTTCACCCATCGGCTAGGACAGTATAGCAACAGAAAATTGCCAGAAGTTTAAGCCAGGTTTAAATGAGGCACCAGAGATAGCATTGCTGATGTCAGATGGATCCTAGATGAAAGCAGAAAAAACCAGAAGGATGTTTATTTAAAGTTTATTAATTATCATAACAAACTATGGCTAACATTGAGAAGAATGGGGAGTCCAGAACATTTAATTATGCTCATACAAAATCTAGGCCTAAACCAAGAAGCTGTTGTCAGAACAAGCAAGGGAACACGGAATGATTTAAAATTAAAAAAGATGTGTGTCAGGGTTGTATCTTTTCTCCACATCTATTCAGTCTGTATGTTAAGCAAACTATCTGAAATGCTGGATTTTATAAAGAGTGTGACATCAAGATTAAAGGAAGAGTTATCAACAGCCTGTGTTATGCGGACGACACAACTTTGTGGAAAGCCAAGAGGATTTGGGGCTGCAAAAGGTAAAAGAGAAAGCCTTCAGTACAGGTTACATATCAAAATCAAGAAAACTAAAAATATCCTCACCACTGAGCCTATAGACAACATCACGATAAATGGAGAGAAGGCAAACTGCCAATAATTTCATCTTACTTGTATCAACAATCAACATCCTTGGTACCAGCAGTCAGGAGATCAGGAGACATAGAGTGTTGGGAAAGTCTGCTGTCAGGGACCTCCCCAAAGATCTGAAAAGCAATGATGCTAAGGTGCCCCTGATTTAAGTCGTGGTTTTTACAAACACCAGCTATATGTCTGAGAGCTGAACAATAAATAAGGATGACAGAAGCAGAACTGATACTTTTGAGGTGTTATGTTGGAGAAGAGTGCTGAATAGACTGCCAAAAGAACAAACTGCTGTGTCTTGGAAAAAGTACAGTTAGAGTGCTATTTGGAGGCAAGGATGGTGAAGCTTAATCTCCTACATTTTTGGCATGTTAACAATATACTGAGTCATTGTATCGAAAGGAATTGGCAGACACAGAAGAATTTCATGAAACAATATATGAGCAAGAGCCTATGGTGATGAAAGAAGAAGTTCAGGCTGCTTTGAAGGAAATGGCAAAAAATAAGGCCCCAGGAATAGACAGTATACCAATTGACATATTTCAGCTAACAGATGCTGAGGTGCTCAACAAGTTGTGTCAGGAAATCTGGAGAACAAGAAATCTATTGTACTGGAAAATCTACACTTAGGAACCTCTCCAAATTATTGAGGAGTAATGATGTTCAGCATTTCTTAAGCTCGTGGAACTGAAGAACAAATTCAAACCTAGAGTTGCTATAATCAAGGATGCTTTAGGCAGAACGTTAAATGATCCAGGAGGTATCAAAAGAAGATGGAAGGAATATACTGAGTCACTGCATCAAAAGGAATTGGCAAATACAGAAGAATTTAATGAAATAACATTTGAGCAAGAAGAGCCTATGGTGATGAAGGAAGAAGTTCAAGGTGCTTTGAAGGAAATAGCAAAAAATAAGGCCCCAGGAATAGATGGTATACCAATTGACGTATTTCAGCTAACAGATGCTGCCCTGGATGTGCTCACCAAGTTGTGCCAAGAAATCTGGAGAACAACCATTTGGCCAACTGACTGGAAAAGATCTATATTTGTTCCCATTCCAAAGAAGGGTGACCCAACTGAGTGTGGAAACTACAGAACAATATCATTGATTTCACATGCAAGCAAGATTCTACTGAAGATTATCCAAAAACGATTGGAGCAGCACGTCAACAGAGAATTGCCAGAAGTCCAGGCTGGGTTTAGAAAGGGTCGTGGTATTAGGGATATTGTAGCTGATGTTGGATGGATCTTAGCTGAAAGCAGGGAATGCCAGAGGAATGTCTGTCTGTGTTTCATTGATTATGCAAAAGCGTTTGACTGTGTGGATCATAACAAACTGTGGCTGACTCTGAGAAGAATGGGAATGCCAGAACACTTGATCGTGCTAATGCGAAACCTATACTTGGACCAGGAGACAGCCCTCAGAACAGAGCAAGGAAACACTGCATGGTTCAAAATTGGGAAGGGCATGCTCCAGGGATGTGTCCTGTCTCCATACCTTTTCAACCTGTATGCAGAACAGATTATCCAGAAGGCTGGGCTCTATGAGGAGAAATGTGGGGTCAAGATTGGTGGAAGGTCTATCAACAATCTGCTGTTATGCAGATGACACAACCCTGCTTGCTGAAAATGAAGAGGACCTGAAGCGCTTGCTGCAGAGAGTCAAGGACTGCAGCCTACAATATGGATTGAGGCTTAATATCAAGAAGACGAAGATTCTCACCACTGGGCCAACTGGTAGCATCAGGATGGATGGTGAAGAGATTGAGATTGTACACAGCTTCAGTTTGTTTGGCTCCACAGTCAACACTCTTGGCACCTGTAGCCAGGAAATTAAAAGACGTATTGCCATGGGAAAGTCTGCTGTTAGGGACCTCTCCAAAGTACTGAAGAGTGTCTCTCTGGAGACTAAGGTGCGTCTGATACAGGTCATGGTCTTTGCAATCACTTGTTATGCATCAGAGAGTTGGACAATGACTAAGGAGGATAGAAGGAGAATTGATGCCTTTGAGCTGTGGTGCTGGAGAAGAGTATTGAGGGTACCATGGAATAGCTCTAAATCAAACCACATAAGACTTAGGTTTCTAAGTTTGCTTTAAACCACCTTTAGGTCAGTTTTCAGCGTGACCCTGGGGCTACTCAGCATCTTCTCTTCTAAGCAGATTTTAGGCTGTGCTTCCTCCAAAGCAAGTTTGTTTGTCCTTCCAGAAATATGCGGTATATTCATTATATCCTTTGCTAATGCTGGAATTCTAACGCATCAATTCTTCTTCACCATGGTATCAGGAAAAGACTAGTCTGTGGAGAAGGGTATAATGATTGATAAAAAGCAAAAACTGCGTAAAGAAGAGGCAGATCTTCAATAAGATGACTGAAAACAGTGACTGGAACAGCAGGCTCAAACGTAATTATTGTGAGGAACGTGCAGGGCCAGGCAGGGCTTTGTTCTGTCATCCATAAAGTCATATGAACTAGAGACAACTCACCAGCACCTAATAATAAGAATATGAGCTCCTTCAAGCAGAAATATGACTTAACAAGGATCATTTCATGGCTCCAAACCATAGTTAAAGGATACAGTTTTAGAGACTGGGTTTTGGGGTATGGGTTCTACTTTAATAGTTTACTGGTTATGTGACTTCCAGCAAACTATCAGTCTCTCTGAACCTCACTGCCTGTATGTGTGAGTGAGTTTGAACCCACAAGGTGACTTCTGACCTAATAGATTAGCAGCAGAGTAATTTAACCATTGTACTGCCAGGGTTCTTTTCGATAGTCAATGGAGACTTAAAAAAAAAATATTGTGATTTGAATGAATGTTTGTAGAGAAAATTAGTTTTCTATTTAATAATTTTTTAAACTTTTTTCACTGTGCAATTCCCCCCGTACACTTTTCTTCTTTAACATTATATTTCATATTATCACCCCCATATACTGTGTTCTATAAAATCAATCACCATTGGACTAAGTCCACTATTACCATGTCTTTTCAGGTTTCCACCAGATCTTTCCCATTTTCTTTACCCTCTTCTTCCACCCACCAAATTGTGTGACCCTGTAATTTCCCCCTTCCCATCCTCACCTCTCTGCTCCTATCCCTTCCCTCCTTGGACCCCCATGCACATTTTACTAGCTATCCTTCTATTTTGACAATAATAATCTATGCAGTATCTGTCCTTATGAAACTGTGTTAGATCACTCAGAATAATGCTCTCCACTCTCTCCCATGTTATGTAGTATCCTTTCAGAATTGTTGCTTCTGAGTGCTGCGTTGTATTCCGTTGTGAATGAACCACAATTTCTCAATCCATTAATATATTTTGTTTCATTATATTAGTTGCAACCTCTTCAATGTAACAGCTCTGTTTCTACTTCCTTCCTGGGTCTTTTGCTTGCATTCATGCCTCCTTCTTCCTGCCTTCTGAACTTGAATATGTGACTGAGTACATGAAGAAGAATGAGGCATCAGGATTGGAGGAAGAAATAACCTGACATTTTCAGATGACACAATTTTGCTTGCTAAAAGTGAAGAGGCCTTGAAGCGCTTACTGAAGTTTCAAGATCATACAACCTTCAGTGTGGATTATACCTCCACATAAAACAACACTACTCTTGGAATAGAGAGCATCATGATAAACAAAGAAAAGATTGGAGTTTTCAAGGATTTCATTAGACTTAGATCCAAAAATCAATGTCTACTGAAGCAGCAAGTAATACACATTTTGCAATGGGCAGCTCTGCTGCCAGAGACCTCTTTATGGTACTAAAGAGCAAGGATGTCACTTTAAAGATTAAAGTGAACCTGACCTGAGCCATGGTATTTTAATCTTTTTCCTATAAATGTGAAAATTGGACAATGAATAAGGAAGAAGAAAGGAGAATTGATGCCTTTGAGTTGTGGTGCTGGCAAAGAATAACATGTTATTGTTGTTTTGTGCATTAGAGTCACCCGTGAGTCATAGCTGCCCAATGTACAACATAGGGTTGTTAAAGCCTGCCCTGTCCTGAGCCAGTCCCACTGACTCCAATCACCTACCTCTATCACCCCAGTTACTGTCTCAATCCATCTCATCCAGGGTCTTCCTCTCTTGCACTGTCCCTTCACCCTACTGATAATGATGTGCTTCTCCAAGAACCGGCCCCTTCTAGCCACATGTCCAAAATAAGTGAGATGGAGCTTAAAAATCCTAGCCTCCAAGAGAAACTTGGTTTCACTCTCTTCAAGACAGAACTATTCGTTTTCTTGAAGGCTCATGGTATGTTCCAGACTCTTCTCCAGCACCATAACTCAAAGGCATCAATTCTTCTCTCATCCTTAGTAATTGTCCAGCTTTCTGATACACAGCAAGTACTTGTGAAGACCATGGCCTGGTTGCCTGGATTAGGCACATCTTAGTATCTAGACTGATACCGTTGCTTCTCAGTACTCTGGAGATGTCACTGGCAACATTTTCCCAGTCCAATTCATCTTCTGATTTTCTGACTGCTGGTGCCAAGATTGTTGATTGTGGAGCCAATATAGGAAAAAATAGTTTTATCATGGAGAGTGGAGAGTATGGTAGGAATGTGGGGTATTCGAGTATTAAGTTTGGGGCATAAATTATATAGGCTGAGTGGGAAATGTCAATCAGGGGCCTGAGAGACCCTAAAATGTGACCAAATGTGCTTCACAGCTTTACACAGAAGGGAAAATCAGCCTTGAGAAAGAACCCTCCAGCTTTACCATAGACTGAAAATTCACTTATCACACTTTCTTCGCTTCTATGCAGCACTGATGAAATCTTGGCTGACACACCCTTCTCCGGAATGAGAAGGGAAAAAAAATGAAAGAAATACCAGTGACACACAGCAGATGGCTTGGTAACGTTAGGAAAGGAAATCCTTTGTGTGGACTTGGCAGTGTTTTGTTAAGGGCCATTCTGAAGTCTCAGCATTCTCCAAGGTGATGATGGCTGCTTTCCTTGGCTTGTGAAGTGCACAAACATCATGCAGCTTGTGCCCATGGTTGGGGATTTGAGTCTATTTACAGGAGCCTTGAAAGGCCTGATGATCTACTAGAAAATCCTATGGAGCACAGTTCTATTCTGATATGTTCTTTATCACTGTTGTTGTTGTTGTTGTGGGTCACTGAGTTGGAACTGACACTTAGTTGACCCTTCGGTGGTTTTCAGTGGCAGTAAGAAATTAACTTGACAGCATCTAGTTTTTGGTTGTCACTATCTACATTTCTGGTTTTGTCTCTTCCTCACTGCTGCCTACTTGGCGCTTTTAGCTCCAGCTGCTCTGACAGTCATTCTGTTTCTCCAGCTGGACAAGCCCTTTTCTCTGGATGCCTATACACACACACCCTCCTCCCCCCCACTACACAGTCTCACACATATGCTCAGAGTGTGTAATTAGGATGTGTAATGGGTCCCTTTCTCTCCCTCTCCCATGAACTGATGCCTTTGAGCTGTGGTGTTGGAGAGGAGTACTGAATAGCCCATGGACTACCGAAAGAAAAGGTATGTTTTGGAGAAGATGCAGCTAGAATGCTTCCTGGAGGCAAGGATGGTGAAGCTTCATCTTGCATATTTTGCGTGTGTTGCTAGGAAAGGCTTTTCCTTGGAGAGGGACATAATGCTTGGAAAGGTGGAAGGACAGTGAAGAAGAGAAGACCCTCAACCAGATAGATTGATACAGTGATTGCAGCAATGTGGTTCACTGTGTCAGAGAAGATGAGAATGGCCCAGGATAGGACACAGTCTAGATATGCTGTTCATAGGGTTGCTTTGAGTCATACCCAACTCAACACCACCTAACAACAATAGCCCACTGTCTGCAGGCCCTCTATTTTCAGCCTCTTGACACAGTGCGTTGAACTTTGTTGACCTTGTGGTATTCCTGCTTATACAATTAAAAGTGGGATTACTTGATTAGTATCTCTTTTTACCAGACTTCAGTCCTCAATTTTGGTCTCCATTTCCACCTTTGTAAGAACTTTTGCTCTTCTTGTGGATTCGATCACTGATGTCATCACATAACTCAGTTGGCCTTAAATCATTAGTGTTTAATGCCTCAAACTTATTCTGGGTATCATTTTTAAATTGATGTGGTATCATCAAGGTCATATTTTTGTTCTTTTTTATGTATGTATGTATGTATGTATGTATTTTTATCTTGTGTATTGTCAAAGTAGAGCATCTGGTGAATTTGAACTGCGTGCCTTCGGTATTGCAGCTCAGCTTCTTGCCAGTAGGCCACCAGAGCTCCCTCATATTTTTGTTTTTGTGGGATTGTTTTAATTTTCTTCAGCTTCAGTTTGAACTTGCACATGAGTAATTGATGGTCTGTTTCACAGTCAGCACTTGGCCTGGTTTTGATTGCTGATATTGAGCATTTCCAGTGATTCTTTCCACTGATGTAGTCACTCTGATACCTGTGCAGTCCATCAGGTGAGGCCCATGTGTAAAGTTGCTGCTTGTGCTTTTATAAAAAAGGCATATGTGATTAATAAGTCACTGAGTGTACAGAATTCAGCCATTGTTGTCCTCATTTCTATCAACAAGATAGTACTTTTAGTTCAAAGGCTGAGGTGCACCTGATTCAGGCCATTGTCTTTTCAATCATTTGCGATGCATCTGAGAGCTGGACAATGAGTAAATATAAGAGAAGAATAATTGATGCTTTTGAGCTCTGGTGTTGGAGAAGAGTACTCAATGTCCATGGACTGCCAACAAAACAAACAGATATATCTTGGAGAAGGTGTAACCAGAGTGCTTCTTGGAGGCAAAGGTGATGAAACTTCATCTCACATACTTTGGACATGTTGATAGAAGAAGTTATTTCTTGGAGAAATACATTACATTTGGAAAGGTGGAAGGATGTGAAGGAGAGAAACACCTTTAATCAGGTGGATTGACACAGTCACCGCAGCAATGGGCTTGAGCATGTCAGAGATTGTGAGGATAATATAGGATAGGACAGGATTCAGATCTATTTTTCATAGGCTTGCTATGAGTTGTACTCAACTTGACAGCACCTAACAACAACAAGTACCAGATTTTACTCTTTATGGAGTCAGGTATCTTTCTCGTATACGTATCCTGTTACAGATACTCATTGTATGTTGGCTAAATAGATTAAGTTGCTATCAAGTGGACTATGATTTTTACTGACTCCCATGTGCAGCAGGTCAATCCATGAGCGGGGGTTCCCCCCCCTTTTTCTGAAATTCCACTTTCCCAAGCATGATGTCTCCTTCCAAGGACTGGCCCCTCTTGCCTCTTACACTTCTGCCTAGACATATTTGTTTGGTAGTTCTGGTATATTCAATACTCTGCCAACACCACAATTCAAAGGCATCCATTCTTGTTTGGTCTTCTTATTCATTGTACAACATTGACATGTATATGAAACAATTAAAAATATAGTGGCTGGGATGTGTCTTCTGCTGGGAGCTGTGAACATTGGGTAGATGCTGCTGGTGAAGAGACTGGACCAACCTGGCCCACAGTGCACACCAACCTCACTGATGTCATTTCATGGAAGACCATCACTCTCTGAGAGCTGGGGTGGTAGTGCATGGGTCCTGTCTGGCCCGGTTACTATGGAAAATGCAATGCTTTCCTGGTGGGTCCTCATCCTGGAATTCCTCTAGGGAGATGAGCTCATTCCAGCCTTGTCTAGCCCAGGGCTTCACTTTGCCCAGAACAGGGTTGGGCTCTCTGATGACTATGCTAGGCTGGGAAATGGAGTGACATGAGGTGTCGTTTCCTTCTCAGATCCAAGACTGGTCTCACTTGAGACAGTCCAGAGGTAGTACTAATGCTCACAGAGGCTGGCTGAGGGCAATGCTCATTCACTGCAGGTGGCTGTCCCCACGCCCCTGCCTTGAGTCTGTATGTTCACACATTATGCCTGCATTCCTCCACTTGGCTTCATTCTGACAAGGGCTGGTCTCTGCATTCTAGGCTACTCAAGTGGAGGGATGACAGACAAGGAACACATAGTCAGAGACACAGTTCCATTTCTTCTGCCTTTGCCTGTTCCCAAGACCCTATACAAGATCCTATATTCTTGTTCTATAAGAATCAGTTTTATATCCCCTGAGTGTGCCTGTGAACCATCTGGACTCTCAGCTTCTCCTGAGTACGTACCTCTGGGCGCCAGGGGCCTGTGTTGTGGATGTTCCTGACCTCTCCCATCTCCCTAGTTCATGCCGGCCGTCACTTACTACACACAACTCTCATTATCCTGTGTGCACTTCCTGGGTCTCCTATCTGCAGAAGAACTTGCAGAAGCATCAGTCCTGATACTCTAATAAAATGTAATAGTCTGTGAGCCAAGAGAGGCAGAGTGCCCTATGGTGGAGCCAAGGATCACTGGCAAGTGGTTCTTTAGAGATGAGGTTTGGGTGGGACTCTATGTCAGGTCAGGGGCAGATGCCAGTCTGATGGGCATTTCTTTAACCCCAGTGACCTGCCTTATTGTTACATAAGTGTGGAGGAGATGGAGTGGTTAATAAGACTCTCAGACCTCATAGTCTACACGAGGCAGAACATCAGCACAGAAAGAATCAGTGCTTGGGAAAGTGTAGGCTTGGCAGGGGTGCTTCTTTGACTATAGGATAACCATAGAGTCAGCAGTTGATGGCCAAATGAGTCAGTGACATGGAGCCATGTTCAGGTAGCTGAGGAGGACACTGCAGTCCTCTGAAGTTGGCTCCTATAAGGGCAGAATGACCCATGTGAGCCCAGGAATATGGCCCTGTGCTGAGTTGCAGAGGCAGGTGAACTGAGGCAGGCACTCAATATGCAATGCTAGATATCTGGCCTCAGAGTGATACCCCTGAGGCGACCATCCTCACGCCTAAGACAGTTGCTAGATGGCTCTTCCTGCCACCAAAATTGAGGCAACCAGGTTTAGCCCTTGCTGCTGGGAGGCAAACCTTTGACACAAAAACACACTGAGAACTGTGAGTCTAATATGTTAACTGTGTTTTCCACAAATGGCAGGAGGTGAGTGACTTCCTTTCACGGTCAGACACAGAAGCTGCATGCTCATGGGCTTATTGCTTCAGTAACTATTTCCTGTGGCCCTGGCAGGTATCTGTCTAAGGTGCCATGTACAGATTCTGTGGCTCAAGGGAGGAAGCAAAGCCCAGGGTATTAATAGTTCATTCTACTAAGATTAGTATCAGACCAGTTATAAGAAGTGCCGAACCAACCTTGCCCTGAATACTTGATTTACTGTATAAGTCCATCATGTCCAACATCAGTACCCACTCCTTTCTTCAGTTACCACACTTCTTTATGTCCCTTGGATTCAATGGTTTGCTGAAAGGTCTCCCAGAGACTCGGACCCATCAGGGGAATGACTCACATGACTGTAGGTATGCAGGCTAGTTTAGTAGAGACTGGTGAGTGTTGTAGATTATCAATTGCTGTGTAGCTGGAAAGCAGGCATCTCAAAAGGAGAGAGAGCTAGCACCGAGTCGCATAAGCTTATATAATAAGCCTGATATTTGTTCCCATTCCAAAGAAAGATGACCCAACAGAATGTGAAAATTATCAAACAAAATCCTTAATATCACATGCAAGCAAGATCCTGCTGAAAATTATAAAAAAAATGACTGGAGCAACATGTCAACAGAGAACTGCCAGATGTGCAGTCTGGGTTTAGATGAGGCCATGGTACTAGGGATATTATAGCAAATGTTAGATGGATCTTGACAGAAAGCAGAGACTACAAGAAGAATGTCTATCTGTGTTTCATTGACTATGCAAAGGCTTTTGACTGTGTAGATCACAATAAACTGACAGACTCTGAGAAGAATGGGAATCCCAGTACATTTGATTGTGCTTATGTGAAACATATACTTGAACCAAGAGGCAATCGTCAGAACAGAGGAAGGAGACACTGCATGTTTCAAAATTGCAAAGGGTGTACACAAGGGATGTATTCTGTCTCCATACCTTTTCAATCTATATGCAGAACAGATCATCTGGGATGCTGGGCTGTATGAGAAGGAATTAGGATTGGAGGAAGATCCATCAACAAGCTGCATTATGCAGACGACACATCCTGCTTGCTGAAACTGAGGAGGACCTGAAGCGCTTGCTGCAGAAAGTTAAGGACTGCAGCCTTCAATACGGATTGAAGCTCAACATCAAGAAGACAAAGATTCTCACCACTGGGCCAGTCGATTGGCAGCATCATTATGGATGGTGAAGAGATCAAGATTGTTAAAATTTTTCGTTTGCTTGACTCCATAATCAACATTCTCGGTACCAATAGCGAGGAAATCAAGAGATGAATTACATTGGGAAAGTCAGCTGTCAGGGACCTCTCCAGAGTACTGAGGAGCAACAACATCAGGCTGGAGACTAAGGTACACCTGATCCAGGCCATAGTCTTCACAATTGAGTGCTATGCATCAGAGAGGTGGACAATGACTAGGGATGGATGATAGAAAGAGAATTGATGCCTTAGTGTTGAATATACCATGGACTGCTAGAAGAACAAACATGTTTGTCCTGGAGAGGGTGAAGCCAGCCTGCTCCTTGGAGGCAAGGATTCTGAAGCTTCACCTTTGGACATGTTGCAAAGAGGGACCAGTCCTTGGAGAGGGAGGTCATGCTTGAGAGGGTGGAGGAATAGTGCAGTAGAGGAAGATCCTCAATGAGATGAATTGATTCGATGATTGGGGTAATGGGAGTAGGTGTGTCAGAGACAATAAGGTTGGCACAGGATAGAGCAGAGTTTAGGGCTCTTGTACATAGTGTTGCTATGAGTCACGAGCAACTCGACATAACAACAATGTAGGGAACAAACAGCTATGTCTTGGAGAGGGGGCAGTCAGAGTGCTCTTTGGAGGCAAGAGTGATGAAGCTTCACCTCACATACTTTGGGCATGTTTTTAGGAGGTGCTATTCTTTGGAAAGACACATGATGCTGGGAAGGGTGGGGGGTCGGCAAAGGAGCCGAAGACCCTCAACCAGGTGGATTGATACAGTGACTGCTGCAATGAGCTCTAAGTGTGTCAGGAAGTGTGAGGGTGGGACGAACAGAACAGGGTTCAGATAGTTTTTTTTAATAAAATTTTTTTATTTTAATTGTGATTTTAACAAAAGTTTACAGCAAAGTTAGATTTTCATTCATTCATTGTTAACACATTTTTTTATAAATGTCGATGGTTGTAGAGAGGACTTTTGTTCATGGAGTCTCTGAGTTATGCTCAACCAGAAAGCAATCAACAATAACTCCCTCCCTTACCTTTCCCCCAGATAATTTTGTTGTTGTTGTTTTAAATATTCCATCCTTGTTCCCCCAGATAATTTTGTTGTTGTTGTTGTTTTAAATATTCAATCCTTGTTGCACAATTATCTCCCTCCTCCCCCTGCCCTCAGTCCTCTTTGCAATGTATCTCTAATATTCTGGGCCATTCTCGTACATTGAATGCCTAGTCATTTATTCCTTTTAAAGAGTTCTTTCCTTCATCTGTTCCAGCAATCTTTAGTTCACAGGATTGCTGTGAGTTGTACTTAACTCAAAGGCACCTAAGAACAACACCAACAACAGAGGAGGGAGGGAGCTTGTATCCTACCCTAATCCTCTCTGTTTAATACAATAAATACTTTATCACAAAATAAACAATTAACCTTGACTATAATTTTGAATGATAAACCTTTACCACTACAGATTCAAGGAAGAAATAGTTCATTAACTAGTCCTCGGTGAGGGCTGTGTTCTCTTGGGGCTTCAGGATGCCAATAAGAGGACTTAAGGTGAGCCCACTATGCTTTAGTTGGTGGATTCCCCTCTGAAATATTATTTTTCTCCCTAAAATACTAGTACATTAAATAGTACAACTTGTAAAAAACAAAAACAACAAAATTAAAAACAAACCCCAAACCTCAAAACATAAAACCAGTGGTTTGGGTCAGGCACACATATTAGTCTTCGAACTAACTTCTTGTTCTTTATTACCTTAAGGAGATCTTTGACAATAGCTTTGCCCCATGCAAAGTGTCTTTTTTTTCTTCTCTTTTGATTTCTATTTCTATTTCTTGACAGAGGCTATCATGGAGTTTGATTTTGAATCTAAAGAAAATGAAATTATTGACAAATTCAATTTTTTCTCCATTTATCATAATGTTGTTTATTAATTCAGTTGTAAGGACTTTTTGTTTTCTTTGTTGAAATATAACCCATATTGAAGGCTATTGTTTTTTATATTCTTCACTTAGTGCTTTGTCTTCAATTTGAGCAAACAAAGTTCTGTCATCTGTATGTTTTTGTTCATTTTATTTTACGTAGTTTTCTAAAATTCATTCATTATTGTACATTTTCCTCCCTTCACCACAACATAGGTTGTTGATGAGTCTTTCTCCTATCCTGATACCACATTCTTCATATAGTCCAGCTTCTTTAATTATTTGCTCATTGTACATATTGAGTAGATGTGGTATTAAGTTACCAGATGAATTATTAAGAATTCTCAGTGTGCTTCTTTATGACTCTTCATCCATTATTCATTGCCATCGAGTCAGAACCAACTCATAGTTGATCCACCAGGCAGTTTTCAGAGGCTGTTAGGTACATATGAGGAGATTGCCCATCTTTCTCCCTTGATTTGCTCGTAGACTTGAACTGCCTGAGAGGCACTGATTTTGGAGCATCCGCACCCTAGACCATCAGAGTTTCACTGTGGCCTTTTAGGGCTTGAGAAGTGATAAGTAATAATTGTCAGTTTCATTTTCCCTTTTTGGAGTATACATATTCCTTGAACATAACAAACAAACAAAAATCAGACCATTGCTATCCAATTGATTGCAACTCCTGGCAATCTAATATGTTAAAGAAATTTTCTTTTGAATGTAATCTTTACAGCGGCAAACTGTCAGTCCTTTCTTCCCCTCCCCCCCTTTTTTTTGTTAGGGGGAGAGTAAAAAGGTTATAATTCAGATTAATAACAAAATATAGTCAAGATAGCTCACAAAATGTGCACACAGGCACCTTGGCCTCTAGCCTCACGGCTCTAATTGTCCAACAAAGTTCTCCGTTCTGCCAACATTGGCTTCCCTCACCCCCCAAATCCCATCTCACATCCAATTCCCCAGTTCAGGCATTGCTGCTGCTGCCTTCCCAAATGGTTTCAAGGACGTCTCTCTTCCCTACCTGGGTGAAGAATCTCCTGCGAGAAGAATTTCTCTGTCCGGCCATTCTTCCATGGTATTTGTATAGGTTCAAAACGCAAACCCTAAAGTTAGTAGTTGAGTGTTGTCTGGGACCTTCCTAAGCACAAGGAGAATAATATTATTATTTATTTATTTCTACTCATCTGTCCCCTCTTCCCACCTCAGGTTGTTGTTATGTACCATCGAGTCAGAACCGACTGACACATGGTCCATAGCTGACCCTCTGGAGGATTTTCAGGGGCTGCGCATTGTGCAGGAGGAAACTGCCCATTTTCAGGTTGTTGTCATATACTGTCGAGTAGGATCCGACCCATAGCTGACCCACTGGGAAGTTTTCAGAGACAATAAACCACACAGAAGGAGATTGTCCATTCTTATCTTGCAAAGCAGCTGGTAGATTCAAACTATATGCCTTTAAGATTGCAGCACAGTTTCATATCACTAGGTATTAGAGCTCCTGTCAGTTCCAAGAGAAATTGTGTCACTTTTATGACATCGATTACCAGGAAGGATTTGACTCCTTTTTTTTTTCTTAAAGGACGAGAAAGTCCAGTGAGTGATGATGTACTGCTAAAGGCCTGATCACATTGCTTCTATCTCTTAGAGTCTTACCTTGCCCAGGTATGACACACTAGAAACTGATGGGTATGGAGAAGAGACTCCCTCCCTCCTGCCCCAGCATGTTCCTCAACAAACTCCACTAGTTATTGTAAAGGGAACTCTGGTGGCCTAGGGACTCTGGTGCATAGGGAGTTGCACTGTTAGCCTTAAAGTGGTACTTCTCTGGCAATTCAAATACACCAGTGCAATTAAGATGGGAAATCTTCTCCCATGTGATTTCCAGCTTCTGAAACCTGCTGGAGGGTCAGCTATGAGTTGGTTCTGAGCCCATAACAATGAGAGAGTGAGTAAATGAGTTCTTTGATAATGTGTTTGGTTCCCCTGGAAGAAGAAGAAAAAGAAGACTTAGGTCTGAGCTTGATTAATTACCCCCAAAAAAGTTAATTTAGGGGAAAAATCAGTAACATGCTTCACGCTTAGTTCAAATGTGTTGTTTTTTTTTCAGTATTAAGCCTCTACTAGTCCTTGGGATGATGAAAATATGGTGTGCATCTGTACATTTGTTTCCTCATGGCTTGTGTTTAATTATCCTCAAAGGGGAAAAAATGTACAAAATGGTTCATGTTTTTCTCTTTTAACTGCCAAGATGGGAACTTCTGAGGCTTTGACAGAATTGGTTGCAATCTCTTTGAAAGTTTTATTAATATAGACAGAGTATGTTTTTAATCCATTGTATTTTGATCACTAAAATTTATTATCTGTGATCCACTCATGCTTGAGCCTACCATATTTGAATAAGAAGTCAGCAGTTTTTTTTACCTAGCAAAATATACTGGGTTTTATTATGATTATTTTTAATGCAGTGTTGTAATGATTGTTTTAGTTCTCTAATACAATCTGCATTATGCAGATGACACAACCCTGCTTGCTGAAACTGAGGAGGACCTCATGCACTTGCTGCGAAGGGTCAAGGACTGCAGCCTTCAGTATGGACTGAGGCTCAATGTCAAGAAGACAAAGATTCTCGCCACTGGACCAATTGGCAGCGTCAGGATGGATGACGAAGAGATTGAGAGTGTTCACAGCTTCAGTTTGCTCGGCTCCACAGTGAACACTCTTGGTACCAGCAGTCGGGAAATCAAAAAGCGTATCGCGATGGGAAAGTCTGCTGTTAGGGACCTCTCAAAGGTACTCAGGAGCAACAGTGTCTCTCTGGAGACTAAGGTGCGCCTGATACAGGCCATGGTATTTGCAATTGCTTGTTATGCATCAGAGAGTTGGACAATGACTCGGGAGGACAGAAGGAGAGTGGATGCTTTTGAGCTGTGGTGCTGGAGAAGGGTACTGAATGTACCATGGACTGCCAGGAAAACAAACAGATTCATCTTGGAGAGGATTAAACCAAGCTACTCCTTGGAGGCAAGGATTCTGGGGCTTCGTCTGACATACTTTGGACATGTTGCCAGGAGGGACGGGTCCTTGGAGAGGGACATCATGCTTGGGAGGGTGGAGGGACAGCGCGGGAGGGGAAGATCATCTATGAGATGGATTGATTCAGTGACTGGGGTAATTGGGATGGGTGTGTCAGAGGCGGTGCAGTTGGCGCAGGATAGAGCAGGGTTTAGGGCTGTTGTGCATAGGGTCGCTATGAGTCTCAAACGACTCGACGGCACATAACAACAACAACAACAGCAACAACAATGCTGTTGGGAGTGACTACTCCGCGGTCCTTAGGCCTGCCTTTAATTGTGTTTGGTTAAACATTTTTCTAGGTAGTGTAACCCTCGTATGCCCACTTGCTGTACAGAGGTAACCCGTGGTTGCTGTGAAGCCAAACACTGACACTGATGAGTCAAATGCAAGAATGGTTACCCATGGTGGACAGTGTTTGGTGAAGCTCCATGATTAAACCAAGCTTGGAAACAGGAGTAGCATCCACTTCCACAATAGCTTGCCTCTTTTAAAACCCTATGAACCTGGAGAAAGGACAAAAGTTATACAGGAGTTGTCCAGGACTTTCATTCATAGGGTCGCTATGAGTTGCCTGCAACTTGATGGCACTTAACAACAATAATGCTGTTGCAACAGAAGAAATACCACAAGTGTAAAGTGTTAAAGAATGAGAATTTGTATTTTCACAGTTCTAGAGGCTTAAAGTTCATACCAATGTCTCAACTGTGCCAATTCTTACCCTGGACACTAGAGGGTTCTTGTATGGTATCAGTCTTCTCCCAGTATATACTAACTTTTGTGTTTAATTGACTGTTTTCCTAACTGATGATTAGGTTTAAAAGACACCCTGCACTGATGTGGTGTCATTAATGTAACACAGAAAATGTAATTCTCTATCAAGGAATAAATCAACAAGTGTAAAGATTAGGATTCCAGTACATCTTTGGAGGGGAGAAGACTCAATTTGATTTATACCAATAAGAATACCAAATATTTTCTTCATCTAGACAAAACGGAGGTGCTTTGGTTTTTTTTTTTAAATTCTGTAAGATAATTGTATCTACAATAATTTTAATATAAACATCAGAGACATTGCACTATGAATATATTTCTTTGCTCCAAGCAAATCCTGTAGACAAAGATCCTATTTTCTGTGTATTTGTGGATGTAGAAATGTAAAGAAATGAGAGAAGCAACTTATGGTCTCAGTGGATATTTTGAGTCAGCAATTTAAAAGTAAAACAAGTCTTTAGTAATCAGAGTACTTCTAAAAATAAACGTATGCATGAGAAAACTTGGAATGCATACCACAGCTAATGCATTGTCACAACTGTTTGTTATTCATATATTTCACTTTCATTCTAGTTTCCCAAATCTCACCATTTGAATCTTAATTATTGTTTCTGTTAGATACCATTGAGTTGCTCCAACGTATAGTGACCCTGATGCACAGAGCCCTGGTCTATCTTGCATCATCCTCACACTCTCTTCGTAGCTGAATCCCATTGTTGGCAGTCATTGGATTAATCACCTCGCTGAGGGTTTTCCTCTCCTTTGCTAATTTTCTAATATTTATGTTTTAATTGAGGTTTTAATTAAAGTTTATAAAGAACTTGGATTTCCATTCATTCATTGTTGCACATTTTCCTCCCTGACCCTTCCCCCCACTTTTGCTTTTTTAAAAAAAATAAGTTATTTTCATTGTTATACAGTCCCTCCTCCCCTCTCCCCCAGTCCACCTCACGATGCAGCTCTTATTCTAGACCCTTGTTATACCAATAATACCTAGTCTGTTTCATTATTTATCCCCTCTTTTCTTAGTTTCCCCAACACCCCATGTCAGTCTTGTTTTATATTTCAAGTGTGAAGTCTTCCTTTAAGGACTGTTGTTGTTGTGTACTATTGTGTATGCACATTTTCTTACCATTAGTCCATCAGAAGGGAGCTTTGGTGGCCTAGTGGCAAGAAACTGCACTGCAATCCCGACGGCCCAAGGTTCGAGGCCACCAGCTGCTCCGTGGAAGGATGGACAATCTCCTCCTGTGTGATTAACTGACTCTGAAAATCCGCAGGAGGGTCAGCTATGTGTTCATTCCAACTTGACAGCACAAAACAATACCAGGCCACCAGAGCTTCCTTCCGTCTCTAAGGACTGTTGGTGTTGTTGTATACCAGAGAGTCGGAACAACCCATAGCTGACCCTCTGGCGGGTTTTCAGAGGCAGATGAGGTCATATACCGACATATACCTGATACTGTGTATTATCAGAAAAAATCCCATCCACCCGTATTATACTATTAAAGACCTATTAGGGGTATTATTCCTTATGCTCTTGCTCCTCCTTCTTCAGCCCTCTTCTCCCCAGACCTGCTAGGTGATCTAGAAGACTGACTACATATCCACCAACCCCTAAACACTCCTCCCCACATCAAACCTGAGTGGTATCTTCTATTCGCATATGCAGTCCTCCGATCCATTCCAAACAAACGTGAAAGGGTCCTCGCTTTAGTATTCTCCATCCTAATTCTAGTGATCTTCCCCTTACTTCACACATCCAAACAACAAAGTTGAATGTTTAAACTCATCAGTCAAGGCCTTTTCTGATTCCTAGAAGCCGACCAACTGACACAAACCTGAATCCAAGGACAACCTGTCAAACAGCCATATATCATCATCTGCAAATCCTAGCTCACATGCCTACTGCAAGCCTAATTGAAAATAATATTTTAAAAAATATTAATTTTAGTGAACATTTAAAGAGATTTTGCATTTTCATTCATTCATTGTTGCACTTTTCTCTTTACCCCGCTCCCCCCAGTTCACTCCTGTCTTTGAAAAGCAAAGATAAACTTCTTCATTGGTATACAATCCTCCCCACCCTGCCCCAAATGCACTCCACTATGCAACCTTAACTCTGGATTCCTGTGATAATAATAATATGCTATTATATATCACTTTTAAACAGTTCTCTCCCTCATCTGTTTTAATTCAGTATACATAATCAATCTGGTTTTTCTCAGTTTTACCCCAACCCTGATGTCAGTCACTTTCTACAACAGCGGCACCATGCAGTATTTGTCCTTTTGTGACTGAGATATTTTACTTAGCATAATGTCCTCCAGAGTCACCCATTTTGAATAATATTGCATGAGTTCCTTGTTTTTCAATGCAGTATTCCATTGTGTGAATATACCACAGCTTCTCTATCCATTCGTTTGTTGATGGGAACTTAGGTAGTTTCCAACTCCTAGCTGTTGTGAACAAAGCCGCAATGAACATGGGTGTGCATATATCTGCTTGGATGTCAGTTATGGTCTCTTTGGGGTATATTCCCAGTAGTGGAATTGCTGGGTCAAACGGTATCTCTGTTTGCAACTTTTTGAGAAAGCGCCATACTACTTTCCACAATGGTTGCACCATTTTACACTCCCACCAACAGTAAATAAAAGTTCCAGTTTCTCCACAACCTCGCCAGCATTTGTTGCTTACTGTTCTGCTAAATTTTGCTATTCTGACTGGGTGAGATGATATCTCATAGTTGTTTTGATTTGCATCTCTCTTAGAGCTAGGGATTTTGAACATTTCTTCATGTGCTTGTTGGCCATCTGAATGTCTTCTTTGTTGAAGTGTCTGTTCATATACTGTGCCAATTTTTCAATTGGATTATTTACCTTTCTCTTGCTGTGGTTCTCAAGTTGAAAATCATCTTTAAAATGATAGCTGCCCTAGTAATATAATCATTGCAATGGTCTTATAAACAATCGATGGAAATTAAATCTCCCTAAGACATCAGGAATGAGGGAGAGAACTGTTTAAAAGGGATATATGATTGGGTATTATTGTCATTACAGAAGTCCAGAATGAAGGCTGTGTAGTGGAGTGGACTTCGGGGGAGGGATTGCATAACAATGAAAGAGTTTTTAATTTACTTTTCAAGGAGAAGAGTGAATTGGGTACAGGGGATGGGCAGGGAGAAAAGTGCAACAACGAATGACTGGAAACCCTAAGTCTCTATAAACTTTCATTAAAATTAATTTTTAAAAAGTGAAAAAAAGAAAGAAATGGAACACATAAAAAAAGGCATATTCAGTCCCACCATCAACACGCAAAAGATGATATTCTAGGTAAGCTATTTCCTGATACTCAATTCATGTACGACTCTGTTTATATATAGTTGTATTATATGTATATCACCTTTAATTTGGGCTATATATGATTAATATTACAAAGCAAGGAATACCAAAGGAAAATCGATCTGTGTTTCATTGATTATGTAAAGACGTTTGACTATGTGGATCATAACAAACTGTGGCTGACTCTGAGAAGAATGGGAATCCCAGAACACTTGATCATGCTAATGCAAAACCTGTATTTGGACCAAGAGGCAGTCATCAGAACAGAGCAAGGAAACACTGCATGGTTTAAAATTGGGAAGGGTGTATGCCAGGGATGTGTCCTATCTCCATACCTTTTCAACCTGTGTGCAGTACAGATTATTCGGGGGAGGCTGGGCTTTATGAAGAGAAGTATGGCATCAGGATTGGTGGAAGATCTATCAACAACCTGTGTTATGCAGATGACACAACCTTACTTACTGAAACTGAAGAGGACCTGAGGCACTTGCTGCAAGAGGGTCAAGGACTGCAGCATTCAATATGGATTGAGTCTCAATATCAAGAAGACAAAGATTCTCACCACTGGACCAATTGACAGCATCAGGATGGATGGTGAAGAGATTGAAATTGTTCACAGCTTTGGTTTGCTTGTCTCCACAGTCAACACTCTTTGCACCAGCATCCAGGAAATTAAAAGATGTATTGTGATGGGAAAGTCTGCTGTTAGAGACTTCTGAAAGTACTGAAGAGCAATGGTATTACTCTAGAGACTAAGGTGTGTCTGATACAGGTCATGGTCTTTTCAATCATTTGTTATGCGTCAGACAGTTGGACAATGACTAGAGAGATAGAAGGAGAATTGATGCCTTTAAGCTGTGGTGCTAGAGAAGAGTATTGAGTGTTCCATGGACTGCTAAGAAAACAGATTCATCCTAGAGAGGATTAAACCGAGCTGCTCCTTAGAGCCAAGGATCCTGAGGCTTCATCTGGCATACTTTGGACATGTTGTAAGGAAGGACCAGTCCTTGAAGAGGGACATCATGCTTGGGAGAGTGGAGGGACAGCGCAGGAAGGGAAGGCCTTCTATGAGGTAGATTGATTCAGTGACTGGGGTAATCAGGATGGGTGTGTCGGAGACAGTGAGACTGGCACAGGACAGAGCATGTTTTAGTGCTGTTGTACATATATGGTCTCTATGAGTCGCAAGCTACTCAATGGCATATAACAAACAACAACTATATATTATTGAACATTAATTATTTTCCCCATGCATATAAGCAAGGATTAAATAATTACTGCTTGAGCCCTATCTCATGACATCAATTCTTAATCACACAGTCAATCCACCCTTAGCAACACCATGCTTATCACTTCCATTATCTTCCTTTAAGCACTAAACTTTGAGAAACTAGCAACCCTTCCAATTTCTGCCTGTCTTCTCACTCAGGGCCCATCAACTGTGGAGTTTTCTATTATGAAACTATACCTCGAGTTGCTATAATCAAGGATGCTTTCGGCAGAATGTTAAATGATCCAGGAAGTATTAAAAGAAGATGGAAGGAATATA
>NW_006399992.1:4047489-4092833 GCF_000299155.1 Elephantulus edwardii | reverse complement strand
GACCATCTCACCTAAAATTGCCCATTCTTTCTTCTTAAATAATAGAGATTGATGGCCTAATGACTAATCAGCCCAGGCTCACACATAACTGTGGTGTCATACATTTGGTGTTTGTTTCATTTTTAGAGTTCCTAATCCAACTAGATGTCAAAGCCTTGAATCAGTCAGAACTATATTGTAGTCAGACACAGAATGAACATGACCACTGGACAACATACACTATCAGGTACAATTCTGTATATGGCATATCTTGTTTGTTGTCGTTAAGTGCCGTCGAGTCACAGGCGACTCATAGCAACCCTATGAAGGAGAGTCTTCGATGCTTGGGTGCCTTTCATCCTCTCTCCAGGTTAATAGGGTTTCCGAAGGCAAGTTATTACGGAAGTGGATACCACTCCTCCTTCCAAACGGCATACGTATCAGGCATGAATCAGGTATATGCCACCAGAGCTCTAAGGAGTAGCCATTCTTAATAACATGTCTAAAGAATATGAGATGAAGCCTTAACATCTCTGCTTCTAAGGAATATTCTGATTTCACTCCTGGAGGCCTAGTGGTGGTAAGAAGCTGTGCTGCAATCCTGAAGATACAGACCACTCTGTGGGAGATGGATGGGCAATCTCCTCCCATGAAATTAACTGCCTCTGAAAACTCACTAGAAGGTCAACTGTAGTTCAGTTCTGACTCTATGGAACACAACAAAAAAGAAGAGAATACGTTTATTTTTCTGGCAGTCTCAGGATAGTTCACAACTATTGTTGTTATGAATTGCAGGTGACGCAACAGCGCTTAACAACAACAACATGATATAGTCAATATCCTTTACCAACACTATAAGGGCGTTAATTCTTCTTCAGTATTCCTATTTATTGTCCAACTTTCACATGTGTATGAAACAAATTAAAATACTATGGTTTGGGTCATTCTGAAGGCTATTGAAAGTCTTTGGGGTTTTTTTTTTATATAAGTTTTCACTTTCAGAAAGTAAATTTGTGTCATCTGCATAATACAGATTGTTGAATCTTCCTCCAAAACTGATGCCACATTATCCCTCATAAAGTCCAGTTTTGAGACCTTTTGCTCATCATACAGATTGAACAAATATGGTAGCCCTGAAAGATAGAGCCCTGACATATAACTCTCCTAATTTTAAACCATGCAGTATCTCCTTGTGTTCTTCAAACAACTGCTTCTTAATTATGTACAATTGCCACACAAGCACAATTAAGTGTTCTGGGATTTCTATTATTTACAATGTTTTCCATAGAGTGCTATGATTGGCATAGTCAAATACCTTTGCATAGACAGTGAAACACAGATAAACACCTTTCTGGTAGTCTCTGATTTCAGCCAAGATCCCTGACATCAGCATTGATATTCTTGTTGTATTCTTGTTGCCTTTTCTAAATCCAGCTTAAATTTCTGGAAGTTCTCTGTCAATGTATCTTTAAAATACTTTTTCAAAAATCTACAGCAAGAGTTTACTTGCATGTAACATTGACGATAATATTTGATTTTAACATTCTGTTGGATCACTTTTTTAAAAATGGTCTCAAATAGGAATCTTTTTCAGTTGGTTGGGCTTCCAAATTTCCTGACATTGGCACAGACAAGTAATCATGGCCATCATTACATTTGTTTACAGAAATGTTTAAATTCTATCAATGCTTGTTTTTGCCAATACCTTCAGTATGGCTGGGATTTCTTCTTCAGTACCATTGTCTCATGAATACATGCTACTTCCTGAAATCGTTCCATTTCATAAAGTGCTTTTTATCAATGGCACTCAGCAGTCCTTTTATGTATTTATTTTTAATATGTTGCCTACAGAGTTCTTCAGCATTGCAATTCAAAGCTTAAATGTGTTGCTCAGTTCCTTCAGCTTGAGAAATAACAAGAGTGTTCTTCCCTTTGGTTTTCTAGTTCTAGATCTTTGTACATTTTTTGTAATACTTTGCTTTGTCTTCTAGAACTGCCCTTTGAAATCTGATGTTTAGCTCTTTCACGTTATTTCTTTCTTTTGTGTTGTCATCTCTACAGTGAAGAGCAAGTTTCAGAAACTCTTACATCCTTCCACCCCCTTACTTTCTTACTTTCATATTTAATAACTTTTGTTTCTTGATATAATTTACCCCACAACTTGTCAGGAGTCAAATATATTCTTGAGGTGTTTTTAAAATTCAAGTGGGATACAGTCAAGTTTAAATTTGTATTTTGTATTTTGACTCTCATGGACTTGTTTTACTCTTCTTCAGCTTCAACTTGAGCTTGTAAATGAGCAACTGATAAGCTGTTCCATGGTTGGTCCTTGCCTTCTTCTAAATGATGATATTATGCTTTTCTATCACCTGTCTCCAAAGATGTAGTCAATTTGATTCTTGTGTATTCTACTAGGTACTTTGCTAAAAATAAAGGTCAAATCATTTGATTAAAATGAGGTAAGATAATTTTAAAAAGTATTTCCTTTTTCATTTTTAGTGTTATAAAACTACAGTTAACACAGCATTTGTCAATTTAATATCTTTCACCTACACAATTCAGTGATCCCTAGAAGTTTACATTTTAATTATTTGGGCCTTACAGAGGTATATCCTCAGATCCTTGTTCCTTTTCTTATTGTTGAAATTGTACTGTAAACTATTCAAGTGTGTTTAGCAAATAAAAACCTGTACTTGAAGAGAAAATATAAATGTCGACCCTTTGCCTGACAGTCATTGAGAAATTGAAAAGAATGCCTAGACATGGAAAGTTAGTAAACAACTTCTGAACCACTATTTGTCAGTTTGCCTTTTCTTTGGTGGCTGTGTGTTGTTATGATGCTGGAAACCTTGTCCCTGATATTTCAAATATCAGGAGAGTTACTCCTGTGGAAAGATTCAGCAGTGCTTCCAGACAAAGGTCTGGCAATCTACCATCCAAAACCAGCCAATGAAAATTCTAGAGATTACAACAAATATTGTCTTTTACAATGCTGATAAATGAGCCTCTAGGTTGGAAGACACTAAAAAAAAAACCCACAGTGGCCACAACCATGTTCTCAATGATCCTGAAGATGGCACAGGGCCAGGTTCCACCAGTCTCTATCAGAATAGTAAGCCTGGTTTGTTAGGTTTTTGGTTTTATTTCTTTTGAATGATCTGTAGTTTTGTTTCAAGAACTTGATGTTTTATCTGCTGCATTTTGACCTAATAGTAACTAAGAGGCACTTACTTCATTTTTAAATGACTTGGGCATTTTGAGAGGTACTTAACACAAAGGCAGAACTTGATTAGTGTGATCAGATCTAAATTAGGAAGGGAAAAGTGACCTTAAGAACTGAGAATGACTCAGGTACTTGATACATGTGGAGGCGCAGACTTGATCAGACCTAATTTACAAATGGCTTGTGGGTGGTGCAAATGGTGAATAGGTGAGCTAAGCTAATAAAAAATTTGGATGTTAGAGTCCACCCAGAGGGCTGGTGACCTCTGAAGAAAAGTCTGGTGGTTACTTTGGAACAAAGTCCGCAACTGGAAACTCTGTGAGGCAGAGTTCTACTTTACATGCCTGGGGTCATTGTGGGTCAGAAGTGTCTTGATAGTAACTGGTTTTCATTCATACTGAAGAAGGCATTTCTGAATACAAATAGCTAGGACTGAAGTTTAGACCCTGGTCTTCAGCTTTCTATATCTAAATAAAAACAACATATTCCCTTAAATTTAGGTTGTCATTTGAATCTAAAATAGAGGTAACCAACATTTAAATGTCCACCTGAATCAAGAGAGTATTGTTTGAAAAGAACACAAGAATACTCTATTTGGATCGTAAATCAATACTCATAGAATCAACAAATAAAACGGCATATTGGGTTGGGGAAATCTGCTGCAAAAGACCTCCTTAAATTGTTTAAAAGCAAGGACATCACTTAAATGACTACTCTCATTTTGATTCTCCAAGAATAATACCCTGATATAACCCTTAAATTCTGAACTGAACCAGAGGTCAGCTTTCAGTTACATAACAGATTGGCTCATAAAACAAACAATATAACCCATGAATACTATGATCTTTTCATTTTTAATCAAAGCAAAATATAGGAGACCGGACAGTCAACATTTACCCTAAAGATGGAGGTGAGGGGGAAGGACTGGGAAGCAAGAATAATGGAAACATAAGAATCAGAACCAAAATAATGAGAATACTGACTTGAAGTGGAAATATAACAACATCATGGAAGAATATGTGTAGAAATTGTTGGTTAGACTCTAATTTTCTGTGTAAACTTTCACCCAAACTCAAGAAAATATTGAAGTGATAAATAATTCCGTAGATTGAATGCAAACCTAGATGGCAAAAATGAAGGAGTAACTTTACAATGAAAGGACAAAGTTTAGGAAACAAACTTCGTGATTCAAGGACAGATCTCACAGAGAATGATCCAATATATTGTACATCTTAATTACATATAAGAATATATATGAGTATATACATATTACGTAGGAGTATATAAATGTGCATCTTGTTGTTATGTGCCGTCGAGTCGTTTGCGACTCATAGCGACCCTATGCACAACAGCCCTAAACCCTACTCTATCCTGCGCCAACCGCACCGCCTCTGACACACCCATCCCGATTACCCCAGTCACTGAATCAATCCATCTCATAGAGGGTCTTCCCCTCCTGCGCTGTCCCTTCACCCTCCCAAGCATGATGTCCCTCTCCAAGGACCCATCGCTCCTGGCAACATGTCCAAAGTATGTGTCAGATGAAGCCCCAGAATCCTTGCCTCCAAGGAGTAGCTTGGTTTAATCCTCTCCAAGATGAATCTGTTTGTTTTCCTGGCAGTCCATGGTACATTCAGTACTCTTCTCCAGCACCACAGCTCAAAGGCATACACTCTCCTTCTGTCCTCCCTAGTCATTGTCCAACTCTCTGATGCATAACAAGCGATTGCAAATACCATGGCCTGTATCAGGCACACCTTAGTCTCCAAAGAGACACTGTTGCTCCTGAGTACTTTAGAGAGTTCCCTAACAGCAGACTTTCCCATCGCGATACGCTTTTTGATTTCCTGACTGCTGGTGCCAAGAGTGTTGACTGTGGAGCCGAGCAAACTGAAGCTGTGAACACTCTCAATCTCTTCGTCATCCATCCTGACGCTGCCAATTGGTCCAGTGGTGAGAATCTTTGTCTTCTTGACATTGAGCCTCAGTCCATACTGAAGGCTGCAGTCCTTGACCCTCCACAGCAAGAGCATGAGGTCCTCCTCAGTTTCAGCAAGCAGGGTTGTGTCATAAGAACATAAAAAAATCATCATAAGACAGAAAGGGTGTAACAATACAGTACTGGAAAAGCATTAATATGCAATCCAGAATATTAAGACCAAATAGACAGAAGTATCCAATATGATGGTGGGATAAAAAAGTAGGTCTGAAGAAATAGAACAGAGAGTCAGTGAATAATCTCCATTTGTATTCTATGTAGGTAAAGTGTGACATTCAGATAAAATATTGAAATTCTTATGGTAAAACTTAAATATTTTGAGAACATTAGAGGTCATATTATATTCCCATTAAGGGATTCAACTTAATCTGATATGTGCTGGGTACATAATAGGCCATTCAAAGTTCATTCTCCTTCAGAGAATTCTGGTAATATGCTCCACCCCCCCCACAAAGCTTTGCTAATCAATTCATTAGTTGCAAAGGCTTCATTATTGCAAAATGTCATTTCTGGTGGGATCCCTATTTACCATATATTGTTGTTATGTGCTGTCAAGTCGCATGTGACTCATGGTGACCCTGTGTACAACAGCTCTGAGACCTGCTTATCCTATGCCAACTTAATTGTCAACAACACACCTACCCTCATTACCCCAGTGAACTCCCTCTCTTTCTCTGTCCCTCCGCCCTTCCAAGCATGATGTCCCTCTCCAAGGACAAGTCCCTCCTTGCAACATGCTCAAAGTATGTCAGACGAAGCATTTGTATTTGATGATCATGAATATCCATTTATTATGTATTCAATATTTAGTTAGTATTTGAGTTTTATATCTTCTAGATGACAAATTTCAGGTAATGTCCTGATAATTTAGGAAGACCCTCTAGTGTTATCAACCATAAGATTTCAAATTGTAGGTGAGTGCCTTTTGAGAAGATATCTTCAGATTACTCATCACATTTCTTTATGAATTTCCATCACAGAGTGTAACTTTGCTATTTTTTTAACTCTCTCTGTTGTGTGTCTATGCTGTATTTAATTTTTTTATTTTAATGTACTAACTTAAAATATATATATTCATATACATATATATACACATATAGTATGGACTTTTTAAAAAAATTATATTATGTGACTTATGAAAATATTTTCCTTTCTTCCTCCCTGGCCATAAAGTTGCCCTCACTCTTGGATTTGGAACATAATCAAGCTGAAAGATGAGATCATGTTTGCAGAGCGAAGTGTGGTCTCAGCAAGAATCTCATTTGAGAGGCATCAATATTGTATGCAGTTTTATATCAAAATATTGAGGAATGAAATCAGGAGTTTGAAAGTTACTTCAGTATTGGAACTAACAAAGGGAATTGAGTTTTCTTTTTTCTGGATGTTTCTATATTAAAAATACTTTCTTTTAGCTTGCAAATATGATTGTGTTTTACTTAGGAAAAAACCTGACTCAACTGCTACACTTATTTGCTCATGCAAGTAATGCAGTTTTTCTCCTTTAATTTCATTCCATTTTTAGTATTATGAAAAATCAGTTATTGAATGTTCACACTTTTCTTCTTATACTGACAGTGGCAAAAATATATAAGAAATGCTTCTTCTTGTTGTTGTTACTTGCCATTAAGCTGCTTGTGACTCACAGTGACCCTCTGTACAACAGTTCTGGACCCTTCTCTATCCTGACCCAACATTATTGTCTCTGACACACTTATACCATTATCCCAGGCACTGAGTCAATCCATCTCATCCAAGATCTTCCTCTCTTGCACTGTCCCTCCACTCTCCCAAGCATGATGTCCCTCTCCAAGGACTGGTCCTTCCCTGTAACTTGCCCAAAGTATGTCAGACGGAGCTTCAGAATCCTTGTCTTCAAGGAGTAGCCTGACTTCACTCTCTCCAGGACAAACTTGTTTGTTCTTCTAGCAGTCCATAGTATATTAAATACTCTTCTCCAGCACCACAGCTCAAAGGCATCCATTCTTCTTCTATTATCCCTAGTCATTGTCCGGCTCTCTGATGCATAGCAAATAAATAATTGTTATTAATTGATTGATTTTCTTTAAGATTATGGAGAGAATTTTTTTGTTTCTTTGCCATGTAATTGTACAAATAATTATTTGCGAATAGTTTGATTTGCTTTTTCAATATGGAAAGATAATTCCCCCTTTTTGTATGATTATTGCTTAGGATCCAGAGCATATGAAGAGAACATTACATTTTTCTTTCTTTTTCCTTCTTTTTTTTTTTTTGCAGATGTTCACCACATGGAGAGTTGGGCAAGGAGAATCAGCATGAATTAAGAATGTCCCACCCAATACCCTTTTGAAAATTTTTATGTGGTTTCATAAAGTAGATACATGTTTTAAAAGAATAGTAGATTAGTGCGATCTTTGTGGGTTTTTTTTTCCCCCTGGGAAATTCAACCTAAACTATCTGCTGTGGGGATCAATTTTTTTTTCTTTTCTTTTCTGTCATTTCACCATCCCCATTTTTGTCTGGAAGCACACCTTACTTTTCTTTTTGGAAATCTTCATGAAGTCACCAAAGTGTTCCATTAAGTCTGAGGTAAGATTTGCTTTAGAGCCATTAGGAAAAGGAAAGGAATCAGCTCTTTGTTTTTGGACCCTTAAGAAAAAAATTGAGTGAGTCTGAAGCTTTCTGTGGTCTTAAATCCAGAGTTCTCTGCTGAAAGAGACATGTAGAAAGAGAGGTCTAGTGATACCTGACTCTGTCTGAGGCTAGAGCAACCCATAAAGCTCCCAGGTACTGAAGCCAATACATCCCCTTTATTCAAGCTAATTTAGTGTGAGTTGAATTTTGATCTCTCGCGACCAAAAGAACTTTGAATATTGCTTTCCAGTTAGAGGTGAAAATGATCTAGTCAGTGCAAGAAGCAAAACTAAATGATCAGCAGATCAAACTGACAAGGTTATTGAAATATTTTTTTGATAAGAAGTAAGTAAGTTTTTGTTGGTTTAGAATCCTAAATTCAGAAAGCTGAAAAAACTCCCCCTTCCCCTTAGAAACAAGTGATAAATAAATTACCTGATGCTGGGGATTATTCATATATGTAATCCCAAATTATGTCACTGTGTCAGTATAGCATTAAGTTAATTACCTCCATTTTCAACATTAAAAGGATTATTCTGAGGAATGAATTCCAAGATAAATGATCTCAAGTCCTTGCAGTAGTAATAACAACAATGCATTGGCACAGTCTATGTGCCAAGGAGTGTGCTAAGTCTTTAATGTCACTGTGTTTAATTCTCACAGAAATCCTTAAAGGTACACTCTTCTTCCTCTTCCACAGGTAAAGAATCTTAAGAGCTTTGGCCACATGCTCAGATAACAAGCAGTAGAATATGAATTCAAGTCCAGATTCCAATTTCAACCCCTGCTTTTGTGATTTTTAATGCTATTGTGATTTCTGTAAGTCTCCAAAGTTACAGTCTGAATTAGGTGTGCTTACCAAAGCTTTAACGAGGCATTGATAGTCAGAGGGACATGGGTTCAGTGTTGACCAGTGCATCTTGTGTCGGTCACCAACTGTCATTGGGGGCTTGTATGCTGCTATCATGTTGAACAGCAGGGTGCTTCCAGACTAAAGCCAGAACGGGAAGTGAGGTCCAGTGATTTGCTTCCGCGAGTTAGTCACTAAGAAACTATTGATCATAATGGCATAATTCCCAACTGATCATGTGGGTGGCACAGGACTAGGAAGTGTTTCGTTCTGTTGTACAGGAGGTGAGGGGGAGGGGTTGTTATGAATCAGAAGCTTGATTGAACAATAAAACCTATAGTTAAAATGTTAGATCGGTGTCCTTTAAACTTGCCAACCACATATGCTAGTATCAATTCATAAAAATCCACTCAATTATTAATTTCTTTTCACCAAAGTTTACTTAGTGCCATCCTAAACAATATGCCTCTGGAAACTCAATGAATTTTGAGAAACAGCAAGGTAACTCAACGACAATCAACAACAACAACTATGGGTCAGCTGTGAGAATTTCTAATTCACATAGAGATCTTATTTCAAAACTCTTCTAGATAGTTCAGAACTTATTAGCAACAGTTCAATACCTTAATTTTGAATGTGTTCATGTTATTTAGAGAAAGAGTCCCAAGTTGATGTAACCTAGATGGCAGAGTGCTGACTGAGGCTGGGGTGTTTGTTTTACCAAATCTTCACAAACTCACAGTGGTTTTGGTAGACTTGGAAAGTTTCCCAGCTGGTCTAAGGAAATCTTAAGAATGGTAAGTGGAAGAACAGGTCACAGAGACTGGCACTGACGCCCACTCATTAGTTGCCATTAACACTTTCTTTTTAGCAAGTTTCTCCATTCATAATCCAAGTATTGTATGTGGATTAGGGCTCTTACTCCCACCATCTGAGCATGTGACAATGCCTGATCTCACATTGATATTTCACAGCTGGGCACTGCATGTTTTATTTTAACTTCTCACCCAGGGAATGCAATTAGTTGTCTAGAATGTAATTAAATGAGCACGTGCTTGAAAAACTTTGCAATACTCGGAAAAGATATTGGAAGAAGTTTCAGAAGGAAACTAATTTAACTAGAACTGTATTCTTTAATGGAGGAGCGAATTGAGGCATGGTTTTAAAGGGAGAGCACAGAGCTTTGACTTTCAAGTAGATCACTTATTATGTACATCTTTCAGTAGATTGTTTGAAGCTCAGCTTTTGGTCAGTTAACTCCTAAACAATCTTGGGAAGATTAAATAAAATAATGTGCATCTAAGTGTTTGAGTTTTAAAGAATTGACTCACTTGTTACTTTTGTGTTGGTACTGACTCAGAGCTCAACCTCAACGAGTTTTTGAGGCTGTAAATTGCATGGAAGGAGATTGCCCATCTTTCTCTTGCAGAGCCATTTGTGGATTTTAACCACTAGACCAGTTTGCCTTTGAGTTAGCAGTGCAACTCACTCTGGACTAAATTACCAAAATTCCCCTAAAGAACTGAAGTTATTATAAATTAATAAGCCCAACTAACATTGATTCATCATGTTTCTGCCAGATGGTCATACTAGGGAGGCTGTGTGTTGCCATGGCACTGGAAGCAATATCACTGGCATTTCAAATGCCAAGAAGGTCACTTCTGGTGAACAGCTGCTAGTTTATTTTGTTCCTAAAACAAACTAGGAAGAAATGTGTGGTGATATACTGCATTAGATAATTTGTTGTTGTTGTTATGTGCTGTCCAGTTAAGCATGACTTACAGTGACCCTATGCACAATAATAGTTGATGTTCTGTTCCACAGTCAGCTGTTGGCCTAGTTTTCACTGCTGATATTGAACTTCTCCAGTGATTCCTTCCACAGACTTCCAATTGATCTGATTCCTGTGCATACCACCGGGTGAAATCCATGTGTAGAGCCTGTGTTTATGTTTCTTATAAAAGGTATTTGCTATGAATAAATCACTGATTGTTCAGAAGTCTATCATTCTAACCCCAGCCTCATTTCTGTTACCAAGTGCATATTTTCTGACTACTAATCCTTCTTCCTGGTTCCTCCTCCTTCTCTTCATCTTCCCCGCCCCCAGGGGCCATGCTAATCTTCTCTGTATTGTTCCAATTTTAGTATATGTGCTGCCGAAGCGAGCACACCTATTATTACTCATGCATCTTGGTTACATGTTTGATCGATTTCTGACTGCAACAGTTGGTAGACATAATCTATTTCCTCCTCTTTGCCTCCGGTTGTTGGTGCATAAATTTGAACGATAGTGGCATTAACAAGTCTTTCTTGTATGTGTATGGATATCCTGTCATTCACAGTATTTCAAGATGGATCTAGAAGCAGCCTTTTTAACTATGAAATCAACCTCATTTTTTCCTCACCTTTTCATCTCCAGTGTAGCAGATCTGACTCAAAATGTCCCTTGCCAGTCCATCTCATTTCACTAATACCTAATATGTCAATATTTAAGCGTTCCATTTCTTTCTTAACAATGTCTAGTTTTCCTACATTCATGCTTCTCACATTCCACGTTCCAATCACCAATTTCTGCTTACAACTGTTCCTTTGTGTTTCCAAATTTGAGGGCTCAGCCTCCGTTGCTATATCTGTTATTCTACTCTAAGTGTGCTACACTGTACATAGGGTATTTGAAAGCCTGTTATATCTCAGAAGTGGATGGCCAATCCTTCTTCCTAGTCTGTCTTAATTTGGATATTTAGTTTTAGAAAGATATCTGACAGACAAATATTTTACTGAGCAGATGAAAGACACTTCCCTTACAGAAATAACCAGTACATTCACTGTCATCCACCCCCCCAACCCACTCCAAACATATATGTCTTGCCTCTTCCCTTTTCCTGCTACACCACCATTCCTTGCCTAGAAAACAAATAGGTCTGACTTGGAGAGGGTGAAATCAAGTTGCTCCTTGGAGGCTAGGATTTTGAAGCTCCATCTCACATACTTTGGGGCATGTGCCCAGAAGAGATCAATCCTTGGAGAAGGACATCGTGCTCGGAAGTGTGCAGGGACAGTGATGGAGAGGAAGAGGATGAGTAGGATGATACAGTGTCTGGGACAATGGGGGTTGGTGTGTTGGAATAAATGAGACTGACTCAGGACAGGACAGGGTAGAGAACAGAGCTGCTGTACATAGGGTCTCTATGGGTTGCAGGTGACTTGAAGGCACGTAACAAAAACAACAATACAATGCACAATAACTCTGAACCCTACTCTACCCTGAGCCAATCTCACTGTCTCTGATACATCTACCCTCATTACCCCAGTTACTGTAGCATCTCATTTAGGGTCTTCCTCTCCTGCGCTGTCCCTGCACTCTTCCAGGCATGATGTCCTGCTCCAAGAACGATTCCCTCCTGGCAACATGCCCAAAGTATATGAGATGGAGACTCAAAATCCTTGCCTCCAAGGAGCAGCTTGGCTTCACCCTCTCCAGGACATATCTGTTAGTTCTCTTGATAGTCCATAGCAGTGTTGAATACTCTTCTCCAGCACCACAACTCAAAGGCATCAATTCTTTTTCTATCATCTTTGGCTATTGTCCAGCTCTCTGATGTATAACAAGTAATTGTGAAGACCATGGCCTGTTTGTGGTGCACCTTAGTCTGCAGACTGACTTCATTGCTCTACAGCATTCTGAAGAGGTCTCTGACTGCAGATTTTCTCAGTATAATTCATATTTTTATTTCCTGGCTGCTGATGCCAAGGAAGCTGAAATTGTTTTCCATCTATCATTATGTTGCCAATTGGCCTGATGGTGAGAATCTTCATTTTGTTTTGGTTTTTTTTTTATATTGAGCTTCAATTCATATTGCAGACTACAGTCCTTGACCCTCTGCAGCAAATGCTTTATGTCTTCCTGATTTTAGCAAGCAAGGTTGTGTCATCAGTATAACACAGGTTTGTTGATGAGTAGTCTTCTAATCCTGATGTCACACGTCTCCTCGTGAAGTCGAGCCTCCCAGATGATCTGGTCCACATGTGGATTGAAAATTAGGTATAGAGACAGGATGCATCTCTGATTCACTCCTTTCCTGATTTTGAACCATGTAGTGTTGTGGGTTTGTTGTTGTTGGTTTTTTTCTTTCTCTGTTCTGATGACTGCCTCATGGTCCAAGTATAGGTTTCACATGAGCCACATTTTAAAAAAAAGAATAATTTCAATGTAGAGTTGCCTATTTTCTCATCTTTCATTGGACCTCCTAAGATATGTTTGTGACTGTTTTATTTCTTTTTTGTTTTGTTTTACATTTGTAATGCATTTAGGCAATAAGAAATATAATTTAAAAAAAGATAATTTATAAAATGTTGTACACATAAATTTCTTAGTCAAATTGTTACACTGAACAGGAAAAAAAAGAAGCCATATTTCTTTTATTTCTTTATTCAGCAAGTATTTAGTGAGCACCCACCATTTGTCAGTCATTAGTAGGAAGGACAACACAAGTATGTCTTTTGCTGTCTTATCTAAGAAACAATAAAAATATGCTTAAAAACATTTGCATTAAGAACAGTTACAATCACTTATTTTTCATGATGTACAAAATGGAGAACAAATTTAAGATGATGCCTTAAACATTAACTATCTGATAAGTTCCAGGACATGAGATTCTGTTGGGCTTTGTTGTCACTATTTTTAAAAAATTAAATATTTTCCTTTAATATGTCTAGGAAATGAAAAAGCATTATATGGGAGGATAACACAGACTCTGTGTTCAATTTTACTAGGAGCCAAGAGAAAGCAAGTCATTTTTCAAAGTGACGAGTAATAAATATTGGTGAGAATGAAGAAAAGTAAGAATGGCTCATATCATCTCAGAGTGAATACAAATTAATACAATTCTGATAGAGAGCAAACCCCAAACAATCAAACCCATTGCAATCAGGTTCTGATGCATAGGGACATTCCATCAGGTTTCTTAGGCCGCAAATCTTTAAATAAGAGACTACCTACCCATCTCCCTTCCTTGTGCAGCTGGTAGACATGAACTACTAACCTTTTGATCAGTTGTTGTTGTTGGTAGGTGCCACTGGTCAACTACAACTTATGAACAACAGATCAGAACCTTGCCCCATCTGTGCTGTCCTCATAGTCACCATTGTATTTGAGGCCATTGTTACAGTTACTGTATCAATCCATCTTACAAAGAGGAGAGGCTTCCTCTCTTTCTCTGACTCTGCCTTTCCCAGGGTGATAAGGAAAAACCTGGCCTCTCCTGACGACATGCCCAAAGTGTATGAGGAGAACCTTCACTATTCTTACCTCTACCTGGTTGCACTCCAAGATGGATTTGTTTTTTCATTTAGCAGATAATCTCAGGGAACAGAGGATTGTTTTCAAATCTTGAGCGCCAACGTAAGCTATGTTGGGTATTTGACTTGCCATTTGTTGTCCTTTCTTTCCCTCCTTTCAATTTCTTATGTTTGAAAGAAAAAGACTACATTGGCCTATTTCACTACTGTACTTTGCAAACAGATAACTTGCATTCTAGATCCAAAGAAGGGAACTCTGTTCTAGCAGTCTGGAGGGAGTTGCATTACTAACTCAAAAGCTGAATCTCTGGTGGTTTGAGTTCAGTAGTGGCTCCAAGGGAGCAAGATAAGCAATCTCAACTTGTGTAATTTACAGCTGTGGGAATACAATGCAGAGTCGGCTAAGTGTCAGTTCCCATTCCACTGCTGAGAGAGAGAGAAAGAATGCAAAATTCATAGAAGAAGAGGAATTTTGCCTCAAGATGCACTTTTTTAAAAACTTGTGGTAATATGATGAGGTGAAAGTGTTTTACATTTGTCAAGGACATGATTTTTGGGAACAAATGATGATGGATTGAATCGTGTACCCCCAAAAGGTATGTGTGTAATAATGCTGTATGGAAATAATGTCATGGTTTTCTCATGATTTTATAATAGAAGACATTATATTGAGAAATTATGGTATATTCACCCAATGGAATACTATGCAGCATGCAGAAGCAATGATTTTGTAAATTACTACCTAACATGGGAAGGACTGGAGAGCATTATGCTAAGTAAACTCAGTCTCATTAAGACAAGTACTGTATAAAACCAATACTGCAGAACAAGTAGGAGAATCCAAGGAGAGGAGGGGGGTGCTTAATCACAGTGTAGCACAATTTGATGGGTGGAGAGAGTGGTGGTTAAAGGAAAGGGGAAAGATCTGGTGTGAAAAAATAATGTATATGAACTTTGTAAGTAAACCAGTATACAATAAAAAATAAATTTTAAAAAAAGTCATAAAAGGCTTAAAGGTGCACTGCAATCCCAGAGGTATGCGGTTCGAGTCCACCAGATGCTCTCCTGGAGAAGGAGTGGTAGTCTCCTCCTGTACCAGTCAGATCCAATTTGACGGTACACGCACAAAAAATTAAAATAAAATAAAATATAAAATAATAAAGAGAAAGGCTTAAAGGTGGAATGTAAATCCCTTTAATCTCATCACATCCCTGATCCTATATGAAATGAGCTTTCCTAGGGTGTGGCCTATACTGCCTCTCTAGGGGCTACCTCCATGCCAACTAATCACCAGGAGTAAGGAAAGTAAAGATAACCAACTGGAGTAACTCGTGTCCTTTTGGACCGAGGCCCTTGCACTGGGAAGTTCCTGGACAGATTTTAAGTGCCGTTTTCAGACTAAGAAGAAATGATGCACTTTAAGAAATGTGCAACAATGAATGAATGAATGAAAGAAAAGATAACTTTTCTGTAAACTTTCATTAAAATAATAATAAAGAATTAATGAAAACCTTCAGAATCAAAATAGGCTACTATACTACTCTCTTGTTTTCGACGTGTCATTATAACAATTGCTGAAGAATTGCACATGGACATCACATTTGGTGAAGCAGAAGGTCAGCGAGGGTGAGGGAGATCCTCCATGAGATGTGTGGACACAACAGCTGCAACACAGACGTGCCGGTGACTATGGATGTTGCAGGATCGACCACTGTCTCCTTCTGCTGTACATGGGTCACCAGTAGGAGTTACACATAGACACTGGAGGGATGTACATCAAACTCATCAAAGGCTTGCCTGGGAAGAGACTGGCAGGGAGAGAAACTGGTCCTTCCATTTTTAAAATCTTTTCACCCTAAACTTTGGATTTTGATTGGAGTGAAAAGTTGGCAAGGTTTTTCCTTTTCTATTCAATAATTTCACATAGGGTCTCTATGAGTTGCAAGCAACAACAACATTTAATAATTTACATACATTTTGCTTTGTGATGTTGTTCACAGCCCCCACAGGGATGCCATGCTGGGGAAGGTAGAGGAACAGGCAAACGAGAGGAAGACCCTCGACCAGGTGACACAGTGACAGCAGCAATGGGCTCAAGTGTGTCAGAGAGTGTGAGGACGGCACAGGGTAGGGCAGGGTTCAGATCTGTTCTTCACAGGGTTGTTATGAGTCATATTCAACTCCATAGCACCTAACAACAATGCCAATGTAACAGCTTCTTCCCAATTTTTACCTGTGTTTACTGTTTCCATTTGTCCTTCCACCCAATTTCCTTCAAGCCTTCTGAGCTTCATCCTTGAGCAAAAGTAAACCTTTTGATCTCATATGGTTGATGGTGCTAAATAGTCATTATCTTCCTTATGTTATTGCTCATCTTAAAGGTCTGTTGTTTGCATGGAAGAGTAGTTGGTCTTGACTGTGGTTGGAGGAACGGAGCTCTGGTGGTGTCCAAAGCAAGTTGAACTGCTAATGGAAAGACTAGGACTCTCCACTAATTGGAATAAAATTGAATAGACTCAATGGCAGTGAATTTTTTGAGTGGTTGGAGGAAATGTCAAGAAGATTTAAATTTTATTTGAAATGTTTTATTTCTTATATAAAAAGACAATTTGTCAAAATGTTAAAAATGATCACTTCCAGGTTTTGACAACACATGGGTTTGTATTTCTCTATATTTTCAAGATTTCTTAAACACAAAGATCTGTTCTTTGTTGTGCCTCTGTGTGGCTCATGGTGTCTCTTCAGCCTGCACGGTAGTAATACACGGGTCTGAGAACAAAACGTGTACATACCTTGGTGTGGTTGCCCTGAACATGCTCCCAGCTGGCCTAAAAATAACTAAAGAGTCTAAGTATTCTTGGACAGAGGGCCCCCTGACTGACCTTCAGGACTCTTACATTGTGTGTTCAGTTAATCTCATCATAATTATGTCATTATGAGGTTGGTTTGAGCTTAATGAACTGATAGATTAAAAAAAAAAAAGACACTGTAACTGTGACCCATCAGAACTCTCAGGACATGATGCCTTGCTAGTGTTTCAAAATGAAAATGTTCAACAGATCTCTTTGTGTGTGTGTGTGTGTCCATGTTTCACACTTTCCTTCATTCACATTGTGCTTCATATAATCATTCCCATGTTGTTGTTGCTGTTGTTGTTAGGTGTCATCAAGGATGACTCATAGTATCCCCATGAACAAAAGATCTGAACGCTGTTCTATCCTGTGCCTTTGTCACACTTCCTGACATGCAAGAGCCCATCGCAGCAGTCACTGTATCAACTCACCTCATCAGTGGTCTTCCTTTCCTTTGCTGACCCTTTACCCTTCCAAACATCATGTCCCTCTCCAAGGAATAGGCCCTCCTCTCAATATGCCCAAAGTATGTCAGGTGAAACTTCATCATTCTTGCCTCCAAAGAGCACTCTGGCTTCACTCTCTCCAAGATATATATTCTTTTGGCTGCCCATAGGCTGTTCAGTGTTCTTCTCCAACACCACAGCTCAAAGGCATCTCAGATACATAGCAAGTGATAAGAAGACTATGGCTTGAATCAGACCCACCTTATTCATCAAACAGACATCATTACTTCTCAATGATAGGGAGAGGTTCCTAACTGCAGATTTTCCCAGCACAATGTGTCTCCTTATTTCCTGACTTCTGGTACCAAGGGTGTTAATTGTGGATCCAAGCGAGATGAAGTTGTTGACAGTTTCAAACTCCTCTCCATCTATCAGGATGTTTCCTATCCATTCTTTGTTTTCTTGACATTGAGATGCAATTCATACCAAGGGCTACATTCCTTGATTTTCTGCAATAAGTGCTTCACATCTTCTTCGCTTTCAGCAAGCAAGGTTGTCACATAATGTAGGTTATTGATGAGTCTCCCTCCAATCCAGATGCCACATTCTTCTTCAGAGAGTGAGCATCTTGAATAATTTGCTCAGTACATAGACTGAAAAGGTACGGAGAAAGAATACAGCCCTGATTCACTCCTTTCTTAATTTTAAACTCTGCAATGTTTACCTGCTCTGTTCACACAACAGTCTCCTGATTCAGGGACAGGTTCTACATGAGTACAATTAAGTGTTCTGGGACTACAAACCCTCTCAATGTCAGCCACAACTTGTCATGATCCACACGGTCAAAGGCCTTTACATAGTCAATAAAGCACCAATAGACATTCTTCTGGTATTCTTTACTTTAAATCAGGATCCATCTGACATCAGCAATGATATCTCTGGTATCACTGCTGCTTCTAAATCCTGCTTGAACTTCTGGAAGTTCTCTATGTGAAAGAGGTGAACAGAAGATTACTTAATTCCCTATTTAAGTAAAAGTGCTGAACAAAAGATTTCAAAGGGCAGCTTGAGAGGACGAAGCAAAGTATTATAATGGAATGTGCAGAGATTTGGAATTGGAGAATAAAAAGGTAAGAGCTCGCTCTGCAATTCTTAAGCTGAGACAACTGAAAAACAAATGTAAGCCTCAAGTCACAATATTGAAAGATGTTATTGAAAATATATCGAATGACTCAGAAAGCATCAAAAGAAGATGGAGGGAATACACAAAGTCACTGTACCAGAAAGAACTGACTGACACTGAAAAACTTCAGGAAATACCATATGAGCAGGAGTCAATACTAATGAAGGAGGAAGTAGAAGGCACATTGAAGGCACTGGCAAAAAATAAGGCCCCAGGAATCGATGGGATACCAGTTGACTTGTTTCAATTAACACATGCAGCTTTGGATGAGCTCACAAGTCTGTGCCAGGAAATTTGGAAGGCAGCTCTCTGGCTATTGGATTAGAAGAGGTCCATATTTGTTCCCATTCCCAAGAAAGGTGACCCAACTGAATGTGGAAACTATCAACAATATCATTAGTATCTCACGTAAGCAAAATACTGAAGATCATCCAATCATTCCCATACACTGTGTTTTATGAACTTAATCCTCATTGAATTATGCTCACCATTATCCCATATTTTCTAGTCTCTGCTGGATCTTTCCCATTTCCTTTGCCAAATTGTGCAACCCTATTTTGTGCAACCCTGTGATTTCCCTCCTGCCCCCTTCTTACCCTTCTGCTCCCATCCCTTTACCCCTTGTGTCCCCACACATATTATACTATTCATCTTTCTATTTGTACGGTAATGGTCTTATGCAATTATTTGTCTTTATGAGACTGGATTAATTCACTAAGAATAAAACTCTCCAGACTCTTCCAAGTTATGAAGTTATTTTTGAAACTGTTGCTCTTGAGTGCTACATTGTATTCCATCATGTGAATGTATGCTTCCATATACCAGTACATAGACATTCCATATAACCCAACTATACCATGGCCAAGAACACACCCCGAGGAAATTAGAACTGAGACACAAATGGACATTTGTACACCAATGTTCATAGCAACATTATTTACCATTGCAAGAACATGGAAACAGCCCAAATTTCCAATTGGTTTATCATTAATTATTTTATTGCTGTTGGGTGGGGACCAACTCATAGTTGACCCTCTAGTGAGTTTTCAGAGGTTATAAATCTCAGTGGAGGAGATAGCCCATTTTTTACCCCCTGAGGAGCAGCTGGTAGATATGAATTCACTGCTTTGAGTTGGCAGCACAACTCTCTATCTACTAGGCCACCAAAAAGCAAAGCCTTTTAAGATATGCTTTTCAGATTCACCCTCTCTCATTAATAAACCTGTCTGATGGGGTTTTTTTGTTGATGTTGCAAATCTACCACAGAAATCTCTAATGCCACAACCTACTAAAACAATATGGCTGAAACAGTGGAATTAATAAGTACAGCAGAGACTGAGAGGGTGGATAGGACCAGGTAGTGCTTCGTTGTTGCATACAGGGTCACTATGAATGACTCAGCTGCACCTAACAACACATCAGACCTCAACAGGCTACAGTCTGACAGTGGTGCTCCTCCTCAAGCGGCAGGACCCATTTGCCAAAAGGGCCATTTATACCCTCCTCAGAAGAGAGCCTCAGATGCTGAAATACCAATTTGTAAACTATATAGGAAAGAGAAATATCCCAGTACACTCAAGTGATACTCAAAATTCCAGAAGTTCAAGATATTTAAGAAAAGTCAAACATCTCAAGAACCAGTTTGGGAGCTTCAGCCTGTCTTTTTTTTCCCCCTAAGATACATACCAGTTCATTCTCAGGGTGGGGGTGGAGAGGGGAGAAGAGAAAAGTTGAAAGCAATTTCTATCCAACAGAATGAAATCTGAGACTATTCTTGTTAAAGGAAAGCTTATCGTTGAGCATTCCCATGAGGTTTCTTTCTCTCCCAAAAAAACCTTTGAATTTTAAAAAGTATCAAACCTGGGAGAAAGTTTAAAGAATATTTTGTGAAGTTAGTTGTTGTTATTTAAAAAAAAAACAACCCAAAACCCAAACAAACAAAAACCCAACAACTGGGAAAGAAGTAATCCTAAGAAAATCCTTAATGGTATACTTGTTTTTATAAGTGTGTACAAATGCCCCCATGGAGCATCTAGATGAGATAAAAAATCACACTTTAAAGGCAAAGTAGGAGAACATAAAATTGAAAAAGAGTAAGGGCAAAAGTCATAAAAAAATACACAAAACCCTGTGAAGCTTTTTATTTGGGGGCGGGATGTGCAATTTATTTGCTTGATTTCCAAAACAGAGTTGAGGATGTTTTAATATTCTACAGAGGAAGCTTTCAAAAGTATTAGCAGGATCATTTAGGATAGCGTGTCTGCTTTGTTTTCTCAAAGAGAAAATGTCAAATATGAAGGGAGAGGACTTCACTAAGTGAAAGGGTATTTTCTTCCTTTCACACTTCCAGGAGATGGCTGCTAGAGGGCATCTAATTGTGGTCTCATCTTGGTGGTAGTCATGTAAGGGAAGTTTCTGGGGTGTGTTTGTTGTGTGTTACTGTTCTTCCCCCCCCCCCTCCAGAAATGAGTGGCCCTTGAACCTTTGACCAGGGTGGAGGCCTGCTTGAGGGTGTGGCTTTAATATCGTATTTGGCTCGAGGGCCATATTTATTAATTTTAGAATGAATATTCTTTAAAAGACACAGCAATCATTTGTCTATTTGCTGTACTGAACAACTTGGAGTTGCTGTGATGCTGAACACTGTTCCATAGTTGTGTCAAATACCATAATGGTTACCCAGTATGTACAATGGTTGGATGAGCTTCCAGATTGATTCATGCTGGGAGGCAGGAATGGCATCCACTTCCTAAACTATATGCTTCTAGAAACTCTACAAACTCTCTAAACTTGATAAATGTATATAAATGCTATTAGTTAAGAGTTCAGGTGTTTTGTCCAAAGCTCACTCTGAGTCGAATTCAACTGGATGACACTTAAACACTGCTAAATGAGACTAGTTATTTCTGGAGGAACACTCTTCCACTTTGTACATCACTTTTTGTCAATGTGTTATATAAAGTCACCTGGGTTTGCTGTGATGCTGAACCTTGTGCCATTGTGTTTGGTGGAGCTCTCAGTTGTAAAACAGGTTTGGAAGTGGCATCCACATCCTAAACCACATGTCTCTGCAAACTCTATGAACTTGGAGAAATAATGATAGTTATGGAAAGGCATTAGGTCTTTTATTCATAGAGTCACTATGATTCATACTCAACTCGATGACAATCAAGAACAAAAACAACAAAGTGTGCTTCAAGTAGGCTTGGTGATTTAGTGGTTATGTGCTTGGCTGCTAATTGAGAGACAGGAGTTCTAATGTTTCTATGGAAGAGAAGATGTGGCAGGCTGCTTCCATAAAGATTACAGTCTTGGAAACCCTATGAGACAGTTCTGAGCTGCTTTCAAGGTCACTGTATGGCAGAATCAACTCAGTAGCAATGGGCTTTGGAAAGTGTTTCAGCAACAAAATTAGTAGTGTGACTAGGGGAGATACTTTTTGAAATGAAATTTTGAAAAATATCTATCAGTATGCTCTCTGTGAGATTAAACAAAAAGCTGGTATGTTTTATAACATTAAAAAATAAAGGGAACTCTGGTGGCCTAGTGGCAAGAAGCTGCACTGCAATCTCAAAGGCACACGGTTCAAATCCACCAGATGCTCTGCTGGACAAGGAAGGGCAATGTCCTCCTGTACCAGTCAGATCTGATTTGACGGTACACACACAAAAAATAATAAAATTTAAAAAATTTTAGAAAAATACAAACACTTATAAAACAAAGAGTGATATGCTAAAGCATTATACACTATTTCCATTCTTCTTGGCATCTTTTTTTTTTAAAGTGGTCTCCCACCCTTGCTTCTTTTCCTTGGATCCTCCTATACGCTCTATAATAATGGTCCTATACAGCATTTGTCCATATGAGACTGAGTTAGGTCACTCGGCATAATATTCTCCAGTTACTCCCAAGTTATGTAGCAATTTTCTAAATCTTTGCTCCTGCCTGCTGCGTGATATTCCATAGTGTAAATATATCATATTTTTTCAACCCATTCGATTGTTGTTGGACATCTGGGCTGTCTTCATGTTCTTGTCATGGTGACTAACTCTGCTATAAACATTGGTGTACACGTTTCCATCTGTGTCTCAGTTCTCATTTCTTGGGATATAGTCCAAGCAGTAGAATAGCTGGGTCAAATGAAATTTCTATGTTCAGCTTTTTGAAGTAACACCAACCTGCCTTCCCGAGTAGTTTTACCGTTTTACAGTCCCAACAACAGTGTATAAGAATTCCTATCTCTTCACATCCTCTCCATCATGTATTGCTTGCTGTCTTGCTAAACGTTGCCACTACTACTGGAGTGAGATAATATCTCATTGTGCTTTATATTTTAATATCTCATCTCATGCTTTTATTTGCATCTCTTTTATTGACAGTGATTCTGAGCATTTCTTCATGTGTCTGTTTAGCTTATCACTTCTATAGACTGGCAGAGACACCATCTCTAGCCAAGCCAGCTAGCTAGGTTTCTCTGAGGCCAATAGAAACTCTGGCTGAAGTTGGGGGTCACACACTGTGAGAATGGAAAAGGTGTTACCTGGGACCTGGCTCACATCTTGAGACCTTGGCCACCACTCAGATTAGCAGAAATTCTAACTTGCCTGGGCACCCCAATTCCAATCATCTGCTGGGCTGGCAGATAACACTGATCCAGACCAGACAACGTGTTTCTTGACCAGACAACGTGCTTTCTTTTCTTGTAATCTTTTGGATATTTGTTTACTTGTTTGTTTTATGGTTTGATTTTTGTAACTTGTCTGTCAGTTTGCAATACTTTAGTCACTTGCATGCTATTGTGATGCTAGATGTCAAATACCAGCAGGATCACCCATAATGGATAGGTTTCAGTGGAACCTTTTTTTTTTGTATGACAACAAATATGGGGCATTTTCAGTCAGCTGACTAAGTAACACTTCCAGATTTCTTGGCAGATACTAATGAATAAGTCCACGGCTTCATCTATTTGTTGAAATACTTCAATTGATATTCCATTTCTGGGGCCTTATTTTTCGTCAGTGACTTCAATGCATTTCAAACATCTTTTTACAGTATTATTGGTTCTTTTTTCAATTAAATTTTATTAATTTTAATGAACATTTACAGAGATTTTGGGTTTCTATTCATTCATTGTTGTACTATTTTCTCTACCCTCCCCCCCAGTTCGTTCCTCTTCCCCCCCCTTTGAAAGTCCATTTTAATTGTCCCATTGTCACAGTGCTTGTCAAAGCCAGTTCTGATTAATCTCCTTTGTCAGTCTATCCTTTGCCATTCCCTATCATTCCTCCCTGAGAGAGACTTCACCCTGATTCATAAGGAAAAGGGGACGGCGTATTCTCTTAGCTACTTCCTGCTGAAAAGGGACAGTATTATTGGTTCTTATTCACATGCCATGCTGCTTCCTGAAATGGTTTATGTCAACTAAATTTTTGGCCCCTAGTCACTTTACAGGGAGTTGTACTGGTAAGAAGTTGCACTGAAATCCCAAAGGCATTTTTATCTCACTAGCAATTTGAATTCACCAGCTGCTCCACAGGAGGACGAGAAATCTGCTCCCATGTGATTAACTGCCTCTGAAAACTCACTAAAGGGTCAGCTGTGAATTGATTTAAACTTGATGGCACATAGCAACACCATCACCACAATATATAATGTTCTTATTTTTTGGATGCTTTCTGTACTGCTATTTAGTAATTTGTTCATAGCATTCTTCAGTACTGTCACTCCCGGCTTGAATACTTTCTTCATTTCTTTCAGATTGAGAAATTTTGAGCATATATTCTTCGCCTTTGATATTCTAACTCCACTTCTTTGCACATTTTGGTATAATACTACACTTTATCTTCTCGAACTGTCCTTTCAAATATCGTGTTTAGTCCTCTTATGTCATTTCTTTCTTTTATCTTCTCTACATTTGAGAGTTTTCTCCTCTCCTCTCCTCTCCTCTCCTCTCCTCTCCTCTTCTCTCTCTTTTTTCCTTTCCTGTCTTTGGACCAGTTGCTTTCTTCACGTATAATGCTCTTAAAGTCATTCCACAATCCATTTGACCTTTCTTAATTATTATTCAGAGAATAGAAACAGATAAATTGGTAGGTAAAGTACTAGCAAGATGCAGGTATTTAATTAATTAATTAAGTTTAGGAGGGAAAGAATATAGTATGAAATTTAGTTGAGAAAGTTGTTGGTTTTAGGTGTCCTTGAGTCTAATATAACTTACAGAAACCTCCAATGAACAACAGATCTGAACCCAATCCTATCCTGTACCATCGTCACAAACTCTGAAATCCTTAAGCCTATTGCTACAGTCACTGTGTCAGTGCAGCTAGTTGAGGATCTTCCTCTCTTTTGCCAACTCTGCACCTTTCCAAGCACGATATCACACTCCAAGGAATAACCTCCCCCAGAAACAAGACAAAATTATGTGAAACGAAGTTGTATCACCTTTGCCTCCATGGAGAACTCTCGCTGCACCCTCTCCAAGGTATATCTTTTGTACTTTTGTCAGTCCTTGGGACATTCATCATTCTTTTCAAATGCCACAGCTCAAGGGCATCAAACATACTTAAGATGATATTCTGTCATCCTTATTTATTGTCTGGCTTTCAGATACATAGCAAATAATTGAAAAGACCATGGCCTGAATCAGGTGCACCTTAGTCCTCAAACAGACATAATTGTTCCTCCATAATTTGGAGAGATTTCTGAATGCAGACTTTCCCAGGACAATTAATGTCCTAATCTCCTGACTGCTGATAACAAAACACTTGATTGTGCATTAAGGTAACATGAAGTTGTTGACAGTTTCAATCTTTTTTCCATCTATCATGATGTTACCTATTCGTCCAGTGGTGAGAATTTTTTTTCCTTGATGTTGAGATTTAATCTATATTGAAGGCTGTTTTCTTTTACCTTTTGCAGCAAGAACTTTAAGTCCTCCTCACTTTCAGCAAGATTCTATCATCTGCATAATGTAGGTTGTTGAGTTTTCCTCTGATCCTTATGCCATATTCTTCTTTGTAAAGTCTAGCTCCTTGAATGATTTTCTCAGCATGCATATTGACTAGATATGGTGCTAATGCGAAACCTATACTTGGACCAAGAGGCAGTAGTCAGAACAGAGCAGGGTAACACTGCATGGTTCAAAATTGGGAAGGGTGTGCGCCAGGGACACATCCTGTCTCCATACCTTTTCAACATGTATCCAGAGCAGATTATCCGAGAGGCTGGGCTCTATGAGGAAATTGTGGCATCAGGATTGGTGGAAGATCTATTAACAATCCGCGTTATGCAGATGACACAACCCTGCTTGCTGAAACTGAGGAGGACCTCATGCACTTGCTGCGAAGGGTCAAGGACTGCAGCCTTCAGTATGGACTGAGGCTCAATGTCAAGAAGACAAAGATTCTCACCACTGGACCAATTGGCAGCGTCAGGATGGATGACGAAGAGATTGAGAGTGTTCACAGCTTCAGTTTGCTAGGCTCCACAGTCAACACTCTTGGCACCAGCAGTCAGGAAATCAAAAAGCGTATAGCGATGGGAAAGTCTGCTGTTAGGGACCTCTCTAAGGTACTCAGGAGCAACAGTGTCTCTCTGGAGACTAAGGTGCGCCTGATACAGGCCATGGTATTTGCAATTGCTTGTTATGCATCAGAGAGTTGGACAATGACTCGGGAGGACAGAAGGAGAGTGGATGCTTTTGACCTGTGGTGCTGGAGAAGAGTACTGAATGTACCATGGACTGCCAGGAAAACAAACAGATTCATCTTGGAGAGGATTAAACCAAGCTACTCCTTGGAGGCAAGGATTCTGGGGCTTCGTCTGACATACTTTGGACATGTTGTAAGAAGAGACAGGTCCTTGGAGAGGGGCATCATGTTTGGGAGGGTGGAGGGACGGCGCAGGAGGGGAAGACCCTCTATGAGATGGATTGACTCGGTGACTGGGGTAATCGGGATGGGTATGTCAGAGGCGGTGCAGTTGGCGCAGGATAGAGCAGGGTTTAGGGCTGTTGTGCATAGGGTCGCTATGAGTCGCAAACGACTCGACGGCACATAACAACAACAACAACACGTCACATACTTTAGGAATGTGGTCAGGAAGGAGCATTCCTTGGAAAATGGCATCATGCTTAGAAGAGTTTAGGGACAGAGCAGGAGAAGTAGCCCCTGGATTGACAAAGTGACTGGGGTAATGGAAATAGGTGTGTCGGAGACAATGAGATTGGCTCAGGATAGGGGAGGGTTCGGAGCTGTTGTGCATTGGGTTTTAATGAGATGCAGGTAACTGGAAGGCACATAATAATAACAACAACAATAACAAAATTATTATCACTCTTTTTATGTGAAGGCCTTGAAGTATTCTGTAAATTTTTGTTATGAGACTCTTTTCTGAGATGGTATTGCTAAACGTTTTTCCCCAGTTAGTAGCTTTCACCCTATTGGGAAAAGCTCTTTTATTTCATTTTTAGAAGGTCTCATTCATCAATTTTATCCTCTTCTGGTTGTGTATTTCTAGCTGTATTTGTCATCCTTTTCATACCATGGGCTAGGCCTATCTAAGCATTGTTGTCCTACTTTATCTCTTCTGATCTGTAGGATTTTAGGCTTTACCCCTAGGTCTCTTGTTCACTTTGAGCTGATTTTTGTGTATGGTGAGAGGTGTATAACCTGCTTCAGCTTTCTGCTGTCAGTACTTCAGTTTTGCCAGCACCATTTGCTGAAGAGGGTATTGTTTCTCCATTTAATAGGTTTTGTTTCCGGTGGAATTTCAGTTAATCATAGATAGATGGATTATTTACCTGGGTACTCTTCCATCTTCTTTTGATATTTCCTGAGTCAATCAAGATTTTGACCATAGAAACTCTCAGTATTGCAACTTGAGGCTTGAATTTGTTTTTCAGTTTTTCAGCTTGAGAATTGTGTAGCATGTTCTTTTTATATTCTCCAATTCCAACTCTCTGCACATTCTTTTATAATACTTTGCTTTGTCTTCTTGAGCTGCCCTTTCAAATCTTTTGTTCTGCTCTTTCATGTCACCATCCCTTTCCTTAGTTTTAGCTTCTCGACACTCTGGTATAATTTTCAGGTTATCGTCTGACATCCATTTTTAGTTTTTTCTTTGTCTTTTTTTTTGTCTTTGTAGTGACCTTTTGCTCTGGATAATATCTTTGATGTCACCCCACAACTCATCTGGTCTTCTTTGATCATTGGTGTTCATTGCTTCCTACTTATTAAGGTGATTTTGAAATTCAGGTGGGTTGACCTCAAGATCTCATTTTGGTTCTTGTGAACTTGTTTTGATTTTCTTGAGCCTCAATTTAAACTTGCACATGAGTAGTTGATGATCTGTCCCACAGTTAACACCTGGCCTGGTTTGACCAAACTCTCATTTTCTAACTATACTTTCTCTTTCCTTGATTCCTTGTGCTCTTAAACCAACCAATGGGAGAATAAAGATTAATGTAGATAAAGCCCACACCTGAAACATAGAATATCCCTGACTTAAGACTTATGTGTAAGCTGTTTCTCAGAACCACTATCTTGAGTCAGTTTCCTAAGCATGTCTAGTGCCTCAAATAGGGACCAATGTACAGAAGAGAGAAAGAATGCAATTCTCTCACCAGACCCAAACCAGCACCACAGGACACATGTGCATCATCCCAGAATAAGTCATGACAATGAATACCAGATGTCTTTACAATGGACTATCAATACTCTGAGCATAAGCAGTCAGGAAATCAAAAGATGAATTGTATTAGGAAAATATGATGTCAGAGACCTCTCCAGAGTGCTGAAGAGCAATGATATCAGTCTAGAGACCAAGGTGAACCCAATCTAGGCCATGATCTTCACAATTACTTATTGTGCATCAGAGAGCTGGACAATGATCAAAGAAGCCAGAAAAAGAATTGATACCTTTGAGTTGAAGTTATGGAGAAGAGTTTTGAATGTACATAGTCTCCCAAGAGAACTAATAAGTCTGTCCTGGAGATGGTGAAATCAAGCTGCTTCTTGGAGGCAAGGATTTTGAATCTCTGTCTCACATACTTTGGGCATATTGTCAGGAGTCCTTGGAAAAGGGCTTTATGCTTGAAAGGGTGGAGGGATAGTGTAAGAGAGGAAGACCCTGGATGAGGTGGATTGACACAGTAACTGGGATAATGAGGGTGGTTGTGTCAGAGACAGTGAGATTGGCCCAGGATAGAGCAGGGTTCAGTGCTATTGTTCATAGGGTTACTATGAGTCATAGTTGACTCGACAGCATATAACAGCTACGATAACAACTTCTTAAGAATTATTTGGTGCACGACTGAGCTCCATAATCTCAACTCTTTGATGCCTATCCCAATATAATAATGGATAAACATGATACCATTTTCTCACTTGAAGTAATTCACAAGTTTCAGGAATCTTTTGTTTGGGGAGACAGAGTCTAACGTTGCATGGTTCCTCTCTTCATTTGCTTGAGAGCCACCTCAGATGCTCGAGAATTGCCTCTGCTTAGTAAAATTTAGTTCTTGTGTGACCACTGAGCATTTTCTGGTCATTCCTTGTTTATATAGGCAAAGCTTTTTGCCTGGGACATTCCCATTTGATGATTGTCAAACAGACAACAGTGATAAATTGCAAGTGAAACAATTTAGGAGGGAAAATGGTAAGAAAGTGATAGGGTTGGTGATTTGGAGATTCTAATGGAGGAAAAAAATGTTGAAACCAGGATACTGGAGGCAGTGGGTTAGAAATATAGGAATTGATGCTTGAAATTGATATTCTAGAGATGGAGCAGTTATTATTAATGACAATTACTCAGGCTAGATTATGGTATCAGGGGACTAAATTCGAACTGAAGAACAAGTCATTATTGGAGATGAGTAAGTCAAGGAAGTGAGAGGTTAAGGTTTTCTGGAGATGGAAGATCCAGGGTATTTACTGCTGATTTACAATACATTCCAGAAGGACAATTGAAAAGGCTGGGTTGTGTATGTATGTGTATGAAGTCATCTCAGGGAGATGTGGAATGACATGGAGATACAAGTCTAGGTATTGAGGGATAGCTTGGGAGACACAGATTTCTTAAAGAGACTAATGTCAACCCCTTGTGGTCTCTTTGCAGAGGGTCGTGTTTTAATTGTAGCCTCTTGGGGGAGCTCTGGTGGCCTAGTCTGTAGGAGACTGAACCTCTCTGAGGGGGTCTAATCTACTAGCTGCTCAACCAGAGAAAGATGAGCAATTCTATGCAATTTACAACCTTCAAAACCCGATGGAAGGTCAGTGACCAGTTGTTTCTGGCTTGATGGCAATGAGTTTTTTAATTTCTTGGGATTAGTCAGGTTCTCAGACACTCTTACATAAGAGACTTACACATCCTTTTCTCATTCTTTGGAATGTTCTTTCCATTCTCTATGTCCACTGACTCATAGGGTCGCTATGAGTCGCAGGCAACTCGATGGCACATAACAACAACAACAACAACAACATATCCACTGAACTGACAGCTCAGATCTTTAGTTTTGCTCACTCCAGTCCAAGGAACCAAATTGTTCATTTAGCACTTACAGTGTCTTTCAGCAGTGAAAGTATAACACTTTTAAATATCTCTCATTTCTTATTATGGTTTAAGAAATTGTAATAGGAGGTAGTTGGCAGTACTAACATCATTTTGTCTTTTTTGGTAAGTAACCCTATGTAAATTATTTACCATTGAGTTATTTTTTTAATTAGTATAGAAATGCTTGGAACTTGCAGAGCAGGTTTGAAATTTTCAGAGGTGGATGATGTAAGGAGTTTCACTGTTTTTCTAGAATAAATTCCAGAGAGATAATTGGGAAGGTTGGAGTATGTGTATGTGAGTGTAGGAGAACCTTCCAAAAGACAGCTGGTTGTCTGTACTGAGAGGAAGCCCTAAAGTTTTCATACTGATAAAGTGATAACCAGCTCTGGACAAGGCATCCCACAAAAATGTTAATTATAGGCCATCCTCAAGCTCATAATTACTGTGCCCCAGGATTTTCTTTTCTATGTATTGGTGCTCTGCAATCCTGAAGACAAGAGGTTCAAATCCACCAGATGTTCCTCTGGAGAAGGATGGGCAATCTCTTCCTGTACTATCTCTGAAAACCTGCTGAAGGGTCAACTCTGGGTTGATTCTGACTCAATGGTACATAACGACAACAACAACAACAACATGTATTGGCCATATCATGGTGGAAAAAATGTCTCAATCAACATTGGTTGGTTTTAATTTATGAAAGAAGTTATCGTCCCTTTAGAAAGCAGTATTAATTGTACGAGTGAAGTGAGGGAACAGTAAAGGGACTTTAGTTATAACACTAATCAATGGTAATGACTGTTACATAATAAAATGTCTATTAATGATTGTATGAGAAACCAACATGGTTTGTAAACTGTCATGGAAATAAAAAAGAAAATTAATTTTAAAAATAAAGGTATTTTAGTTGGTTTTTTTGCTCCTTAAATGTTAATAATATCCTGGGAATATGTTTCACATTTTGAGAAACATTGATTTAAGAGGCGTTTACTGTGGGAAATTCTGCAGATTTTTAATTACCACTGGGAGAGAGTGAAAGATTGCTTTTAAAGATTATCACTGAAAGACATAAAATGAAAAAGAAATATTTAACTCCTTCCTGGGACTGTGAAGATAATGTCTGCAGAACATCACTGAGAAACTACCTTTCACCCACAGGAAAGGCATAACAGGAAGTCTTATAATACATATTCAGAAATACTGATCTCCAAAATACATTATAAAAAATATTAAATACATTTTAAATACTAACTTATTTATAGAAGGACCTAGCAGTCCTCTACTGGGAATGAGGGTGCCCAATAATAATAAAATCAGATGGATATTTTTAAAAATATAGTGTTCTATCTTGCACTTGTTAAGATGAAGAGAGCAGGTGTTTGGAGTTTTGTTGCTGTTCTTTAAAATAATTGAGTGTCAGAGGCCTAAGAAGGAAAGGAAAGGATAGATTCATTAGTTAGGCATTGGTAGTAAGGTGGTAGACATAGCTGCCTTCCTTTAACTGGTTTAGAAGAAAACATTTTTCTGAAGCTTCCTTGGTGAAGTGAGGTGAATAACTTGAAGTGGCTTCTTCTAGGAGTGGTCTTTACAACTCCCACTACATGATGAAGTGTGTTTGTTTATTGTTAGGTTGAGTTGATTATAATCAATAATTAATTCTAATCTGAACCCTGCCCTATTTTGTGCCATCCACATCATCTCTGCTATGCTTAGTCCATTGTTACAAGGACTGTCTCAATCCATCTTGTTAAGAGTCTTTTCTTCCTTCGCAGATCTTTCCAAGAAAGATGTCCTTTTCTGAAGACTAGCCATTACTATGCAAGTATGTTTTTTTTATTATTATTAAATTTTATTAGTTTCAATGAACATTCACAGGGATTCTGGGCTTTCACTCCTTCATTGCTGCATCATTCTCGCCACCCTCCTCCCCAGTTTGTTCTTCTTCCCCGCCATCCAAATGTCTGTTTTAATTGTCCAATTGCCACAGTGCTTGTCAAATTCATGTTTTGTGGCTCACTGAAGGGATTTGAGGACTTGCTAACAACTGAAGTAAAGTACATGGCTCCCTGGTAGGTGAGACCACACACTTAAAATATGTAAAGTGCTAAATGGGCATCTATTCATTTTGCCATTCCTCCAGGTTTAAAAACAATCACCTCAGAGGTGGAAAACAGAGTTTTCTTCATCTAAAAGAAAAAATGAAATATCCACATGTCCTTTAAATCTGAGCAGAAGGAACAGTTGGCAGGAAAAAAAGCAGTAGCAGCGGAGGCAAAGGGATTATGAGAAACAAAGCTCCTAGTCCATACAGTGTCTTCCAATTGGAGGTTTACTGGCAGAATGGGTGCTTTGGGACAGTAGTCAGTCGGAGGCTGAGTTTGCTGACTCATGGAGCTAGGGTTGAACGCTTTTAGGTCTAGGCTTTCTTGGAGGAATAGGATGCATGATGGGCACTTAAAACAACAGAGCTAAAATAGAATTTGTAGCACTTGCCTAAGCAGGGCAGAGCTAAAGTCCAGAAAGAGACTTACTTTTTGGCATAGCTGAGGAGAGGCTTTCCGGAGTGAAGAACTGTATTCTGAGTCCTTACTGATTCTGACTTGTAAACTGTTACTTGCATAACACATTCCAAGGTTGGGAATATTGTATGTGAGCTCTGTGTGGCCATTGCCACAAATTATCAAATGGAGAAGAGAAGTAGAAAGTGTCAAGGAAGGGATTGATGTTAAAAATGGTAGAAGCTTCTGGAGTTTTGTAGGGCTGGATGTCTGACCTCACAGGAATTGTCCTCATGCTGTTGGTGTTTATCAAGTTCTTCCCTCTGATGACATTAAAGAGGTTTGGAAGCCACTGTTCCCATGCTCCAAAAGTTTTACACTTGGTTAATGTTTATAAGTGTTATGAACTAAGTGGATAAAAATGTGTCACCGATGCAATTAAAAATTTATAATCATATGGGTATATAATTATTCTTGTTATGTACTGGTATAGCTTTTGGATGATTTCTCATATCTAAGTAAAGAAAGCTAATAATCAAATGGTTGATTGGCACTTGGGTCTGTTGTTAAAGATTCAGGGAATGCTAGTGGTGTCATCTGTGTGGACTTGCAATGTTAACCCAAAGAATACATCTCTCTTGTGGGTCAAATCTAGCATCAGTTCCTTGGGAGAAAGATGGGCAATCTCCTTACATGAAGTCATAGTCCTGGGAACCCAGTGGAGGGCCACCTATGAGTTAGTTTTGACTGTAATGGGTTTAGTTTATAAAAGATTCAGTGACCCTAAAATCTTCAGTTGCTCTTTTAGAAAAGGAAGGGAAACTATGCCGTGCTTATAAAGAAACAAGTTAAAATCATGATACATTTATTTCATTATGAAATAATCAAACATGGATAAGATGATCACTGCAAAGATGAGATGCTTCTTCTCACCCATCTCTGCTCTATGCAAGCTCTCAGAATTTAGACACAATGCCCTGGACAGAAGGGTTAGAGAAAGGTCCTCAAGTGAGCAATAGCACACAATAGACCTTCAGTCTGGTTTTAGGAAACTGAAACTAATATTTTATTATTTAAGAAATCTGGAGAACAACCACTTGGCCAACTGACTGGAAGAGATCTATATTTGTTCCCATCCCAAAGAAAGGTGACCCAACAGAGTGTGGAAACTATAGAACAATCTCATTGATTTCACATGCAAGCAAGATTCTCCTGAAGATTATCCAAAAACGACTGGAACAGCACATCAGCAGAGAACTGCCAGAAGTCCAGGCTGGGTTTAGAAGGGGTCGTGATACTAGGGATATTGTAGCTGATGTTAGACAGATATTAGCTGAAAGCAGAAAATACCAGAGGAATGTCTATCTGTGTTTCATTGACTATGCAAAGGCATTTGATTGTGTGGATTATAACAAACTGGGGCTGACTCTGAGAAGAATGGGAATCCCAGAACACTTGATCGTTCTAATGAAAAACCTATACTTGGACCAGGAGGCAGTCATCAGAACACAGTAAGGAAACACTGCATGGCTCAAAATTGGGAAGGGAATACACCAGGGATGCATCCTATCTCCATACCTTTTCAGCCTGTATGCAGAACAGATTATCTGGGAGGCTGGGCTCTATGAGGAGAAATGTGGGATCAAGATTGGTGGACGATCTATCAACAATCTGCGTTATGCAGATGACACAACCCTGCTTGCTGAAACTGAGGAGGACCTGAGACACCTGCTGCAGAGGGTCAAGGACTGTAGCCTCCAATATGGATTGAGGCTCAATGTCAAGAAGACAAAAATTCTCACCACTGGACCAATTGGCAGCATCAGGATGGATGGTGAAGAGATTGAGATTGTTCACAGCTTTAGTTTGCTTGGCTCCACAGTAAACACTCTTGGCACCAGTAGCCAGGACATTAAAAGGTGCATTGCCATGGGTAGTTTGTTGTTAGGGACCTCTCCAAAGTACTGAAGAGCAATGGTGTCTCTCTGGAGACTAAGGTGCATCTGATACAGGCCACGGTCTTTTCAATAACTTGTTATGCGTCAGAGAGTTGGACAATGACCAAGGAAGATAGAAGGAGAATTGATGCCTTTGAGCTGTGGTGCTGGAGAAGAGTATTGAGAGTACCATGGACTGCTAGGAAAACAAACAGATTCATCCTGGAAAGGGCTAAACCTGGTGGCTCCTTGGAGGCCAGGATTCTGAGGCTCCATCTAACATACTTTGGACATGTTGTGAGGAGAGACTGGATCTTGGAGAAGGACATCATGCTTGGGATGGTGGAGGGACAGTGCAGGAGGGGAAGGCCCTATATGCGGTGGATTGATTCAGTGACTGGGGTAATCGGGATGGGAGTGTCAGAGACAGTGCGATTGGCACAGGACAGAGCAGAGTTTAGGGCTGTTGTACATAGGGTCGCTATGAGTCGCAAGCCACTCGACGGCACATAACAACAACAACAACATGCTTCAGATGTGGGCTGAGATTCATAAAATTCATAGATAATTTAAATAGGTGCCTCCCTTCTTTGATTGATCTCATAAGCATAGAATAATATGTCATAGTTTATAATGTTCCCCCCCTCCAAGTTCCAGATAAATAAAACCCAGAAAAATAAAGAATGGAGACTAGTTTCCCACAGGGCAGCTCTGAAATTGTGAGAGCAGAGACCTAGTTCTCGAATCCCAGCTCCTGTCTGATTTCATGGACAGCTGCATTCCCTAGGAGTTAAGACCTCAGAGATCTGAAGAGGTTTTTGTATCCCTCTGAAATGTTGTGAGGTTTCCCCTTTCTTTGGCAGCCAAGCTGAGAGAGAATTTGAAGGCGTATTGTGGAACACTCCATTGGAGGCTCTAGCTCTGGTGCAGAAAACAGCTCATTTGCAGGAACTCTTAGTTTCTGTAAAGGAATTTGCTTTGCTGAATTCTGTAAGGAATTTCTCAGGCCTACATCTAATGTTCTTTCTTCCTGACTGTTGCACTGGGGAAATTGGCTGTCAAGGACTTCTCCAGAGTGTGAAAGAGCAATGATGTCAGCTTGAAGACTAAGGTGTGCATGAACCAAGCCATGGAAATTTCATTTATTTCCTATGCATCTAAAAGTTGGATAAAGAATAAAACTGGTAGAAGAAGAAATGATGTCCTCAAACTATGGTGTTGGAGATGATTACTTAATATCCCATGGACTGCCAAAAGAGGAAAGAATTTTGTCTTAAGGGAAGTGCAATCAAGGTGCTCCTTAGAGGCAAGGATGGTGAAACATCCTCTCACACACTTTGATCATATTGTCAGGAAAGATAAGTCTTTGGGGAAAGATATCATGTAGGTAAAGGTGAAGTACCAGAGAAAGAGAGGAAGACCTTTGAGAAGAAAGATTGACAGTGACTGTAACAATTACCTCAAGCATGTCAGCAATTATGAGGATGGTGCAGGATAGGGCAAGGCTCATAGTGTTGCTATGAGTAGGAGTTGACACCATGGCACCTAACAACATATGCAGCGTTCCTCACAAAAGGACTAGTAAGTGACATGATGATACAGGGAGGGGGGAATGACTGACAAGATTGACATTGTCAAGGATTTCATTTTACTTGGATCCAAAATCAATACTCATGGAAGCAGCTTGCAAGAAATCAAAGGACATATTAAACGCTGGGAAAATCTATGGCAATGGACCTCTTTAAAGTTTTAAAAGAGGAAAGATGTCACTTTGAGAGCTAAAGTGCTTCTCTGACTCAAGCCCTGATATTTTCAGTGGCTTCACAGGCACGTGGAATCTGAACAATGAATAAAGAAGATTGAAGAAGAATGTCTTTGAACTATGTTGTTGGTGAAGGATATTGTATTATTACTCTTTGTTGTTAGGTGCCATTGAGTAGATTATGATTCACAGAGACCTTATGAACAATGGATCTAACTTTGTACCATTTTGATCATCTCTGATATATTCAAACCTATTGTTAATATCAGGGACCTCTTCAAATTGCTGAGGAGAAAAGATGTCAATTTGAAGACTAAGGTACACCTGGTTCAGGCTATGGTCTTTTCAATCACTTACTATGCATCTGAGAGCTATAAGGATGACAGAAGAAAAATTGATGCCTTTGAGTTGTGATGTTGGAGAAGAATACTCTATATCCCATGCATGGATTGTCCAAAGAACAAATAGCTATTTCTTGGAGAAAGGACAGCCAGAAAACTCCTTGGAGGCAAAAAATGACAAATCTTTATCTCACATACTTTGGTAATGTTTCAAGGAAAGGCTATTCCTTGGAAAGTTTCATCACATTTGGAAAGGGGGAGGGTAGGCATAAGAGATGAAGACCTTCAATAAGATGAATTAACATGGTGACTGCCATAATGTGAAAAGTGATGAGAATGGCACGGGGTAAAGCAGTGTTCAGTTTTTGTTATTCATTGGGTGCTGTGATTCATGACAGCACCTAACAACAATTGCTACTGTCATTGTGCCAGTACTTCTTGTTCAGGGGCTTCCTCTCTTCTGCTGAACCTTGATCCTTCTAAGCATGATATTGCTTACCTAGGAATGACCCTTCCTAAGAAAATGACCAAAATATGTGAGAAAAAGTTTCACCATCCTTACTTCTAAGGAACATTTAGACTGAACTTTCTCCAAGACATATTCGGGATATTAGGTTTGTTTGTTTGTTTTTACATATTTAAAGATGCCCATCTTTCTTAATTTTTAACCGTGGAGGCGTGTTTTTAAAAAGTGCCATCTTTTCTGGGGAGCAAAGGCGGGCTGACTGGGGCCTGAGCCAACATGTTAGGGATTAGTTAGAAACCTCACCTAGTGGCCTCTGACCAGAGAAGACTGATGTGTCCCTGGCAGACCAAGCCAGACAGCATTCAGGCCTTCCGAACTTTGTGCCGCTGCCTTGATGTGGGAATGCCTGTCATCCATGCCATTTTATCTGTATGTTTGTTTGTTCCTATGGTTTACTCTTAAGGGTATTATTTATCTGTCAGTTTTTGTATTGGGGAACTGTCTTTGCATGTTGCTGTTCTTAATAGTTTAGGTACCTCTATCATTTGCTCTTTTAGGCATAGGGCTTATCTATCAGAAACTGTACTAAAGCGGAGCTCCCAGATCAAGACAGAACAAAGAGGACTGACCATCTATTTCTGAAATAATGGACCTTGGACAATCCTATGAACAATGGAGCATATTTAGATGTGGAGGCTGAGCGCCCATATTGTGAAACACAAGCATGAATAGGAATAGTTGCAGAGAGCCATTAATAACTGAATGTGAAACATATGTACTATGACTGTAGAAAAACTGGACACTGTTAGAAAAGAAGATGTAACACGTAAATATATTGACATATTAGGCATTAATGAGCTGAGATGGGTTGGTATTACTGTTTACTTTTAGCAATCATATGATTATTATCAGATGACATGATCTTGCTTGCTGAAAGTGAGGAGGACCTGAAGCCCTTGCTGCAGAAGGTCAAGGTCTGTAGTCTTCAATATGGATTGAAGCTCAACATCTAGAAGACAAAAATTCTCACCACTGGGCCAATTGGAAGCACCATGATTGATAGATAGATAAGAGATTGAGGTTGTTAACAATTACAGTTTGCTCGGCTCCATAATCAGTAGTACTCTTTAAAATCAGTGGTCAGAAAATCAAAAGATGAATTGCACTGGGAAAATCAGGGACCTCTCCAGAGTACTGAAATGCAACAATGTCAGTGAAGAGACTAAGGTACACCTAGTCCAGGCCATGATCTTTGCAATTACTTGCTATTCATCAGAGAGCTGGACAATGGCTAAGGATGACAGAAGAAGAATCAATGCCTTCGAGTTATGGTGTTGGAGGAGTCTTGAACACACATACCATGAAATACCAAGAAAGCAAATAGATCTGTTAAGTTTGCTCTTGGAGACTAGGATTTTGAAGGTCCATTTCACTTTGGGCACATTGCCAGGAAGGACTTATCCTTGGAGAAGGGCATCATACTTAGAAGGGTGGAGGGAAGGCTCAGGAGAGGAAAATTCCAGATGAGATGGATTGATACAGTAACTGGGATAATGGAGTAATCAGTGAGATTGGCTCAGGATATGGCAGGCTTCAGAGCTGCTGTACATAGGGTAGCTACAGGTCACAGATGACTTGACGGCACATATAACAACAACAAACGTATGATCTAATATGCTGGGAATGGAAAACCTAAGAAAAATGAGGTTGCCTATATAGTAAAAACAAAACAAAACACTACAAACATTTCTAGATCCTGAAATATAATGCTATGAGTGACAGGATACTATCTATACATATATAAAGAAGACCTATTAATACCACTATCATTCAAACATGCAACAACAGCTAAAGCAAAAGAGGAAGAAATAGATTTTTACCAAATTTTGCAGTCTGAAATAAATTGAACATATAACCAAGATTCATTACTAATAACAGATTACTGGAATACAAAAGTTGGGAACAAGGAAGAAGGACTAGTAGTAAGGAAACATGGGCTTGGTGACCAAAAAGAGGCTAGAGATACAATGATAGAATTTTTACACTCAATGATTTATTTGCAAATGTTGTTGTTTGTTGTTATGTGCCGTCGAGTCGTTTGAGACTCATAGCGACCCTATGCACAACAGCCCTAAATCCTGCTCTATCCTGCGCCAACCGCACTGCCTCTGACACACCCACCCCGATTACCCCAGTCACCAAATCAATCCATCTCATAAAGGGTCTTCCCCTCCTGCACCGTCCCTCCACCCTCCCAAGCATGATGTCCCTCTCCAAGGACCCATCCCTCCTGGCAACATGTCCAAAGTATGTCAGATGAAGCCCCAGAATCCTTGCCTCCAAGGAGTAGCTTGGTTTAATCCTCTCCAAGATGAATCTGTTTGTTTTCCTGGCAGTCCAGGGTACATTCAGTACTCTTCTCCAGCACCACAGCTCAAAGGCATCCACTCTCCTTCTGTCCTCCCTAGTCATTGTCCAACTCTCTGAACAAGCGATTGCAAAGACCATGGCCTGTATCAGGCACACCTTAGTCTCCAAAGAGACACAGTTGCTCCTGAGTAAAAACCACAAATGGTGACTATACACATGGACCTCACCTGATAGACTACATAGAAATCATATTGATTACATCTGTGGAAATAATTGCTGGAGAAGCTCAATAACAGTTGTGAAAATCAGGCCAGGTGCTGACTGTGAACAGACCATCAACTATGCATGTATAAGTTTAAATTGAGATGAAAGAAAATCAAAACAATTTCATACGAACCAAAATATGACATTGAGTCTATCACACCTAAATTTTAAAAAAGAAGACCAAAAACAAAAACAAACAATCTCAAGAACAGGTTTGAGGATGGGGCAGGAAGCATGTGATGGGGCAGGAAGCATGCAATGGGACACGAAGTGTGTGATTGGGCAGAAAGCGTGTGATTGGACAGCATTGCTTGTGCTGCTCCCACAGTTATTTGGGGAGAAAACCTGCTGTCTAGCTTGACCAGGCAGGACTCCTTAACTCAGGTACTTTGGAGAACAAACTGCTGTGAGGCCAGACCACGTGGGATCCCTAACTCGGGCAACAGGGAGGTCCTAGGCCCCTCAAAGGAGGTGACAAGCCGCTTCCATAAAGGAACAACAGGCTTCCTCTGTGCTTACTCAGGTATTTTGGGGAAAAAACTGCTGTGAGGCCCAAGGCCTGTAAAAAAGAAACACAAATATATAGGTATTTCACAAAACATTGCTGTACCCTGAATAATTTTATAGTTACACCTAATATCTACTGAGAATAGATTCCCATAATGTCATGAAAGCAACAATCCACATCAGCAATTGTGAAGAAACAAAATAACACTTCTAAAAAAGCAGACCCAATGAATATCCCAGACAGAGAGGATCAGAAGAAATATGTTGATATAGAGTTTCTTGATCAGCTACAGAAGAAGATGCAAATGTGGGAAGAAACAATGGAAGTCGATAAGAAAGAAAATACTTCAAAGACAATAATCCAGAAGGAATATATAGATGAGGAGAAACTTGAACAGATATTGATAAAAATACAAAAGATGGAAGAAAAAAATTGATAGAATAGACAAAGAGGTACAAGAAATTAAAAAATCATCACAAAAGAGAGAGGATATAGCCAACACAGTACTGGAAATAACAGAAAAGCATGAAAATGCAGTCGAGAATATTAACAATGAAATTGCAGAAGTATCTAACATGGTGGTAGAACAAAAAAGTAGAACTGAAGAGATGAAATGGTGAGTCAGTGAGCTGGAAGACAAAAGCCTCACTAGAAACCTACTTGAAGAAACAACAGAGATATGTAAAGAAAATGAAGAAAACATTAGAATTATGTAGGCTGACATCAAACTGAATGATACACATATGGTTGGAATTCCAGAACACGGGAGGGACAGGGAAGTCACTGAGAAGACTGTGGAAGAAATACTAGAAGAAAAACTCCCAGGTATTTTTAAGAATGGGGAAATCCACATCCAAGAAGCACAGAGAACACCAAATAGACTAGACCCAAAAAGAAAAACACCAAGATATATGATGGTCAAATTTTCCAAATTAAAAAACAAAGATAGAATTCTAAGAGCAGCACGAGAAAAGTAAAGAGTTACCTACAAAGGGGAAACAATTAGATTAAGTTCTGATTTATCAGCAGAAACCATGTGAGCTAGAAGGCAATGGGATGCCATATACAGAAAGTTGAAATATAATAATTGCCAGCCAAGCATCCTATACTCAGCAAGGCTCTCTATCAAATTTGAAGGGGAAATTAAATTCATTTGCAGAAAAGAAGGACTTTAAAGAATTTGTGAAAACAAGAACAAAACTACAAGAAATTTTAAGTGAAGTCCTACACACAGAGACACCAAAGGAAAGTGAATGGACCATAGTAACCAGAAACAACAGAAAAAGAAACATTGCAAAATGGCAAAAGTAAAACTTGGCCTGACAGTAATCACAATTAATGTGAATGGACTAACTTCACCAATTAAGAGAAAAGAGTAGCAGAATGGATAAAAAAAACAAAGCCCATCAATATGTTGCCTACAAGAGACACATCTAAAATAACGAAAAGAAAGACAAACTAAAAATCAAGGGCTGGTAAAAAAATTGCCAAGCAAATGGCAATATCAAAAAAGCAGGCGTTGCAATACTTATCTCTGATAAAATAGACTTCAGAATGAAAAGCACCACTGAAGATAAGGAAGGCCATTACATACTGATTAAAGGCAAGATCAAGAAGACATAACCGTGGTCAACATTTATGCACCACATAAAAGACTTGCAAAATACATAAAACAGTTGTTGGCAAATTTGAAGAGAGAAATAGACAGCACCACAATAGTGGAAGGAGATTTCAACACACCACTATCACGGAAGGATAGTTCAACCCAAAAGAAACTCAACAAAGATGCAGAAAATCTAAACTATACAATCAGACAATTTGACCTTGTGGATGTATTCGGACAAATGCACCCAACTAAAACCAGTTCACTTTCTTCCCAAGTGCACATGGTACGTTCTCCGGAATTGATTATGTATTAGGCCACAAAGCAAGCCTCAACAAATTAAAAAACATAAAAATAATACAAAGTCTTTTCTTAGACCACAATGCCATAAAATTAGAAATTAACCACAGAAGAGTAAAGTTTACAAAACCACCCATATGGAAACTAAAGAATTCTCTGCTAGAACATGATTGGGCTATAAAACAAATCAAGAATGAAATAAAAAAGTTCCTTGAAACAAATGATAGTGAAGATACAATTTGCCAAAATCTCTGGGACACAGCTAAGGTAGTCCTCAGAGGGCAGTTCATAGTCATAAACACACACATAAAAAAGGAAGAAAGAAGAATCAATGATCTAACTCCATACCTTCAGCAAATAGTGAAAGATCAACAGTCTTAATCCTACAGCCTCAAGAAGAAAACACATTATGAGGACAAGAGCTGAAATCAATAATATAGAAAAGAGGAAAATGGTTAAACCATCAATAAGACCAGGAGCTGGTTTTTTGAAAGGGTCAATAAAATTGACAAAAATTGGCAAATTTAACAAAAGAAAAAAAAAAGACACAGATAATTCAATTAAGAAATGACAGAGTTGACATCATAACAGAACCAGAAGAAATTAAATTGATAATATCAGAATACTATGAAAAGCTATACTCATTTGAAAACGTAGAGGAAATGGACAAATTCCTTGAAATGCATCCCCTGCCCAGATTGACAAGAACAGATATAGAACACTTGAACAGACCCATCACAAGAGAAGAAATTGAAAAGGTCATAAAAAGACTTCCCTATAAGAAAAGTCCTTGACCAGATGGCTTCACAGCGGAATTCTACCAAACATTCAGAGAGGATTTAGCACCCATTCTACTTAAATTATTTCAAAAAATTGAAAAAGAAGGAATACTTCCAGAGTCATTCTATGAAGCAAGCATCCCTATTACCAAAACCAGGCAAAGATATTACCAATAAAGAAAACTACGGACCAAGATCTATTGCTCATGAATATAGATGCAAAAATCCTTAAAATAATCCTAGCCAAATGAATTAAAAAAAATCCTAGCCAATAGAACCCAAAAGCACATAAAAAATATAATTCACCATGATCAAGTAGAATTCATAACAGGTATGCAGGGATAGTTCAACATAGGAAAAACAATCAACATAATTCACTATATTAACAAAGTAAATAACAAGAACCATATGATCTTAGCAATTGATGCAGAAAAGGCATTTGACAAAATCCAGTAACCCTTCCTGATAAAGACACTCAGCAAAATTGTAATAGAAGGGGATTTCCTCAACATCGTGAAAAGTATATATGCAAAACCAAGAGCCAACATCATTCTCAATGGAGAAAGATGAAAAACATTTTCCATGCAAAAAAGGACCAGACAAGGATGCCCACTGTCACCACTTCTTTTCAATATTGTATTGGAAGTACTTGCTAGGGCAATATGACAAGAGAAGGAAATAAAAGGCATCCAGATAGGCAAAGAAATCACTAAACTGTCGCTGTATGCAGATGATATGATAGTGTACACAGAAAGTCCCAACGACTCATCAAAAAACTGTTACAGTTAATAGGCAAATTTACTAGAGTGGCAGGATGTAAGATCAATAACCAAAAATCAATAGGATTCCTCTACAGTAACAAAGGGAACTCAGAGATGGAAATAAAGCAATACCATTTACAACAGCCAACCACTAATTGAGATACTTGGGAGTGAACATAACTAGAGATACAAGAGACATACACAAAGAAAACTACAGAGCATTTCTGAAAGACACAATAAAAAACCTAAAGAAATGGAAAAAAATGTGCTCTGTTCATGCATAGGAAGACTCCATATGGTGAAAATGACAATCCTACCAAAGGCAATTTACATGTTCAGTGAAATCTCAATCCAGATACCAAATTCATTTTTCAAGGAGATTGGAAGGGAAATTATAAAATTTATTTGGAGAGACAAATTTCTGAGAAACAAAAATGAAGTTGGAGGCATAGCACTCCCTGACCTCAAAACCTACTACACAACAGTGGTAACCAAAACAGCATGGTACTGGTGCAATGACAGGCACATAGACCATGGAACAGAATTAAAACTCAGAAATAGACCCAGCTATCTATGGTCAACTGATACTCGACAATGAAATCAAAGATATCAAATGGGGAAATGAAAATCTCTTCAACAAATAGTGCTGGCAAAACTGAACTTCCACCTGCAGAAAACGGAAACAGGATTCATATCTCACACCATACACAAAAATCAGTTCAAGGTGGATCAGAGACCTGGGATTAAAGCCCAAAACCATAACATTCATAAGAGATGAACTGGGATCAAGCTTAGAAGCGCTAGTTCAAGGTACAAAAACGCTGCCAAATAAAACCAGAAATGCACAATCTAAAGAGGATAAAATTGATGCATGGGACTTTCTAAAGATTAAATCTCTGTGCACATCAGAAACTTTACCCAACAGGGCGAAAAGAAGACTTACAGAACAAACATTTGTCTGTGAAAAGACAATTTTCACAGAGGAAGATATTCTAATGGCAAACAGGCATATGAAGAAATGCTCCAAATAACTGTCAATAAGAGAGATGCAAATCAAAACCACAATGAGGTACCATCTCACTCCAGTAACAGTGGCAAAATTTAACAGCGCAATAAGTAATAGATGTTGGAGAGGATGTGTCGAGAAAGGAACTCTTTTTTTTCTTTTTTTATATTTATTAATTTTAATGAACATTTACAGAGATTTTGGATTTTCATTCATTCATTGTTGCACTTTTTTCTTTGCCCCCTCTCCCCCTAGTTCGCTCCTCTCTTTGAAAAGCAAAAGATAAACTACTTCATTGGTATACAATCCCCCCTCCCCCGGCCCCCTCAATGCACTCCACTATGCAAACTTAATTCTGGATTCCTGTGATAACCATAATATGCTATCATATATCACTTTTAAACTGTTCTCTCCCTCTTCTGTTTCAATTCAGTATACATAATCTATCCAGTTTTTTCAGTCTTATCCCAACCCTAATGTCAGTCACTTTCTACAACAGAGGCACCATGCAGTATTTGTCCTTTTGTCACTCAGCATAATGTCCTCCAGACTCACCCATTTTGAATAATATTGTGTGAGTTCCTTGTTTTTCAGTGCGGCATAGAATTCCATTGTGTGAATATACCACAACTTCTCTATCCATTTGTTTGTTGATGGGAACTTAAGTTGTTTCCAACTCCTAGCTATTGTGAACAAAGCCACGATGAACATGGGTGTGCATATATCTGCTTGGATGTCAGTTATGGTCTCTTTAGG
>NW_006399992.1:4032966-4047339 GCF_000299155.1 Elephantulus edwardii | reverse complement strand
TGTGCTTGTTGGCCATCTGAATGTCTTCCTTGGTGAAGTGTCTGTTCATATCCTGTGTCCATTTTTCAATTGGATTATTTACCTTTATCTTGCTGTGGTTCTCAAGTATTTTATAAATTCTAGGTTTTAAGTTCCTTATCTGACATGTCATTACCAAATACTTTGTCACAGTCTGTGGCTTCCCTTTTTACCCTTTTGGAGAAGTTTTTGGATATACATACGGATTTGATTCTTAGAAGGTCCCATTTATCTATTTTATCTTCTCTTTCTTGTAGGTTTTTTTCAAGATACTTGGAAGACTGTTTATGTTGTGGATTAGGACTACTAGGGTTCGTCCAAGTTTTTCTTTAGTGAAGCTTATAGTCCTTGGTTTTAGTCCTAGGTCCATGATCCACCTTGAGTTGGTTTTTGTATATGGAGTGAGGTGTGACTCTTGCTGGAGTCTTCTGCAGATACTTTTCCAATTTTGCCAACACCATTTGTTGAAAAGGCTGTCTTTTCCCCAATTAATTGATTTCATCTCCTTTTCAAAAATCAGTTGACCATAGGTAGATGGGCTGATTTCCGGGTTCTCAATTCTATTCCATTGATCTATGTGTCTATCATTGTACCAGTTCCATGCTGTCTTAACCATCACAGCAGTGTAGCAGGATTTGAAATCAGGTAGTGATATGCCTCCTACCTTTGAGAAAAGAAGTCTTATACATTGTTGGTTGAATTGTAAAATGGTGCAACCATTCTGGAAGAAAGTTTGATGCTTCTCAAAAAGCTGAACATAGAAATTCCATATGACCAGCTATTACTTGGAATATACCCTGAGAATATGAGAACTGAGGCACAAACTGAGATTTGTACACCAATGTTCATAGCAGCATTATGCACTACTACAAGAACATGGAAACAGCCCGAATGTCCAACCACAAACAAATGGATTGAGAAATTATGATACACATTCACACAATGGAACACTATGCAGCAGGCAGGAGCAATAACTTTGTAAATTATTACCTAACTTGGGAGGGACTGAAGAGCATTATGCTGAGTGAACTGACTCAGTCCCACAAGGATAAATATTGTATAAGACTTATTGTAGACGGACTATAAGGATCCAGGATGGGTCAGAGAGACTGGAATGTGGATGTGCAGGGGGAAGAAGTGATTAATCATTGGGTTGTACAATTTGATGGGTCGGGGAGATGAGGGAAATGGAAAGAATTTGTTCGAATATGCATTAAAATTTTGTAAATAAGGGGAGCTCTGGTGGCCTAGTGTCAAGAACCTGCACTGCAATCCCAGAGGCACACAGTTCGAATCCACCAGATGCTCTGCCGGGGAAGGAGGGACAATCTCCTCCTGTACCGCTCAGATCTGATTTGACCATACACACAAATAATAAAATAAAATTAAAAAAAAAATTTTGTAAATAAACTGGCAAAAAAAAAGTCAGTTTGGAGAGGGGAAAAGGAGAGTGAGGGGGTGAAATGTGCAACAAAGAATGAATGAAAAATCTAACTTTTCTGTAAATTTTTGTTAAAATGACAATTAAAATTAAAACATTATTTTAAAAAAAGGTTAAAAAAAGGGACAGGTTTGAGACCTTAAGCACTAATCACTAATGAACAAAGACCAGATGAGCTGTGGGATAATATCAAGGATATCATCTATGAAGAAAACAAAAGGTCATTACAAAGGCAGAGCAGGAAGAAAAGATAAAATAGTTGTCAGAAAAGAAACTGACTATTACATTAGACTGCTGAGGAGGAGAGATAGGGAATGGCAAAGGACACTGGCTTTGACAAGCACTGTGGCATTTGGGAAGAACTAACTGGGGAGGAGGGTAGAGAAAACAGTGCAACAATGAATGAATGAAAACCCAAAATCTCTGTAAATGTTTACTAAAACTAATAAAATTTAATAATAATTAAAAAAAAACCCAAAAAAAATTAGACTGCTGAGAAGAAGAATAAAAAAGGTGGGAAGAAACCAGGAAGTTTAAGAGTTGAACAAAGATTTTGAAGGGCAGCTTGTGAAGACAAAGCAAAATATTATAATGAAAATTGCAAAGAGATAAAGTCATAAAAAAAAGATAACTTCTCAAGCTAAAGGAACTAAAAAACAAAGTCGAGCCTTGAACTGCAATATTGAAAGATACTATACACAAAATCTTCGGTGATCCAGGAAGCATCAAAATATGATGGAAAGAATACTTAGCACCATTGTACCAAAAAAAGAATTGGCTGACACAGAACCTTCTCAGGAAGTAGCATATTACCATGAACCAATGGTACTAAAGAAAGAAGTTACAAATGCTATATGGTGCCACTGTTGTAGAATGAGGCTGGCATTGGGGTGGGGGTAAGACTGAGAAAAACTGGATGAAATATGTTTACGGCATTGAAGTCTATGGGGGAGAGAATAGTCTAAAAGTATTATATTTTAGGGCATTGTTTTTATCATAGGAGTATGCAATGAGGGTTGCAGAGTGGATTATATTTGGGGGTAGGGGGTGGGGTGGGGGGGGGGGGGGGGGGATTGTGTACCAATGAGGGAGTTTTTCTTTTGCTTTTCAAGGAGAGGAGCAAATGGGGGGGAGGGGGGGGAGGGGCTTGTGCGGGGAGAAGGGTGCAACAATGAATGAATGGGATTCCAAAATCTCTGTAGATGTTCATTGAAATGCAAAATAAACAACCTAAATTTAAAAAAAAGTAGCTGCTCTGAAGAAATTAGCAAAAAATAAGGTCCTAGGAATTTATGGTATACCAATTGACATATTTCAACAAACAGATGCAGCCCTGGATGTGCTCGCCAGGTTGTGTCAAGAAATCTGGAGGAAAGCTACCTGGTCGGTTGACTGGAAGAGATCCGTATATATTCTTATTCTCACAAACAGTAATATAACAGAATGTAGAAATTACCAAACAATATCACTATTACACGCAAGTACAATCTTGTTGAATATTATCCAAAACCTACTAAAGCTGCCAGAAACAAGGCTGAGTTTAGATGAGGCCGTGGTTTAGGGATATCATTGCCTATATCAAATGGCTCTTGGCTGAAAACAAGAGTACCAGATGGATATCTATTTGCGATTTATTGACTATGCAAAGGCATTTGACTGTGTGGATCACAATAAATTGTGGCTGACATTAAGAAGAATGAGAATCCTAGACCACTTGGTTATATATGTGAAACTTATAGCTAGTCCAAGAAGATTTTGTCTGAACAGAGCAAGGAAACTCTGTTCAAAATCAAGAAAGGAGTGCATCAGGTATGTATCTTTTATCTTTTCAATCTGTATGCTGAACAGACCATTTACGAGACTGGACTTTATGACAAATAATGTGGAATCAGGATTGGAAGAAGACTCAATGATCAACAACCTGTGCTATGCAGATGACACAACCTTGCTTGCTGAAACTGAGGAGGACTTGAAGTATTTTCTGCATTAGATCAAGGACTCCAGTCTTCTATGTGAATTGTATCTTAAAATCAAGAAAACAAAAAAATCAACATCAAGAAAGCACCAAGGGACCAATATGCATCATGATGATAGATTGAGAAAAGATTAAAGTTGTTAACGATTTCATCTTGCTCAGATCCACAATGTCCGTTGACACCAGCAATCAGGAAAGCAGAATACAAATTGCATTGGGAAAATCTGTTGTCAGGGACCTCTTCAGAGTACTAACGAGCAATTATATCACTCTAGAGACTAAGGTGTGCCTGATACAAGCCTTGGTCCTCTCAGTTACTTCCTATGCATCTGAGAGCTAGACAATTACTAAGGATAATAGAAAAATTAATGCCTTTGGATTGTGGTGCTGGAAAGAGTATTGAACATACCATGAATTGCCTAAATAACAAACTGGTCTGTCCCAGAGAGGGTGAAACCAGGTTGCTCCTTGTAGGCAAAGATTTTGAAACTGTCTCACATATTTTATGTATGTTGTCAGGAGGGGCCATTCCTTGAAAAAGGAGACATCATGCTTGGAAGGATAGAGGGTCAATGCAGGAGAGGAAGACCATGGATGAGATGGATTAACATGGTAACTGTGGCAATAAGAGCAAGTATGTCAGAGGTGGTGTGGTTGCCTCAGGACAGAGCAAGACTCAGAGATGTTGATAGGGTTGCTATGAGTCATAGTCAACTCGAAAGCACATAACAATAACAACAGTGTTCTCTTGCTTTATTTCTACAACAGCTTCTTGGTTCTAGGTATAGATTACCATAATTTGTTACAAAGAATATCAGATATACTGTGAAAATCCAGGGGAATGAACAAATCTATCTTTGACGAAATAAAGTCTGAGTACTCCTTAGAAATGAGAATGGCAAGACTTTGAGGTACTTCAGGCACGTTCTCAGGAGGGATCAGTTCCTGGAGAAAGATACCATGGTTGCTAAAGTAGAAGTTCTCTTAAAAGGAAGAAGACATAGCAATGATTATGAAGATAGCACCATACTGGCCAAACTGATGACACTGAGCAATGGTAATAAACTTTATCTTTGCCTTGAGCTCTGCTCTTTATACAGGTTCATTTGATAGGACCTTTCTCTCATTAATTTGGAAGTGAAAGCTGCAAATTTTGTGAGTGAAAACAAAATTCTCATCTTACATATGTACTGCATTGCTATTGAGTTTGAACTGTTTCAGAAACCCTCCAATGGGTTTCTGAGACTTTGTATCCCCCGGAGGGAGATTGCTCTTCTTTCTCCTTCAGAGCTCCTGGTGAATCTGAACAGGCACAGAGGGGGGCATTTGGGTTACCAGAGCAACTCCCTAAAGACTAGGCTGCTGGAGCTCCCCTACTTGACATATAAATACAGAAAATGTGGCTTAAGAGCTTTTGGTGACATATAAAACACCTCCAGGTATGAACTGAAGTATTCAATTTTAGAAATAATGCTGTAAATCTGTTTGTTAGAGATCCTAGCTTAAAGTAGGAGCACACACTGGGTAAGCTGTAGAGAACAGTGCCTTGTCACAACAATATTGAAACAACATTTGGTTCATGTTTTGTCACACATTCTTAAGAGCAGTTATGCAATTGCCTTCAAAACGTTGGCTTATTAGACAATTTCCTCCCCCCCTTATTGGGTGAAAAGAATCTATTTTTATTTGGTGGTGGTGGTGGTAGAGTAATAATTCTCCTAATGAACTTTATTTTTAAAAATGCTTTTAAGAAATTGAGCTTTTAATCACTATAATGATTTAATTGATCAGTTACTGCACAACATGAATGACTATAGAACCGATTACGCGGAATCTGGAACAGATTATGATTAACCCTGTCAATTCATCATTTACTGCACACAACATGGAGGAATCAAGAAAAGATTATGCTTATTAAGTCAGTTGCAAAAGAACAATTAGGGTATAAGACCACTATAATAAAAAGAGCTATTATATAAAAGAAGCTCTAGTGGTCTAGTGGGTAAGGAGTTGTGCTGGCAACCCAAAGGCAGGCAATTCCAAGCCACCAGCTGCTCTTTGGGAGAAAGATAGGCAATCTGCTCTTGAAAATCCACCAGAGGGTCAAATGTAAGTTGATTCTGATACCACAGCAGTGAGTAAGGGTTGTTGTTGTTGTTGTGTACTGTCAAGTCAGAACTGACCCACCGCAGATCCTCTGGTGGGTGTTTAGAGGCAGTTAAGTAATTGTACAGTAGGAGACTGCAGAGCAGCTAGCAGATTCAAACTCAGTGCCTTTGGGATTGCAGTATAGCTTCTTACCACTTTTACACAGTTAGAACCAAAATTGGGTGGGAAGGGCTGGAGAGAGGAGTAAAATGAAAGGCAATGGACAATGAGGGTTTGATGAGATGTAATTAGGACTCATAATGACCCTATGAACAAAAGATCTGAACCCTATTTTATCCTGCACCATCCTCACACTTCCTGACACACAAGAAGCCCATTACAGTTGTCAGTGGGTCAATCCACCCGGATGAGGGTCTTCCTTTCCTTCGCTGACCCTCCACCCTTCCCAGCATCATGACCTTCTCCAAGGAATGTTGTTGTTGTTAAGTGCCGTCGAGTTGCAGGCGACTCATAGCGCCCCTATGAAGGAGAGTCCTAATGCTTGGGTGCCTTTCATCCTCTCTCCAGGTTCATAGGGTTTCCAGAGGCAAGCTATTATGGAAGTGGATGACACTCCTCCTTCCACGCTTCTCCAAGGAATAGCACCTTAATAAATGGTAATTAATGTTAGAATGCAATAAATATGTCAATGAATGATTTAATGAAAAGCCAATAAAATTTGTAAACTTTCACTTAAATAAAAACCTAAAATTGAAAAGGAAACATTAAAAAAGATTGCACTTTAATTATCTTAAGTGAACTAACTCAGTCCCATAAGGACAAGTATTGTATAAGACCATTATTGTAGAACGAGTAAGAGGATCCAAGGGGGTGGGGAGTGGAAGCAGAAGGCTGAGGATGGGGGGGGGGCATTAATCATAGGGTCATACAATTTGATTGAGTGGAGGGAGTGGTGGGTAAAGGAAATGGGAAAGATCGAGTGTAAAAAAACCAGAATTTTGTAAATAAACCTGTATAAAATAAAAAAATTAAAAAAGAAAGATTGCACTTAAAAAAAACAACAACTCAAAACCCAACCCAAACCAAAACAGAAGACTCTTTATGCCTAGAAGGGTGCTCCTTCATGTACTAAATGGCTATTCAGAGACGGACTCTGGAGCTAGTTAGCTGGTTTCCTGGCAGTAGCAGATGGTGTGACTTTGGGTAAATTATCTAAGTCTCTGTACTTCACTTTTTTTAAAAAAATATGGAATGCTTCATGAATTTGTATGTCATCCTTGTTCAGGGCTCATGCTAATCTTCTCTGTATCGTTTCAATTTTAGTATATGTGCTACCGAAGCAAGCACTATACATCTCTTTCTTCTTTTTTAATTTTAAAAAGAATTTTTTTAATATTTTTTTTGGTGTGTGTATATACCGTCTAATTGGATTTGATTGGTACAGGAGGAGATTGTCCCTCATTTTCCAGCAGAGAATCTGGTGGATTTAAACTGTGAACCTTTGGGATTGCAGTGCAACTTCTTGCCACTAGGCCACCAGTGTTCCCTTGTACATCACTTTCTAATTTGTAAAGTTGAGAGTAATGTAACTGTTATGAGAATTCAAGGAGTCACTGCCTGGTGCAAGTAGTTAAGTGCTAGACTGGCAACCAAAAATTTGGTGGTTCAAAGCTATCCTGTGGTGCCTTTGAAGAAGCTTTTGCTTCCAAAAGGTCAGAGTATTGAGAAAGTCTATGGAGCAGTTCTCTTTTGAAACACATGGTGTTGCATGAGCTAGAATCAACACTGTGGCAATTACTTTTTATAAAAATGAGCCTTAAATGAATTAGAATTTAAGTGTGAGACACATGTTAAGCACTTGTTAAAAAAACCTCAAAACACAAATTATTTTTCCAATGATATGGCCTACAGAACTTTAAGCTGTTTGCTTTTGTAATAAACTAGGGTAAGTCTAGTGTGGGGTAGTAGAGCCATAATAGAGAGGTTCTGTGTTTTTTTCAGTTGCCTGTTTATCAACAGAATCTGAAGAGGCATGCCATGAACCATAAGTCATCACGTCCTTGTGGGTACACACCTATAGACTGGGTAGTTCCTTGGGGGAAATAAGCCTCAGTAGATCACCGAGATTCTCTGCTGTCAAAAAGTTTTATGCAAGTGAGACAAAAATGTCACCACTTTGCCTATAAATAATGTTTTTGGAAAAAACTGGAAAAATAACCAGACATCATTTTGGGTTAAAGAAAATTTGCAGCATATAGTAGCAAAACCAAAAGAAGCTCTACAGTATAAGAAATCAAAGAAAGAAGAGAATCTATCCCCCCTGAAAAAAAAAATCAGAGATACTTGCTATTAATAAAAGATAAGAGAAACTTTTTTTAAGAGCTTTGCTTACAAAGCAAACAATTCAAGTTGGTTTTTTAAAAAAATTTTTTTTAAACACTTGCTCTGTTTCAGCTTTCTGAACTTCTGCTAACATCACATTGTAGTAAATATTTAAACAGGAAACATCTATAAACATTATTAGTTTCACAAATACTGATAAGATTTGTGGTGTTTCCTCTGTATCATTTACGGAAAGTAATTAGCGCACTCTGAATTTTAAAGATTTTGGTAACAGGTTTAAAGCTTTTGGTAACAGATTGAAAAGTTAAAGTCTGAGGCAGGTGGATGTGAATTTGGATCTTTATTAGTTCTACTACCTTGGCAAGTTAGATAAGTCTGTTTGTATATAACATTACATTCCTTAAAGAGTTGTGAGAAGTAAATGCATTAATATGTATGGAATGTTTAGTACTATTCCTGGCACAGAGCAATTGCTAGTAGTTCCTTTGTGATCTGGCTCTGTGGAGAACAGTCACTTCACTCTTTAATGACACTCCTAAATGAAGGTATCCAATACTTATTTTCTTTTTCTCCATCTATCATGCCATTTCATTCTGAAAGTTTCAGCATGATTGAAACATTTGAATGTGGGATTAAATATTCACACCCAGTTTAAGTGTTCATGTCTGCACTTGAAATAAAAACTTGACAACTTGAGGCATGAATACTACGTAATTTGAGCCTAAGAGAAATCTAAAAGCCTCAAATAAAGAAAGATCATATAAAAACTGAGGAAAACTCCACCAAGCTTGTTTTCACCTTCAGGATATTATATTAATTTGCATCTCTAATGTCCATGTTTAGCCCACACCTCTCACTTGGTGGGTCCTCAACAAGTATTATAACGCATCAGTGGTTCCCTGAGGAGGCTTTCAAAGTAATCCAGGTGGTCAATGACTTTTTTAGTGGGTTTACAACTTAGATATCTCTTGTCTATAGGGACAGGAGAAAGACACTGGGAATGTCTTCCTGTCCTTTAAAAAGAAAGTAAAAAAATCCAGTAACTTTCGATTAATACTAACCAAAAATAATTCCCATCTCACGCTCCAACAAAATGTTAAATGATAGCACCTTAGAATTCTAAGAGATCTTTATAAGTTCTAGGCCGAGGGTTGGTTTTTTTTTTTTTAGGATAAAACTAGAGAGTTTGAGAGTTTAAGCCATTTGTCAAAGGTCACAGATTACTCTAATTAGCAATCTTGTCTTCAAAAACCCCCAGGTCATTTCACCTGCATGTGACTTCGTATCTCTTAAAAAAAAAAAAGAAAAGAAAGAAAAGGGGGAGGGTGTGTTCGTGAAAAGGAATGTGAAAGTGACGTTATGATTACTTAATTTTCAAACTCTTGCACCTTCACTTGCACACAGGTTGTATGGTAGACCGCCTACACGCAGAGAAGCACCCTACAGGTAAAACCAGCAGTGCTCATCTTCTAGCTCTTGCATTAATTTACTTAGCGAGCTAGGGAACTCTGCAGGATAACTCGTTCTGGGCTGTTGGAGAACGTGAGGCAATATCCAGCTGACCCCTACCCTCAGAGCACATCGTGAGATAAGCAGGATTCGAGGCCGAGGTGAAACAAACTAGGGAAGCAGTGCGCAAGGGCAGCTGTGCTAGAATCCAGCAAGAAGGGTGCCTGTGATCAGATGCAAGTTTTAGAAACTTTTCTACTAAGACACAGGAACCAAATAAAAACCCAGCTCCTCAAGAGAATTTAGGAAGTTTAAAGGGACTAGTGTGAGGGAACAATTCAATACAGCTCAAGCCCGCATCCCCTCGCTTTCCTCCCCAGGACTGCGAGCTCCACCCGCCCTAACCCGTGTGCTCCTTAGCGGGGCGCGCCCGGAGCTCCTCCTCACTCTCCCACCGGGAGCCCGGAGGGAAACGCAGGCTCAAGCCGCGCTCAGGGCTCATCCATCAGCCGGGGAGGAAAAGGGGGAGGAGAGAGGCCACGGGAGGAGGAGTTTCTCGCCGCCCGCAGCCCCCGGTGGGGAAGGAGGAGGAGGAGCGCCCTTCCCCCCGCGCGCTGATTGCTGTGGCGTCCTGCCCGTCCCCGCCCGCGTGTGTGAGGGAGTGTGCTCTGGGTCGGCCTGATGAGGGTACTCGAGGCTTTCGGGGACGCCGAGCGGCGCTTTCCTCCTCCCACTGAGTGAGTGAGGGAAGTCCGCGGCGCTCGTGCACGGCCACTTTCCCTGCGCGATCCCCCGAGCTCCCTGCAGGAGGTGAAAGTCCCGTGGCGGGTCCGGATGGCGTAGTTGCGCCGCGGCGCAGCAGCTGCCCGAGCTCACTGCCGCCGAGCGCTGGGCGGGGAAACTTTCCTCTGCTTTTCTCCAACTTGCCGCGGGTGGGTCTCCGCTTGACACACCGCCTCCGAGGTACGTGCGGGCCGACCCCACGGCGCTGCAGCCTCGCACCGGGACGCCCCTTCCCGCGCCCACTGCGCGGGCCGCGGACTCTGCAGGCTGCGCGGTGCCGGTTGGTGCTGCGCAGGGTTTCGGTGTCTCCTGTGGGGTCGCTGAGGGTGCCGGGACCCCGGGCTTGGAAGGCCGGTGTTTACGCTTGGAGGGACTGTGGGCCGGCGGCGCGGGGCGGGCAGCGCTCGGGCGATGCTGTGGGCTGGGGAGGAATTCTCTTCCTCCCCTCGCCCGCGCTCACTCTTCCTCTCTGCGGTTTCTTCTGACCTCGGCGGGGTGCTCTGGCCACTTCCCTCCCGGCGCGTGACAGCGTCGGTGGGAGAAGTTTGTTGTGGGTTTGCACTCTCAATTGCCTTTGGAGAGGCTGAGGCTCCCGGGTCAGCGAGCGGACCCGAGCTGCGCTCCCTGCCCTCCGCGGCCCGCGCCCTGCACTGCGGGCTGAGGACGCGCCTCGGTTTATTAGCGACATCTTCTATTTTTTAAGTGTTCTCTTAGTGCATTCATTTAATTAGAATAAACTTGAAGTTTTAACCTGTTGATAGAAGAGAAATTGTAACAATCTGCAAGACCAATTCTTTTTAGGGTTTTGCTACACTTTGCAGAATCATCTCAAGTTGGTGGAGCCATCGGCTTGAAGGCTCTTGGCAAAATTGAACTTAGTGGATTTGATGTCAGGAAGAAAAAAAAAAGCTGGGGAAAGGCAAATCGCTCCACTTTCTAAGCTGTGAAGTGGGAACACTGGTACCAGCTTTTGTGGGTTAGTAGTAAGGAGCTGCGCTGTCAACCCGAAGACAGGCAGTTCGAATCCACCAGCTGCTCTGTGGGAGAAAAATGGGCAGACTCCTCCTGTGCGATTTATTGTTTCTGAAAACCCTGGAGGCTGAGTTATGGTTCCACCTCGACGGCACACAACATACCAGCTCCTTAGGTTGCTGTGAGGATTTAGTACATGTTAAATACTAGAGTTATTAGAGTGCTGGCGTACTTCCTCCTCACCTGTAGTGGCCAGAGCGTGAGTGTTAGGAGTGGGGTCCTCAGATGGAGAACCAGACGTTTTCTGCACTGCATCTGCCTTTGAAGACAAGTGAGTGAGTGGTTTGGGAGAAGAAGGAAAGCACCTGTTGTTGCTTTGAGTAAGAATCTACTCATAGCTGACTATCTAGTTTTCAGAGGCAGTAAATCGGTCTGTCTCCTGTATAGCAGCTGATCGATTCGAACCATGTGTCTTTGGGTTGGCAAAGCAGCTCTTTCCCACTAGGCCACCAGTGCTGCCCTTAATTTTCTTGAAATGATATTTCAGACAGTATACACCTGTTTAAGTGTGTGTGAAGGCAGCTCTTTCTTTTGGGTTGTAATATATTACCACCCCACCCCACCCCACGCCTCGCGCGCCACTCCTAAGTTGCTGTCTGACTCCTGGGCTCGAAGGGACAGAGTAGGACTTACCTATAGGGTTTTCAAGACCGTACATGGTTTCTCAGAGGTCGACCACCAACATCTTAGCTATAGGGTTTTCAAGACCGTACATGGTTTCTCGGAAGTCGACCACCAACACCTTCCTCAGAAGAGCTACTGGTAGGTTCCACAGAGCTTTTGGTTTTTTACCACTGCATCGCCAGTGCTTTTGGTAATATTAATTAACATTTACTGAGTGCAGATTGTGTCCCAGACATTCTGCCAAATCTTTTAACGGATGAAGTTACACTTAATTCTCCCACTATCTCTGGGGTAAAAACACTGTTAATAAATCTTGTTTTAGAGAGAAGCCGCTAGGAGCTAAGTTACTCGCCCAACGAGTCCACTCACAGAATCATTGTTGGAATCATTGTGTGTCAGAACAAAGCGCTGACACTCCAACAGGGTTTTGGAGGCTGTAAATTGCATGGGAAGAGATTACCCACTTTTGACTGCACCTCTCCCAGCCCCTGAGCACCTGGTGGATTCATATCTTTGGGTTGGCAGTGCAGCTCCTAATCTGTTAGACCAGTTCATGGCTGCAGACTCAGTTTAGCCTCTTCTTGGAGAGTTTCTAATGTAGTTATGTGTGTGTGCTGTGACCCCATGCACCTTCCCCACCAATTCAGTGTGAGCACAACCTTTGACACATAAATAAAATGTCTATGATTAATTTATGTGATATATTTATGAGGGTGTCACATTACAGCTACTCAGAAACTGTCTCTGAATAATTATAAATGGAACACTGGCTTTCATGAATTAATTTAGTTTTTATTCTTAAATTTTTTTTTTTGTATTAATTCTCCAGACATTGTTGCTCTGCATTACTTGGCTTCCTTAGGAAACAGCTTGAGGCTGGCATAGGCGGCAGGGAAATAATTCTTACCCCCTTAAGGGCTATTAAAATGAAATTGATTGCATGCCATTGTGTCAGTTAGAGGATGTTGCTCCGTTTCTTGGTGTTCTCTGCTTTTGGCTTTAATTCTGCATTGTTTGTTTCAAGGTTTCAGCATATTTCTGCTCTCCAGTTTGCTTTGCCATTTGTCAACTTTATTTTTTTTTCCCGTTTTGATGGAATCTGACCATTACATGGCAGCTTTGCTTAGCAACTGTTGATTCAGCTCCTGTTTTTAAAATATAAAATCACCAGCTTGCTTTTGAACTTCTAAGCACTTCAAAAGACAACCCCTAGGGAATTCATTGTTGTTTTGAATATTAGCCAATAGGGGGAGCATAATACCCTATCGATGTCTCTAAGGTACATGAACTAGTTTTTAGGGTGTTAGACATCCACTTCAGAAGTGGAAATTGTTACGATTTTATCTAGCAAACAAAGGACCAAGTTGCCTTTGGAGTTTACAATAGACGACTGGATTTAATTTCAACTGGTTAAAATAAGAGTGACCTTGAGGACAGGGACTGTATGCTGGATATATGTTAAGAAAGTTGTAGGGTCCTGTGACTCAACTTTTAGCCACGATAGTCCTATGAAGTACTCATGAGGCACTCTTTCAAGGAAAAGAAAAAGAACAATAAAAAGAATAAAAGTAAAAAACAAAACAGGCACTTTGTGGTGGCTAGACAGATACCAAATACTCAGGGGTGTAATTTGAATGATATAACTTTCAGGGAGACTGGCAGTTCAGAGAAATCTATTTTGAATACTCTCTTATAAAATTATTATCATTTATTTTTTTATAGAAACGGAATGTTTCTCTTAGGAAAGTGATTTTTTTTTTTTTTAGGAAAGTTGAGAAGCCCAGAATTCCGTCGAATCTCTTGTTAACATCTCCCAAATAGACAATAATGAAGATCCATGATCCAGTGTAAAGGGAACAGGAAGTGGTACATGATTCAGGGGTAGAATTCTGTGCTCGAGGAACCCTGATAGCCTAGTACATTTCCAGTTGGGTTGTTAACTGAAAGATCAGAATTTGGTTCTATTAGCTACTCTCCAGGAGGAAAATTTGTTTGCTGAAACTGAAGAGGACATTAAATGCTTGCTGTAGTTCAGAAGATCAAGGAATACAGCCTTTGGTGAGGATTACACCTCACCATCAAGAAAACAAAGATCCTCACCACAGGACCAACAGTCAACATTGTAATAGACGGAGCAAAGACTGAAACTGTCCGTGATGCAGTCTTTCTTGGATCAACAACCAGGACCCTTGGTATCAGCAGTCAGGAAATCAAGAGACATATTGCCTTGGGCAAGTCTGCTTCCAGAGACTTCTCCAAATTACTGGAGAGCAATGATATCAGTTTGAAGAATAAGATGCACCTGATTCAGACCATGATCTTTTCTTTCTTTTTTACTACCTTAGCTTGATGTCCTTCTCCAGGGGTCAGTTATGTTCAGAGTAAGTGAGATGAAGTCTCAGTATCTTTGCTTTCAAAGAGCTGTCTGGCTGTACATGTTGCAAGACAAATGTGTTCATTCTTCTGTCAACCCACTGTATCGTCATTATTCTTTATCAACACTATAATTCAAAGACATCAGTTCTTCTGTCTTCTTCCTCATCCAGTTTTCACATGCATATGAATCAATTGAAAATATAATAAATATATATATTTATAT
>NW_006399992.1:4025846-4032866 GCF_000299155.1 Elephantulus edwardii | reverse complement strand
TCAATTACACATTAGTCTTCAAAGTGACATCTTTTCCTTTTAACATTTTTTTTAAATTGTGATTTTAATGAAAGTTTACAAAAAATTTAGATTTTTATTCATACATAGTTGCAAGGCCATGATCTTTTTAGTCACTTGGTACATATCTGAGAGGGGGACAGTGAATAAGGATGACAGAAGAAGAATTGATGTCTTTTAGTTGTAGTATTGGAGAAGAGCACTAAATATCCCATGGACTGCTAAAAGAGCAAACAGATACGTCTTTGAGAATGTACAACTAGAACACACCTTGGAGGAAAGATGATGAAGCTTTGTCTCATATATTTTGGCCATGTTGCTAGGAGAGGCTATTCCTTGGAGAAGGAAATCATGCTTGGAAAGGTAGAGGGTCTGCATAAGAAAGGAAGACTCTCAGTGAGATGGATTAGCACAGTGACTGCAGTGGTGGGCTTAAGTATGTCAGAAATGATGATGGCACAGGGTAGGACAGGGTTCAGTTTGATTGTTCGTGGGGTTGCTATGACTCATTCTTGACTTAAGAGCACCTAACAACAACAGTCTCAACAATGCAGTGGAGGGTCACCGTAAGTCAAAGTCGACTTAGCAGCAATAGTTTTATATTTGTGTTTTTTAAATTCATGACTTAGTGGGTTCAGCATGGGGCTACTTTGGTAAGATCGGAGGTTAGAACCCATTAGCTAACTGCTTAGTAGGAGAAAGATGAGCCAGTCTACTTGTAAAGATTTACAGCTCGAGAAACCACATGGTATAGTTCTGCTCTATCGTGTAGGGTTTCTATGAATTGAAATGCATACCATGACAGTGGTGGATAGGAATATTAAGATTGCATTCCTAATCAGTGAACCTTGGGCACAGCTGCCACCCCTGTGTCAGTGGACAGTTGCATTTATGGTCCTGAATTAAAAACGGGATGTGTCAGAGCTATTACCTTCTTATAACTATTTAATCTACATACTGAGCAAATATTCGAGAAGCTGGAGTCTAGGAAGAAAAATAGGGCATCAGGACTGGAAGAAGACTCACTCATAACCTTTTTAGGTCGATAACACAACGTTGCCTGCTGAAAGTGAGGAGGACTTGAAGCACTTGTTACTAAAGGTTAAACACTACGGCCTTCCATATGTGTTGCATCTTAATATCAAGAAAACAAAAATCCTCACCACTGGACTAGATGAGGGGCGAAGAAAGAATTGAAACTGTCAACGACTTCATCTAACTTGGATCCACAATCAGTACACTTGGTCTTGGAGTCAGGAGATCAGGAGATGTATGGCACTGGGAAAATCAATAGTTAGGTCATGGTCTTTTCACTTGCTGTACATCTAAGAGCTGGATACTAATGATGACAGAAGAATTGATGCCTTTGTACTCTGGTGTTGGAAAAGACTGCTGAAGATCCTGTGGATGGCCAAAAGAACAAACAGATATGTCTCACATACTTTTGACATGTTGCTAGGAAAGGTTCTTTGTTGGAGGGGGACACCATGCTTGGGAGTGTTGGAGGGGCAATGAAAGAGAGAAGATTCTTGAGCAGGTGGGTTGACATGGTGAATGTGACAGTGGGTTTGAGTGTGTGTGAGAGATTGTGAGGAGAGTACGGATAGGAGAGGTCCAGATTTGTTGTTCATAAAGTCACTGTGAGTCATATTTGAATGGACAACACCTATCAACAACCACATGGTTTTGAATGAATTTTAGCAACTAAAAAGAAAGGCCTAGCAATCTGCTGCCAAAAATGAGCCAGTGAAAACCCGATGGACCATGACAGTCGTATCTACTACCATTCAAGGGAGTGACCCAGCACTGGGTAGTGTTTCCTTGGGTTGCTTGTGGGATCGCCATTAGTAAACACTGACTCCATGGCAACTAACAGCATTCCAAGTTACAGTTACTAACTTTATTAGTTGCATTCCTCAGAGGTTTATATATCTTTTTTCCTAGAGACTTGTTATTATTATGAATATTTTTATCATTCATATACATTGTGTTTCATGTGTGTACTTTGTGTTCCACATAGTCCTTCATTTAAATGATATTTTGTTCATTTAGAGGTTTATATTTTAATAAAGCTCAGAATTATCAGTTATGTGTAGTTGCAATGTGTTTTTACACACACACCTGCAAATAATAAACAATGCTTTGAGTTCTTTGAGTTGACAAGTATGTAAAAACAAATAAAATATTTATTAAAAAATGTCAGTCTTTGCAATTTTGTGCGCTGTTTCTTTTGTCCTTTCTTGTGTAGGCAGCTTGAATAGGTTTAGACTCACAGTGACCTATTTAGACTGTAGGTTGCTGTCTTTACAGGTCCCCTCAACTTTCTTCCACAGAGTTGCTGAGTAAGTTTGATCTGTCAGCCTTAGGGCTTGGCAGCCACGCTTTTGCCACTAGGGCTCCTTTTGTTTATTGTGACTCTTTAATTGCTGCTGAGTTGGAAAAGACTCATAACTGATCCTCCAGTGGGTTTTCAGAGGCAGTAATTCACATGGGAGGAAACTGCCCATCTTTCTCCTTTGGAGATGCTGATGGGTTCGAACCACCAGGACATGCGACCTCTGGGTTAGCCATGGAAGGCAGTCCTTAAAACTTTTATTTCCTTTTACCAAGTTAAGATCAAATGGGTCTTTGCGGTATTAGAATTTATTGTTGAAAATGGCTTTCCTAGCCATTAAGTTTGACTTTGCCATGTGGATGGGTAGGAATATGGGAATAGGGTGTGTCAGTCTATCCACAAGGATAGTCTCACTACTAAATGGAGCAGTCTGTGGCACATTTTGAGAATCTTACCATCAGCAAAGAAGAAACAGGCAGGTTGTCCACACTCTTTGAGGCCAGAGATTGTTGCACCAGCTAGACCTACAGCAGAAACTGCCATGGCCACAGCAGAGGACCTGAGACCCAACATGAGACAGAGCTGTCCTTGAGACTGCTACCTCGTGGAACCACAGCTAAGAACCTTTGGCAAAAGTTAGTTGGAGGACTAAGGAGTTGTGGGTGGGGGAGCCAGAATTGGCAGGACTTAAGCCTAAAGCTACGAGGCTGAAAGCTGGGATGCCTGTGAGTATATTTTGGAAGCTGTCCTGACTGAGTGTATTTGCTACCAACTTGAATTATGGCCTTTTGACTTTCCTGGTATGGTTTTGGTTCATATATGAGCTATTGCAATGGATTTTAGACCCAGGAAAAAAGTAAGATTGGTCTTGGAAATGAAATGAATAAAAAGTGATGTGGGAGCATAGAGGACATATCTGACCTAATAAGAATTGATTTTGTGTTGTTGATATTGTTGATGGGGACAGTTCCTCTTTGTGGAGTTGGTAAAGGTCAGATATGGCTGTCTCCACATGGCCCTTGCTCTTTTTAAAATCATATTTAAAAATAACTTCCGCATTTAGCTCTCTCTTCTAAATCTCAGCATTATACTCACATTTCAGGATAGCATTTTTTTCAGATTGTTAGGCTTCCGTGTTCAGGTTTCATTTGCTCCTTAAGCAGACCTTTATCAACTCCCAGTTCTTATGGTTCCTTGTCTTCTTGTTAGGTGCCGCCAAGTTAGCAAAGACTCATGTTGTTTTCATGTGCTGCCAAGTCAGAACTGACTCATGGCTGACTCTCTAGTGGGTTTTTTTGAGGCAGAAAATTTCATGGAAGGAGGTTCCCTGTCTTTCTTCCTTGGAGCAATTGATGGATTAGAACTGTGTGCCTTTGGGTTGACAGTGAAACTCTTTGCCTACTGGCCACCACAGTTCCGTGACTCAGAGAGAACGTGTGAAAAACAGATCTGAACCTTGCTCTATCCTGCACTAACCTCTTCATCTCTCTGATATGCTTAAGCCCTTTGGTTGTTATAATCACTTTGTCAATCTGTCTTGTTGAGGATCTTCCCCTTTTTTTGCTGACCCTTCACTTTCTCTCCTGACTATGTGCCCAAAGTATGTGAGATGAAAACTCTGGTTACACTTCTCCCAAGACAGACTTGATTGTTGTTCCCTGCACCCTGCCCATACCATCCGGTACTCTTCTCCACAATTTAAAGACCTCAATTCTTCTGTCATCTTTATTCATTGTCTAACTTTCCGAAGCATAGGCAGCAATTAAAAATACCGTGGCTTGGATTAGGTGAACCTTAGTCTTTAAACTGACATCATTGCTCTTTAACACTTCGAAGAGATCTTTAACAGCACATTTTCCTAATGCCTTATCAATCTCCTGTGCAATTAACTGCCTCTAAAAACCTGCTAGAGGGTCATCTATGGTTCAGACTTAATGGTAAAACATCATCATCAACAACAACATTATTGTGAGTGTAGGGAGTTTTGGAGGCCTAATGATAAGGAATTGTGCTGCCCCATCCCCCCAAGGGTACACAGGTCAAATGCATCAGCTGCTACATGGAAGAAAGATGGACATTCAAGTCCTATGTGATTTATTGCCTACGAAAACTTGCTGGAGAGTCAGCTATGAGTTGGTCTTGACTCCATAGTGTATAAAAACAACTATGAGTGCTGATTGTGGATCTAAGTAAAAGGAAAAAATTGACAACTTCATTCTTTTCTCCATCTTTGCCTATTGGTCCAATAGTGAGGATTTTTGTTTTATGTTGAGATATAACCTGTATTGAAAGCTCTAGTCTTTGATCTTCTGTAGCAAGTGCTTCAAGTTCTCTTCTTGGTCTTAGCAAATGACAAATTAGTGTTCTCTTAATCATCAGAAAGCAGGAGGCCAGAATTCTTTGAGGATGGCTGGGGCTTTGTCATGGAAAGCCTTTATGAATGAACAAAATTGGGTTACTTGAAAGAAAGTGTTCCCCTAATCTTTAGGAGACTAAAAAGAATCAATTTTTTTATTCCCCCCCCCCCCCATGCAAACGTCATGGTATATTGTAAAAGATAGGTGGCTCTTTTGCTTTGGGCAGATTCTGAGAATAAGTGCTTGGGCAACCCAGATGTCTTTTCGGTGCAAAGGAGGTGATCGCAGCGGATTCCTTTAGTATCTCAGTGGTGATCAATTTCCAGGGACCATAAATCTGTGGAAAGTTCTGACTTTACATTTCGAGCTTTACAGGCAGAGCAGCTAGAATTTAGGGGACAACTGGTAAGTATTAACATTGCTATAATATTTTTCCTAGATGATTCAGCTTTGTGGTCATTTCGAATTACCCTCATTCCTGATAACTTATTTTGAAAATATGTCTTGTTTTTTGGTTGTTCCTCTGCCCCCCCTCCTGTCATTGCTATTGAATAGGGGAAAAAATTGTCGGATTGGTTCATTAATAGAGAGCAGTTGTTTTGATTTTTAAAAATTTAAAATTCTTAGCAGTTATTTTAAAAATTATTTTATTTTGGATTCAGTCTGTTCAGTAGAAGATTCCTTTTATATTTTTAAACCTTTTTGAAATTTAAAAAAATGTTAATGTCCTTGTAATTTATATGATTTGAGTTAGAGAAATGCTTTTAGGGATCTTAAAAGCAATCTTGTCACAGAACACAGACCATGTGGAACTTGGATAATTAGAATGTGAACTAGTGAATCTAGGTTATATGAAAAGAAACTTTAGCCTTTAATAAATTCAATGGGAGAGTTTGTGGTTTTGGAATGAAATTACAGCATTAAGATCTGTGGCCATAATTTCTCTAGGTTTCTATCTGTGGAGTACCATTTGAAATGATAGCATTGTCTCTTTAACTGTATAAAACACAGGCTGTTGCTAATTTGTTCAGTTTCTAGTCAAGCTGAAATAAATCAACACTGCTTAGAAAGAGCCTTCCAAAAAAGATCTGGGTCTGTTTCCTGGGCTCTGGCCATTTCTAGATCCCTTGTTTTATATTTTTTTTGAAATAGCACATTTGTTTGTTAACTGACATTGAGTGTTATTTTCTGTGCCTGAAAGCACCTTGGTTAAGACTCGCCAGCAGTTTTCAAGCATTCTGCCCTGGCTGCCCTCCATACTCCTCTCCCCCCATTAGAATGATGGTTTCTATCTCTCAATCAAGACGTATTACCAAGTATGTTAGTATGTAAATGCTCGGAGCAAAACCAATAGACATTTTTGTGTGAGGCTACTCTTATTTAGATCTTCTTTTTTTATTCTTTAATTTTCTGGGCCGGAAGAACCCTATTTGCTAATGGCAAACCAAAAGATTCAATGGTTTGAATTTACCAACTACTCCACAGGAAAGAGAGGATACTACGTGCCCTGTATAGATTTACATCCTTGGAAACCCTGTGGGCAACTTTATTTTGTCCAGTGGGGTCGCTGTGAGTCAGCATCCCGTGATGGCAGTAGGTTTGACTTTTAGTTTTTCTAGGCCAAATATCAAGACTTGACAGGCTGACGACCTTCAAGATTGTGTGTGTGTGTGTGTGTGTGTGTAGTGTATGTAGTGTATGGGGAAGTGGGTCCCAGAACTGTACCATCAGTAAACTGGAATGTTTGAGGTTTATGCTGGTAATTCCTTTAGGTGGAAAATGTCTGAAAGTCTAAGAAGATGCTGAGTGATATGTTGAGTCTGGCAAAGTTCCTTTTAAAAATTAATGTTAACTTGTTGCCACATAATACTTGAGGATAAACTCTGAAATGCTGGTTCTGTCTTCAGTTTAAGATGATTGTGCAGAAGCCTCCACTTTCCTTACTCCTGGGAACTTGCCTCTCAGGGAGGAGAGGTTTGGGTTTGTGGGAGGTATAAGTATCTATTTTTCTGTCCTTTGAAGCATTTCAGTCATTTCCTTGGTACGTGCTGAAGGTCCCATTGGAGTGCAAGAGAACAGATGGACTGCGGGTAAAAAACTCATGAAAGCTCATTGTCATGTGTTCTAGAGTCAGAGCAGACCCATCCTGACCCTCCAGTTGGTTTTCAGAAGCAGTTAATTGTATGGGAGGCAATTGTCCATCTTTCTCCTTTGGAGCAGCTGATGGATTTGAACTTCCTGCCTTTGGGATTGCAGTCCAGCTCTTTACTACTAGGTCACCAGAGCTCATTGGTCCCTGGGCGGGGGGGG
>NW_006399992.1:4022888-4025746 GCF_000299155.1 Elephantulus edwardii | reverse complement strand
TTTGTTTGTTTGTTTTTCAAGCTGAAGGTTTTTTTCCTTTTTTTTAAGAGCATGGAGACTAATGGACCACCTCTGATGAATAAGAACCCTAAATGGGTCGGATGGAGGGTCCAACAGAATTTTGGATTTGTTTTTCAATCTCATGTTCTTTTATTAATGGAAACTTGATGAACACTTAATTCCATTTGGTATATGAAAAGATTCCCTAGTGGGAGTGTAACTCTGTTAACATTTAGTGATTTATATGTTTGGACAGGATGAACTTGGTCCTTGGATATAAGACATTGGTGGCTATTTGCTAATTTTTCCATAATTAACTAACTTGATGGTAATTGTTGGAGCAGAATATGGGATCCCCCCCTACCTTGTTTTCACACTCAGAGGGCTATCTGAGGTGAAATACTTGGATTTCAAGCTCAAAGCCTTGTGTTTGAAGCTGTTGGTGCTTTTGTGAGGCTTAACTATGTTGTTACAAGTTAGCCCCTTTATAGTTCTTTAAACCAAAGCATATTGAAACACAGAATTCTCTCCTTAGTGATCATAACAGATAAATGGCTTGTTTTATTAAATTTGACTTTGTGTAGTTGGCTGGTAAAGTAAATTTTATTTTGAGGGAAAGCACCATTGACTCATTACAGACATTTTGTATCATTGCGGGTGTAAGGTCTTCCCCATGTGTGTGGGAGAAGTTTCTGATCTTCTAAAGGAGTGTGTTTATTATTGTTGCTGGTGCATAACATGTTGCTTAAGTTTTTCTGAAGAGTTTCTTATTTTTGTGTGTTTAGAGAGATTATTGCTTGTCATGTGTTTATAATGTGCCACTTGAATGACAGAATCTCAGGCTAATGTATTTTGTGAAGACACGCTTGTCTTTTGTCTTTTAATCTGTCATCATGCATCACAGTTGCTGCATAGTCATTGGATACATCTGGGGAAAGATGGCCTATTTGGTGAGTTTCACATTTTTTTTTGTATTTGTGCCTTTTTTTAGTTTGTTGGCATCTCTAGTTCATCATTTTAGGGATATTCTCTAAGATATTCAGAGGGGTTTTTTTTTTCTTTCACTGTGTGGTTTAATGAAGAGGTTTCCTATAGAATCAGTTCTACTGAGTTCTTGAAAATACCTCCAGAAGGTGTCCCATGTATGTATCATATTGGATGGAATCTTGAAAAAATGTTTTAAATTGGAGGGAGTTGAACACAAGACAGGATTCCATTTAATTTAAATGGGGAGTAGAAGCAGGGGCTAAGGAAGTGTGGGGGGCGTCTAGAATTGATTAGGAGAAAATTCACTTTTGCATAATAATAAGGGTTTTAAATATTTTCTTAGGAATTAATGCATATCTCAAGTAGGCTTGGGGGATAAGAGATTTGCAAAAGAAATTCTACTATGGTCAAGTTTCTATAGTTGGCAATTCTCACAGCTCTGAAGATCCTGTTCTCGAAAGCCAGGAAAAAGCAGTCTGTTTCCAATTATAAATCACAAAAATAGTGAAATTAAGCCAAGAAAAATGATTATTTGGGGGATTGAATTGCTTTTTTTCTAGAGGGTAAAGGGGAAAGGACATTTAAAAAAAATCTGAGTTTTTCTGTTGGCATTCAGATTTTTTTTGCAAGCTCTCTATACTTGGAAATGAAATATAATTTTAAGTTTAAAACCTTTAACCTCCTTCTGCTTCTGTTTTAAGAGAGCAGGATAAGAGCTTGGTTCTGGATCCTGGCATAAGTTTTTGGTAAAACCTTCTCCCATTTCACTGCTGCCGGGTCATCGGTGGCTCACAGCATCCTACATGGAAGTGGGTGTGTGTGTGTATTATATATGTTGTTGTTATGTGCCATTGAGTCATTTGCGACTCATAGCAACCCTATATACAAGAGCCCTAAACCCCGTACTATCATACTGTGCCAACCTTGCCATCTCTGACATACCTACTCCCACCACCCCAATCACTGAATCCATCCATCTCATCGAGGGTCTTCCTCTCCTGCGCTGTCCCTCCACTCTCACAAACATGATGCCTCTTTCCAAGGACCAGTCCCTCCTTGCAACATGCCCAGAGTATGTCGGAGAAGCTTCAGAATCCTTGACTCCAAGGAGCATTCTGACTTCACCCTCTCCAGAACAAACCTGTTTGTTTTCCTAGCAGTCCATGGTATATTCAACACTCTTCTCCAGCACCTCAGCTCAAAGGCATCAATTCTCTTTCTATCATCCCTAGTCACTGTCCAGCTCTCCGAAGCATAGCACGTAATTGCGAAGACTATAGCCTGGATCAATATTGTTGTTAGGTGCTGTCGAGTTGTAGACGACTCATAGCGACCCCGTGAATGAAAGGCCTGAGCACTGTTCGTGCATAGAGTTTCCGGAGTCAAGCCATTTTGGAAGTGGATGCTGCTCCTGCTTCCAGGCTTGTTTTAGTCGGGAAGCTTCAGGCAACACTGTCCACCATGGGTAACCATTACCACGATTGGCACATCACTGTCATAGTCTTCACATCACAGCAACCAAGAGTTACCTCTGTACAGCAATGCACAGACCAGTGCTATAGAACCTAGAAGAATGTTTGACAGGAAAACCATTTGAACCCGGCCTGAGGGCCATAGATTAAAATCAGCCACCTTTGGCTTGGTAGCATAACTTTCTTTCCACTAGGCCAATGTAGCTCTGTGTCATTGTTGTTATTGTTGTTAGGTGCCGTCGAGTTGTAGACAACTCATAGTGACCCTATGAACGAACAGCCTGAGCACTGTTCATACGTAGAGTTTCTGGAGGCAAGCCATTTTGGAAGTGGATGCCGCTCCTGCTTCCAGGCTTGCATCAGTATTATGTAGATTTTCTTTTTTATGTGTATATTTTA
>NW_006399992.1:3997670-4022788 GCF_000299155.1 Elephantulus edwardii | reverse complement strand
ATGAAGGAAGTGTTTACATTTTTTTAACCATGCTTTGAACAGAAATATGTTGCTTCATATTACTCTCAGCAGTGGGAGGAGGAAAAACTAGGGATGCTCCTGTGAGAAGAGTATGGAGGAGTCGTGTGGAAGTTGGATGGTGTGTAGGTGATTATACTGTCCTCAGCCCTTGTCATCAACAACTAGCCTTTCTGAATGCCTACTGCTAGTTTCAGGATTAGTGGTCCCTTGAGACTCAGGTGTTAACTAAGAAATCTCCTTTCCACCATCAGAAGATCACTCTTAGCAGGTCGAAGTTCCGGTTTCTCACACCTCACTCCTCCACAGTGTTGAATAAAACTTTCCTGATGGTACCACATCTCTAATGACAGCCTCATCTTGTCAAGGCAGGAGGTGTTTTTTTGTTAGCAGCTCTTCTCACCTTTCATTTACTCCTCTTGCCTAGCCAGGCTCCCACGCCCACCTCACTGTGACAGGGCTTGAGAAAAGGTGTAAAGTGAACACTCACTTGTTGCCAGCCAGCGTCCTAATTATCCGCTCCTGGATGCTTTTCTGCTGAGTCCTTCTCCCCCGCCCCTCTTTGGTTTTCTTAGGGTTACTAGCCTGCTTTCCTGTTTCTGAACCCGCTTCAGTCTTTTTAATGATTCATCCCTGCGTGTTGGTCATCTCCAAGATTCCGTTTTCCTTTTCTTTTAGAAGACATGTAGTTGCTTCTGTTTTCTAAGCACCAGTGGTCATTATCTATGTCAGTAGCTCCCCATTCTATATTTCACACCCATCTTTCAAGTAGCCAATTGCATAGTGCCTTCTGATTTGCTCTTCAGAGAGCAAAACTCAGCCTACTATTTCTCTGTGGGGTCCAGTCTGACCCTCTGGTATAGAATTACAGGTTAATAGGTGCCACTGCTATACTTAACTTCTTTCCCATAGCGAGGTCCCACAGATATTTTACCTTCAGCACATCTCTTCAGTGGATGCTTTCTCTTCATTCCCAAATCAGTCTCACTTGGATGATTACAGAAGACTTCCACTTGATTTTCCTGGTTTTAGTAGCTCTTTCCTCTACTTATTTGTTCATACCTTCTAACACAAATCCGTTTTCCTTTTCCTTTTAATCTTAAATTTCTGTGCTGTTCTGGTTTTCTTAGCAAGGCTAACAGTTTGGCCTCAGCATGCTTTTAAAGCCATTTCTTCTCCAATTAGTGCTCATATCAGACTCCTCTTGGGTTTCCACATTGTGCGTTTACAAGCCCTGCTCTTAATAGACATGTCCCTCTGAGCTTGCTTCCAGCATTCTCTGTGGTGGTCGCCTGCTTATCCTTCCAGAATCTATGATCAGATCCTTGGGTGAATCCTCCTGGGGGTTGACTGCTCCCTCCGTCAGTTTCTCTGACAGTGTCTCTCGTGATGTGTCATAAGACCTTGTTTCTTCCTCTCCCAGATTGTAGACTTCTGTAGAGCAGAGGTTGGGTCTCACCATTGCTGTATCCTGGGGGTGTAGCATGGGTCTGCGTATATGTTGTCAAATAGAATTCTTCACCTCAGTTCTACTTTAGATAAAGCTTTGGGGACAGATCAGCCTTATAGTCAATATAAATGGTATAGAAAAAAGACAGCAAGTAAACTCAGAATGAGAGAGTTTAGAATTAGAATGGGGCTTAGAAGGAATCCTTTCCAAGTCCCTTTAAAGGTGAGAACAATTGGCAAGAAGCTGTCCTGTGATCCCAGAGATACACAGTTTGAATCTACCAGATGCTCCACTGGAGAAGGAGGGGTAGTCTCCTCGTAGGCCAGTTGGGTCCGATTTGACAGTACACAATAAGGCGGTGGTGGGTTGGGGGGGGGGAGGTGAGAACAAGGTCCAGAGAGGTTAGGTGGCCCACCTACCATCTCACAGCTCCCCCACCTCACAGTCTGTGTCTGTTTTATACTCAGTTGCCAAAGTGTTCCTTTCAAAACAACAGTCAGGTCTACTACTTCAAACCTTCTACTCCTCCTGTCAGAGTAAAGGTTTAAACCCTTTCAGTGATCTGTGAGGTCCTTTACCACCAGCCCCCACACCTGAACTCATCATCTCTCTAACTCTTCGACCTCACCTCCTCTGTTTTCAGATTTATTCACTGTGTTCCAGCCACATACCTTCTTATTGTTCCTTCTGCTGCCAGACAGGCTGTACCTCAGGACCTTTGTATTTCCTGTTTCCTTTGATGTAATGTTCTTTTCTCAGATATCTTTGGATATCTTAGGTCCTCAAAGAAATGAAATAAAATCCAATCATTTCAAGTTTTATCTTACGTGGACCCATAATCAACACCCTTGGTGCCAGCAGTCAGGAGATCAGGAGTTGCATTGCTTTGAGCAAGCCTCTAGTCAGGGACCTCTCCAAATTATTGAGTAACAGGGATGCCAATTTAAAGACTAAAGTGTGCTGGATTCAGGCCAGGGTCCTTTAAATCATTTGCTGTGCATCTGAGAGCTGGACAGTTAAGCTTTGAACAGTGGTGTTGCAGGAGAGAACGGAAAACCTCCTGGACTGCTAAAAAGAACAGATATGCCTTTGAGAGGGTGCAGCCAGAGTACTCCTTGGAGGCAAAGATGACAGTTTCATCTCACATGCTTTGGGCATGTTGTTAGAAGAGGCAGTTCCTTGGAGAGGGACATCATACTAGGAAAGGCGGAGGACCAGTGAAGGAGGGAAGACGCTTAATAAGATGGATTGACATAGTGTTTGCAACAGTAGGTAGGCTCAGGTATATCAGAAATAATGAAGACGGCACAGGGTTCAAGTGGAAGACTGGATGGTACTTGCCAATAGCTACTACCAGAAAGTAAGCTCAGTGAGAGCGAGAATTTTCTAGATTTTGTTCCCTTTGAATCTGTACATCTGGGATGGTCCTGACATGGAGCAGGCACATGATAAATGTTGTTTTAATGACTAAATGCATGAAAATATTTTTAGATTCTTTGTCATTGAGTGTATTCAGTTTTCTGAAGTACACCTACAGTGTTCAAAAGAGAAAACCCATCAGGCCTGCCTAGAAGAAGAAGACTCTGATTTTTAAAAGACTCCATTCAAGACGCGTTAGACTCGAACACTGACCTCCTTTTAATTGTCTGACCGAGGCAGTAGCCATGGGCTCTCCCAGCCTTACAAGTGGTTTGGGAATATGCCGATTTTACCTCAAGCAGTCGTGGTTTTGCTGTGGCTTCTTTCTACCTCATCTTACCCTTTAACTTACCAGGCCACAAAGATGGAAAGTAAACACAACATTAGAGAGAAGTACTGGGGCAGAGGGTATCGGACCAAGAGACAGAGTTCCCTTGTGGTGTTGACACCTTTCTTCTAATCCTATCCAGGGGGGCCTCAGATAACCTTCTAGAGTTGCCCACCTTAACTTATGGTCTGTGGTCTGAGGAATATCCTTGAGACAACTGGTTCAGGTGATGCTTGGGTTTTGCTTTATGCTCTTCATTTCTTAGAAAAGGAATGTAAATTTTAGACATGAAGTCCATTTGTTTTGAAGACTTTTCAAAATTAAATCACTTTTTTTAACTACTATGATTGGTGGTTTAAATTTGTCCTTAGGCTTCTCAGAGAAAAGGCCAGCAGTCTGCTTCTGAAAGTTAATTTGCAAATGGCCCTTGGCACAGTTGTGCCCTGCACTTGTGGGGTCCCTATGATTCGGTATCAACTCTCAGCAAAAGTGGTATGATGGTGTCTTCAGTTTACAGTGGAGTTTTAACCATTCTCAAGACAGAGGATTGTAATTGAAATTTTACCTGGTGAGCCCCTTGCTTCTGTGAGCAGATCCACAGCATCATTAGTGAGGAGTCGAGACCTATGGGATCTGATTCTATGAAATCAAGAGCTTGAACCAAAGGGCTGCTAAGTTATAGCTCTCAGGTACAGATTCTTTGGGTAGGGATTATGTTGAACAGAGAGATCATTACTAAAGTGTAACAGTGATGTTAGAGTCATTTGACTCCTGATTTTATGTTGATGATAATAGTATGGTTCCTAGAGCCCTCCTTGTCAGCACAAGTCCAATCTGTTCAAGGAGGTGGGAGGTCAAAGGCCTTGGAGGGAATTATTGGCCATATGCAAAGCCAGCAACATGATTTAACCCGGAAAAGGAAAAGAAGTGGAGCTAAGCTATCAATGACCTACTTAAAAATCACTATAGCTACCATTTCCTGAACTTTAAGGCATGTTGTTGTTGTTTTGTGCCGTCAAGTCACTTGCGACTCATAGAGATCCTATGTACAACAGCCCTGAAACCTGCTCTATCCTGAGCCAGCCTTATAGTCCCTGACACACCTACCCTCATTACCCCAGTCACTGAATCGATCCGTCTCATGGGGGATCTTCCTGTCCTGCGTTGACCTTCCACCCTTCCAAGCATGATGTCTCTCTCCAAGGACTGGTCCCTCCTTGCAACATGGCCAAAGTATGTCAGATGAAGCCTCAGAATCCTTGCCTCCAAGGAGCAGTCTGGTTTCATCCTCTCCAGGATGAATCTGTTTGTTCTTTTGGCAGTTCATGGTATATTCAGTGCTTTTCTCCAGCACCACAGCTCAAAGGCATTGATTCTTCTTTTGTCATCTCTGGTAATTGTCCAGCTTTCTGATGCATGGCAAGAAATTGTGAAGACTATGACCTGCATCATATGTGCTTTGTATATTACTCTTTCACTTAATTCTCATAATATAGCCCTGTGAGGGAGGTAGAATTCTAATCTCTAGCTGAAGCATGGAGAAGTTAAGTGACTCTCCCAAAATTTAATTAGGAAGAGATAGGGATGTGAATGCAGTTAGGCTATGGAGCCCCATACTTTTCGACAATTCAGAGACCATTGGTTCTTGATCAAATGTTGCTTCCTGAAAAGATTAAAATCACCTGCTTCTTTCTGGTACACTAACCATCTTCTTTTAAAGATGTCATTCAGTATTTTTCCCATACGCCCTTCAGTATTGCAAACCAAGGTTTGACTCTCCTTTAGTTCTTTCCATTTGAGAAATGCTGAGTGTGTCATTCCTTTTGGTTTTCTGATTCCAAGTCTTTGCACATTTCATTTGAATACATTATCTTTGTCTTTTTGAGCTACCCTTTAAAATCTCTTCAGTATTTATTTCTTTTGCTTTACATTCTCTACTTTCTAGAGACATTTTAAGAGATTCTTTTGACATCCTTTTCCTTCTTTCCTGTCTAATGTATTTGCTATGCTGGGTGCTATAGAGTAGACACTGTCTCATATGATGCTGTGAACAACAGATCTAAGTCTTGCCCAGTCCTGTACCATTGTAAGTTCTGCTGCATCCCAGCACATTGTGCAATCACTGTGTTCAGCATCGTAGGTGCTAGAGAATGTTGGTGAAGGACATTGCTCATCCATCTTTCCTGCAGGAGACTTAGGTTTATTCTCAGGTCCCATAAAATTAGCCTTTTTAAAACCCCTATTGACAGCAATTGTCTGATCCATGGACTCAGTGACAGAAATGGAGCTGGAGAGAGAATGATCAAATTTTGCACAATCAATGACTTATTCGTAGCAAATACATTTTTTAAGAGACATAAACACAGGTTATATACTTGGATTTCACCTGATGGTATACATAGGAATCAGATCAATTACATCTGTGGAAAGAACTGCTGGAGAAGCTCAATATCAACTGTGAAAACTAGGCCAGGAGCTGATTGTGGAACAGACCACCAACTACTCATATGCAAGTTCAAGCTGAAGCGGAGGAAAATTAAACCAAATCCAAGGCAACCAAAATATAGCTTTGAGTCTATCCCACCTGAATTTCAAAACCATCTCAGGAACAGGTTTGAGGCCTTGAACACTAATGAGTGAAGGCCAGGTGAGTTGTGGGAGGATATCAAGGGTATCGTTCAGGAAGAGTGCAAACGGTCATTGCAAAGACAAAAGAGGAAGCGAAGAACAAAATGGATGTCAGAAGAGACTCTGAAAATTGCACAGGAGCGCAGAGAAGCCAAAGCACAAGAAAGAATTCAAGACACTAAAGAGTTGAATAGAAGATTTCAAAAGGCAGCACAGGATGACAAAGCAAGATATTACAATGAAATGTGCAAGGAGTTGGAGTCAGAAAATCAAAAGGGCCGAACTCGCTTAGCGTATCTTAAGCTCAAGGAACTGAAGAACAAATTCAAACCTCGAGTTGCTATAATCAGGGATGCTTTCGACAGAATGTTAAATGATCCAGGAAGTATTAAAAGAAGATGGAAAGAATATACTGAGTCACTGTATCGAAAGGAATTGGCAGACACAGAAGAATTTCATGAAACAACATATGAGCAAGAGCCTATGGTGATGAAAGAAGAAGTTCCGGCTGCTTTGAAGGAAATGGCAAAAAATAAGGCTCCAGGAATAGACGGTATACCATTTGACATATTTCAGCTAACAGATGCTGCCCTGGATGTGCTCACCAAGTTGTGCCAAGAAATCTGGAGAACAACCACTTGACCAAGTGACTGGAAGAGATCTATATTTGTTCCTATCCCAAAGAAAGGTGACCCAGCAGAGTGTGGAAACTACAGAACAATCTCACTGATTTCACATGCAAGCAAGATTTTACTGAAGATTATCCAAAAACGAATGGAACAGCACATCAACAGAGAACTACCAGAAGTCCAGGCTGGGTTTAGAAGGGGTCGTGGTACTAGGGATATTGTAGCTGATGTTAGATGAATCTTAGCTGAAAGGAGAGAATACTAGAGGAATGTCTTATCTGTGTTTCATTGACTATGCAAAGGCATTTGACTGTGTGGATCATAACAAACTGTGGCTGACTCTGAGAAGAATGGGAATCCCAGAACACTTGATCGTTCTAATGTGAAACTTATACTTGGAGCAGGAGGCAGTTGTCAGAACAGAGCAAGGGAACACTGCATCTTTCAGAATTGGGAAGGGCGTACACCAGGGTTGCATCCTATCTCCATACCTTTTCAACCTATGTGCAGAACAGATTATCTGGGAGGCTGGGCTCTATGAGGAGAAATGTGGGGTCAAGATTGGTGGACGATTTATCAACAATCTGCATTATGCAGATGACACAACCCTGCTTGCTGAGACTGAAGAGGGCCTGAAGCACCTGCTGCAGAGGTCAAAGACTGCAGCCTCCAATATGGATTGAGGCTCAATGTCAAGAAGACAAAGATTCTCACCACTGGACCAATTGGCAGCATCAGGATGGATGGTGAAGAGATTGAGATTGTTCACAGCTTTAGTTTGCTTGGCTCCACAGTCAACAGTTTTGGCACCAGTAGCCAGGAAATTAAAAGGCACATTGCCATGGGAAAGTCTGCTGTTAGGGACCTCTCCAACGTACTCAAGAGCAATGGTGTCTCCCTGGAGACTAAGGTGCATTTGATACAGGCCATGGTCTTCGCAGTCACTTGTTATGCATCAGAGAGTTGGACAATGACCAAGGAGGATAGAAGGAGAATTGATGTCTTTGAGCTGTGGTGCTGGAGAAGAGTATTGAGAGTACCATGGACTGCTAGGAAAACAAATAGATTTGTCCTGGAAAGGGTTAAACCGAGTGTCTCCTTGGAGGCAAGGATTCTGAGTCTCCGTCTAACATACTTTGGACATGTTGTGAGGAGAGACCAGTCCTTGGAGAAGGACATCATGCTTGGTAGGGTGGAGGGACGGCGCAGGAGAGGAAGGCCCTCTATGAGGTGGATTGATTCAGTGACTGGGGCAATCGGGATGGGAGTGTCAGAGACAGTGATTGGCATAGGACAGAGCAGAGTTTAGGGCTGTTGTACATAGGGTCGCTATGAGTCGCAAGCGACTCGACGGCACATACAACAACATAAGTGATGATAACTTAGTTACATTATGTATGAGCTTCCCAACTCAGTGTCAATTGATAGCAAAAAATGGTAAATTTAGAGGGAAGTTAGACATGGAAAAAAACTGCCAAGTCTTTTCACCTTAATTCTAAAACAAAGCAATGCATTATGACAGATCTGATCAGACTTATCATCAAAATGCAACTGTCCATGCTGGAGGCACCTCTGTTGGACAGTGATCTGTTGTTTTACCAGTTCTCCTCCACCCCTTTCTTTTAACAGAAGCCATTTTTGGAGATACTCCACCATGAACTGCTTAAAGCATGGGCTGTTGGAGAGGGCAGGCCTGAGTGCAAATCACAGCATCACTGCTTAGTGTCTTGAAGTCTTATCACTTTTTTTACTATAAAATATACTGAAGGATATCTGTCTTCTTTGATACTGAAAGGATTAAGTGAGAAGCTGGAAAACGTAGTATCCAGATCCGTTGATATTCCATTTGAGATATTTTGATACTGTGAGAAGCAGAGTGTCGGTCTCCAGCGGGAAAGGCGAATGTGAAGTAGATACGAGAACAACCTCAGCATAATTATAAAGCGGCTTGTAGACAAGTCTTGGCTTTGCTGCTAACTAGCTGTGTGACAGTGCACCAATCACTGAGCCTTTCTAATTCTTGGTTTGCTAATCTATAAAATTAAAGAGTTGGGGTAGATGTTATCTATTCAGACATTCTGGGTTGGCTCTGAGTAGACAGTAACATGGAACAAATTATACAGAAAATGTTAGAGACAGCGATCACAGTGGGTTGGGATTAATCAGAAGTGTCTTTTTGGAATGAGGTTGAACAGAGTGGGGAAATGTCATGGGTTTCGGAGAATAGACTGAAAATGATAAGTTGTAATAAAATTGACAGGTATCCATGGCACATAACAACAACAACATAATAAAATTTAGATGATCTGTCTTCTTACACTGCTGGGAAAAGACTGCATTTAAATAGTTCTATTTATAGAAATGTTGTTAAAAATAGCAGTCATACTAGTAGTTTATCCTCACTGATGTGGTCAAGTTGAATGATTTCCTTGAATAGTATTTACTGTTGTTGTTAAATAATTTCTACTGGCTGTTACATGATCTTGCATTTTCACAAGAAAATTTGTATTTGAAGTCTCATAGGAGGGATTCAAGATTAGTTATTAGTCTGTATAGTGACAATTCTAAGTAAGGTGTAGAATAAAAGGCTTTCTTGTTTAATCTCTTCATATTAGAGATAATTTAAGGCCTGCAAAGATGTAATGACTTGCCTGAGCTTGTGAAAGTCTCATTTGGTGGAAAATGCCTGTCTTCTGGTACGTTGAAGCTGAGTGTAGGTTACTTTTTATACTCAACTGTAATCTGTTGGCTTGCCATTTGCTTTTGAGAAATGGTCTGATAATTTGCCATCTTTCTTATTTCGTTTGTTTGTTTGTTTGTTTGTTTTCTCTCATTCTTACTGCCTTTGGGTCGATTGACTCTCCACAAGGTTTCTAGGCTCCTGCAGAGTAACTGCTGGGTTTGAACCACCAGAGAGGGACAACCTTTGGGCCAGGAGCACAACTCCCTACAGATTGTGCCATCAGAGTTCCCTGTCTTTCCTTATTGCATTTCTATATTTATAAGGCTTTAAAATTGCCTGTAACTCCTGTGCAGTGCTCCATGTCTGCCCTTCCTTCACTGGTATGCTAATCACTTCCTTGCTTTCTTATAGCCTCTCCCTTCATCTAAATTATTAATATGCATCTGTTACTTAATTACTTAACAACAACAACTTGTGGCCTAGTGGTAAGAAACTGCACTGAAATCCAGAAAGCACGTGATTCAAATCCACTAGCTTCTCTGCAGAAGGATGGGCAATCTACTCCTGTGCAATAAACAGCCTCTGAAAAATCTGCTGGAGGGTCAGCTGTGGTTCACTTCTGACCTGATGGTCCTGTACAACAACAATAACAACAACAAGTTAATGGCTGATTTTCCTGTTCCATTTTCCTCCAATACCTGTTGCTTTTATTGTGTGTCATCGGCTCTAAACTGATTCATAGCTGACCCTCCAGGTTTTCAGAGGCAATAAATTGCATGAGAGGAGACTGCCCATCTTTGTCCTGTGGAACAGCTGGTGGATCCAAGCTACCCTTGTCTGGATAGGCAGCACAACTTGTTACCACTAAGTCACCAGAACTCCTTCTAATTCCTGGTAATTAGAAAAAAAATACATCTTTCTGTGTATAATTTTTTTCCCTTACCTTTTTGTGATAATGGACTCATTCATTATTTTTCTTCTTGTGATTGATAGGGTGATTACTGCTGTCATCCTTCCTTGCTCTCTTTAATTAGAATGTGTACAGTAGTCATTGTATATGCTGTCTGTTACAGTCCCTTCAGTGATGCCTACTGTATTCCAGGGTAGTGATCTAGGGAGAGATGATTCTTCTTTCTGGAGTGAACAGGTGAATGAAAAACATGCTTGGAAAAAAAGAATGAAATTTGCCTGCATTTGAATCTACCAGCCACTCTGTGGGAGAAAGGGGGCAGTCTCTTCCCATGAGATTTAGAGCCTCTGAAAACTGGAAGGTTAGCTTTGAGTCACTTCCCACTTGAGAGCAGTGAGAAGGATGAAGCTCCCGGCAGGATTGAGTTTTGCTATAATTCTAGGTGTTCATTGTGACTATATCTGAGAGAGTCACTGGGGTCTTCCTTGAAGAAATGATGCCTGGGTTCTTCACTAGTCCTGAGTGGGAACTTGCCTGGGATCCTTGCTTCCCTGCAGATGTGAGTAAGTCACTGTGTTAGGACTATGGAGGAAAGTGGTGAGAACATCTCTTTTGGAGTACGAGGACCTGTCCATTTTGTGAAACTGAGTTAAATCCAAGAGTAGTTGGAGTATGCAGAGGATGGAGCTGGACTAAATAGGCAGTAGACACGTGAAAGGTGAGTTTGTCTCTTCTCTAATAGCACTGAGAAACCTTGGAAGGATTTTAATTTTTCACATTTCATGTATTCTGGCTACTGAGTCTTTCTTTACCCAATACCATGAGTTAAAGAATTGAAAAGTTCTAGTGAGGGCAGTGGGCTGGGCCGTGGAGGTGCAGCCAACCTTGTCTCTGTAGGCAGAGAGGTCAACACATGAGACAGTGGAGCTTGGCTGCCCTGCAGGCCTCATACCTGCATGTCTTCCTCCTGCTTATCACAGGTTCTTATAGTTCTTGAGGAATCTTTTCTTTTTTCCCTCTTCCTGCAGTTAGCAGCCACAGCAATGAGCTCTGGTAGCCTGGTGGTAAGGAGTTGCACTTCCGGTTCAGAGGCAGGTGATTTGATTCCACCGGCTGCTTCTTGGGAGAAAGATGGTCAAGCTCCTGTGCAATTTACAGCCTCTGAAAACTCACTGGAAGGTGGCTGATGAGTTGCTTTTGACTTGACCGCACATGGCAACAACAGCAACTCAACAACTTGCTGGAGAGTCAGCCGTGAGTTAGTTCTGACTTCAAGGCACATAACAGCAGCGGCTGCCACAGCATATTGGGACATGATGTGATATTCACCCACTCATTGCCATTGAGTCAAAACTGACTCATGGCTGAGTCATAGCTGGGTTTTCAGAGACTGACAGTTGCATGGGAGGAGATGGCCTTTCTTTCTCCCTAAGAGCTGCTGGTGGATTTGAACCACCAGAGAGGCACCCCCTTTGGGTTAGCAGCACAGCTCCTTACAGACTAAACCACCAGAGCTCCCTTTAATTAATCTTAGATCTCAAGATAGTAATTTTCTTGGTTGCCTGCTAATAAGAATTAGAGACAGCCTGTTAATGACAAATAATGGTCCTCTTTAAACTGCGTGTGTACATTCTCATTTGATTCCTGAAACAAAGGATGCAGACTAGGTTAGTTTGTTATTAGCACTTTCTTACAAATGAAACTAGAGCTTCACTTTAGGCTAAACTTTCTTGCTTTTCTTGTCTGAACTAATAAAAGGATCTGAACTGATGTTCTGTCCACTCTGGCCTTCCTTTAATCTGTTCTCCATACAGTTGTTGTTAAGAGTCGTAGACAACTCACAGTGACCCCTATGAACAAAAGATCTGAACACTTGTATAACTTCCATCGTTTCTCCAAGTTCATAGAGTTTCTGGAGGCAAACTATTTATTTCAGAAGTGGATGCCGCTTCCAAGCTTGTTTTAATTGGGAAGCTCCACCAAACACTGTCCACCTATGGGTAACCATTATTGCATTTGACACATTAGTGTCACAGTGTTTAGCATCACAGCAACCATGAGTTACCTCTGGGCAGACCAGTGTTATACCACTTAGAATCTGTTCTCCGTACAGTATCCAAGGAAATCTTTAAAAGTCCAGTATGATTGTGCTTATTCTCAGATGCTGTCAGGTCAACTCTGACTCAGCGACCTGTGAACAGCGGATCTCAATCTTGCCCTATTCTGCACCATCCTCACTGTGATCTCTGGCATGCTCAAGCCCATTGTGATAGTTTCAGTGTCTTTCTTTTGCTGACATCCTACCCTCCCCAGCATGATGTCCCTCTCCAAGGATTAGTTCTTTCTGAAAACCCTATGGATTGTGCTTACATAGCCCTTTCGGAGCCTTAATTACTTCTTTCAGTCCCCTGAGTCTCCTCTACCTGAGATCCTAGTCCCTCTTTGACCCTTTACATCTCTGTTTATCCTTCACGTCTTGGTGCAGTTACACTTTATCTTTAGAATGCTTAGCATAGTGGTTTAGTACATTCTTGTGTTTATTTGTTTGCCAGTTTCTCCTCATAGGCCTCTCCACAGTACTGAAGAGCAACGGTGTGTCTCTGGAGACTAAGGTGCGTCTGATACAGGCCATGGTCTTTGCAATCACTTGTTATGCGTCAGAGAGTTGGACAATGACTAGGGAAGATAGAAGGAGAATTGAGCTGTGGTGCTGGAGAAGAGTACTGAGTATTGAGTGTACCATGGACTACTAAGAAAACAAACAGATTCATCCTGGAGAGGGTTAAACCAGGCTGCTCCTTGGAGGCAAGGATTCTGAGGCTTCATCTAACATACTTTGGACATGTTGTAAGGAGGTACTGGTCCTTGGAGAGGAACATCATGCTTGGTCGGGTGGAGGGACAGCGCAGGAGGGAAGACCCTCTATGAGGTGGATTGATTCAGTGACCGGGGTAATTTGGATGGGTATGTTGCAGACAGTGCAATTGGCACAGAACAGAGCAGAGTTTAGGGCTGTTGTATATAGGGTCGTTTTGAGTTGCAAGCGACTCGACGGCACATAACAACAACAACAACAACAGGCGTGAATCTCAGAAAATGTCTTGCCATAAATTGCAAATGGTGCTACTTCTAGAATGTAAGTTCTGTGAGGGCAGGATCTTTGGCTCCTCTTTTCACTGCTATATCCTTGATGTCCTGCACCGTGATTGGCACATTAGGTGCTCAGCAAACATTTGCTGACTATGCATTGAGTTTGGATATGATTCTGAAGATTCCTTTTCCAGATCCAGAATTTTGCCCTGCCCTGTACAAATTCTGACTGAAATGGGTGTTAAGAACGATCCAGTCCTTTGGTGTAGCAGAAATATCAGAGAGTAGCTTTTATGTCTGTTGGGTGACTTTTTGGGATGTACAGGTCTTAAATGGCATCCGAATGTCATCAGACAAATAACAGTATCTGTTCTATATCCTGTACACTCTTTTTTATGGGCTGCCAAATTAGATGTTGATGCCACTCATCCTGGATCTTTTCTGAATCCCCTGCATAACATATTGAAAATAGACATTAAAGAAACCCATTACCAGCTTTTTATTTAATCATTTGCAGTCTTAGTAGTGTATATTTTAAAATACAGAAAAAATCCACTTAAATTGCAACTAGAGACATTTTCATGATCTATTAGAAAACTGTTAGATGGCTACAGTATAGAAACCTGTTTGTTGTTATTGTTAGGTGCCATCAAGTTGATTGCTCCTCATCGCCACCCTTGGAACAACAGATCTGAGCCTTTTACCCCGTCCTGCAGTATCCTCACAGTCTCTGTCCTGCTCAAATGCGTTGTGGTGGTCACCATGTCAGGCTGTCTAGTTGAGGGTCTTCCTCTCTGTCGCCACCCTGTATTAGTTTAGGGAATTGTTGTTTTTCATTCAGTATTATCTCAGTCTTCCTCATCTTCTGATTCATTGAATACCACCACACTCCCCAACCCCCCTGGTCTAGAAGCTGAGCAGTATTGGCATTAGGATATGTTAGTACACAGGTTGTGCTCCATTTTTGCCCTTTGCATTCCGACAGCTTTGAGTCATACAGTTTTTGCTATCGTTCATTATGATAGTTGCCTCCCACGGACATGCAGTCAGCTCACGTTATGATTTGTGCAGGATGCATAGATCAACATGATTTGCTGTGTCCATTGGTAGTCGTGGCAGGCTCCTTTGCTCCTGGAAGAGGGGTGGGGGCGTGAAGAACTTTTGAGAGACTGATTTTGAAAACCTAGGCATGTTGTTAGGAGTGGCCAAAACTTTGGAAAATGGCCATCATATTTGGAAAGGCAGAGGGCCAGCGAAGGAGGAGGAGACCCATAACAAGATGGATTGACATAGTAACGATAACAAGAGGCTCACGTATGTCAGAATTGGTGAGGATGACACCGGATAGGGCAGGGCTCAGCTCTGTTGTCCACAGAGTCACTGTGGATCATAGTTGACTTGATGTACCTAAGAACAACATCAACATCAAACCAAACTCATTGTTGTGAAGCAAATTCTGACTCATAGTCACCTTATAGGACAAAGTGTAACTGCTCGTAGGATTTACAGGGCTGTAAAATCTTTAAAGGTGGAAGGTGCTGTACCCTTCGCTTTGTGGAGTGGCTGGCTGGTAAGTTTGAAGTGCAAATCTTCTGGTTTGCAACCAAATTCTTTAACCACAGTCTCAACAGAGCTCCTTTATTTCCTGTTGAGGTACAGGAAGACGACCCTCGATTTGTGGTGACAGACTTGGAAGCACAGTGGTGGTTATGGAAGCAGATCTAGTTTCTAGCCCTGACTTGTGCCGTGTTATTTTGGGCAAGTATTGGTCTTGAGACCTTGAGTTCCTTTTCATAAATAAAACTTGGTTGACCTTTTCCAACCTGAACACCCCATTCTCATATTTTTAGTCAGAATGCGATTGACTTTAAATTAAGTAAGCTTTAGTTGTTCAGATTTTGAATAAATGTCATGTGTACAGGTAGGTGCTAGATAAGTAAGGGGTGGTCATTATTATGTGCTTTTGAGTCATAACCAACTCATAGCTGACCTTCCAGCAGGTTTTTAGAGGTAGTAAATCACCTGGTAGAAGATTGCCCTCCTTTCTCTTGTAGGTCAACTGTGGATTTGAACCACGTAACTGGCTTGGCAGTGCAACTCCTTACCACTTGACTGCCAGAGCTCCCTGTTTAAAGGATGGCTAGTTATTTTTCTGCTTAGTAGCTCAAAATTACTGCTAGACATTCATTGTGACCATTTTCCTCTAAGACATAGCATGATTTACTTCTTTGGAAAATACCCTCAACACTGGTTGCTCCTAACCAATCCCTTTAGACAGGAACTTGATTTTGCTCCTGGAGATTTAAGGACCCATTCAGATAAAATTTTCCCCAGTGGATCTTGGTCTTCCCAGCTGTCCTCATGCCCTCTGTTGGGTTGCTGAGAAGTTGGTGGGCAGCACATTCAGTTTAATGGCTCCAGGAGTGTAAACGCAGAGCAACTTTGAAATTGGGAGAGTTAGTAGCCACTTATCTGAATTTTGTTTTTAAACCTTCAGAATTTTCTATTGATTTGTGAACACTAAAAGCTCTAATACTCTTTGAGTGTGAATGAAGCCATTACTTTGAAGTGTGGGCTATATTATTATTACACAATTGTTAGCTGCTGTGAAGTCAACTCCCAGCTCATGGTGTCTTCATGAATAACAACAGGATGCTGCCTGGTTCTGTTTCATTCCCATGACTAGTTGTGAATTAGAAAGTTGGGATCTTTTCAGTTTTTACTGGCTGATTTCCCCTAGTAGATTGCCAGGCCTTTCTTCCTATCTGTCTCAGTCCAAAAGCAAGTCAGCCTTAAAGCAGAATGTCAGTCGCCCCTCACAAATGGTAGTAGCTGCACGTGAGAGACACTGACCAGAAAGAAAACCTGGATCTCCCATGTGGGAGGCGAGAATTATACCAGTGGCCCACAGTGTCTCCCTTCACACAGCAGACACAAATTATGCTGCTTTCTCCATCTTAGAGTATCTTCTTTGTATTTCTAAAGGATGCATTTTGTTCATAAAGTCCAAAGAGATCCCACAAGGTAGCAGAAATAGAAGATTAAGACTTCTGTGTATGGTATAACCTCACAGAAGAAAGATGAATTTGTGTTTCCCTAGTTCTATTTCAAAATTGCAATTTTGGAAGCCTTTGATCACCTTTGACTCTTCTAGCAGGGGAACTAGGTTATATGTCCTCTGGTTAAGGCCCTAATGTGGACATACACATGTTGACCAAAATTGAAATTTATGTGAAAGGATGACACTTTCCTCTTCTTTACACCTTAGGATCCTGTCATCACCCCGGGAAGATTAGCTGAAAGCCCTCTGCAGTTTCTTTTCTTTTTCAGCTAGTTACATTGCGGAGGAACTTTTAAGTGAAAAGAAGAAAAGCTGCCTCTTTGTTAGAAACAGCAGTGTGTAGTTTCAACTTGTCTTGGACTTCCTCAGAGATGTTTTAAGATCCGGTGTAAACTTGCTGTGGTTTGCCTTTGGGCATCAAACTGTTTAGCTTGGCTGTATTATATCTGTAATTGCTGCATTTTAATAATTGCCCAATATTCTTGTCAGCAATTTGCAGTCTATATTTTTAAATAGAACTGTTTGCCTTTCTTTTCTACATGGTTCTTTTAGACCTGGTTTAAGCCCCCGGATTAACACATCAGAGTTCCACGACCCTCTGCAGTTGTGGGCAGGGGGTGCCACAAGCTCATTAAATATTCCCACATGCCTTGTGCCAGTTAGAATTTATGTGCCACATGAAAATGCCCTGGGAACTATCTTCTGAGGTCTCCTCACAGAACCTTGCTTTAGAAAAATTGTCTTCAGTGTTTGCTGAAGTAGCATATTCTTTTAGAATCAGTCTATTCAGGAAATCTGAGTTTTTGAAGGGAAAAAATAAGGACACATTCTTTTTGCTGCTGTTGACTTTTTTGAAGGGAACGAAGGAGGTTTTCACTTCACCTGAAATGATGTGGTGTTACGGTGATAGAAAGGTTGTGAGGACTGAACTAAAGTTCCTGGCTTCCAAAATTATCTTTATAGCTCAGTCAGTTTTTGAGACAAGACTGTTGGACCACCCATGACTTGTGTGGCAGCTTGACCTGGGATTTTATTCTTTAATGATTCCACACTAGCTTAACTCCTGTTATGGGGTCACCATAAGTCATGACCACTCCCCTCCCCTGCAGCTAACAAGAACAACAGCATTTATTTAACAGTTTAAAAAAAATTAAACTGTCTCGAGACAACTTTAAAGTAGCTTATTGTTGCTGTGTACCATAGAGTCAGCAAGGGAGGAGTTTGCCCATCCTTCTCCTGCATAGCAGCTGGTGTCCTTGAACTGTGAGCCTTGTGTTTGCAGCACAGTTTCTTGTCACTAGGCCACCAGAGCTCTTTTAAAGTACTTGTTTGTTGTTGTTATGTGACATCGAGTCGTAACTCATAGTGGCCCTGTGTACAACAGCCCTAAACCCTGCTCTATCCTGTGCCAGTTTCATTGTCTCTAACACACCTGCCCCCATTACCTTAGTCACTGAATCAATCCATCTCATCAAGGGTCTTCTTCATCTACACTGTCCTTCCACCTTCCCAAGCATGATGTCCCTCTCCAAGGACAAGTCTGTTCTTGCAATGTATCCAAAATACGTCAGACGAAGCCTCAGAATACTTGCCTCCAAGGAGCAGCCTGGTCTCATCCTCTCTAAGACGAACTTGTTTGTTCTCCTAGCAGTCCATGTATATTCAATACTCCTTTTCCAGTACTACAGCTCAAAAGCATCAATTCTCCTTCTGTCATCCCTAGTCATTGTCCAGCATAGCAAGTAATTTCAAAGACTATGGCCTGGGTCAGGTGCACCAGCTTTTAATTATGTAAATAACACACTCCCATTTCTGTGTTATCCATAGAAATGTTCAAAAAACCTCCCTGCTGTCAAGTCATTTCCAATTTAAAGTGACCTCCCATTGAGTTTCCAAAGTTATAAATGGAAATGGCAGGAGACTGCTTGTGTTTTTCCTGCAGAGCCCTTGTGGATGCAAACCACCAGAGGTGTGCCGCTTTTAACAGAGCAGCTCACTGTAGACTACGTCCCTAGAGTTACTTGCCTTCTGTTTGATTCTGATGCATGACTAACCTTACGTGTTACCTAGCAAGGCTGCTCCTGAGGGTTTTCTTGCCAATAGTCTTTCCAGAATCAGATCAGCCATCCTCTGCTATTGTACCACTGAGTGGATTAGGACAGAGGGCTGTTACGTTAGCAGTCAAGTGCAGGCCATCATATCAGGACCTTTGATTGTTTATTATATATACTAAGCACTGTTCTAAGTACTTTATGGATACATGTACTCTTTTAATACAACTTCCCATAGAACAGGCTCAAGTGTGAAGAATAGTCTGTCCAACATCAGCCAGTTACATACGGCCATGTGGTGTGTGGCAGACTGAAGTCACACCTTTTGTTAGTGCTGTCAGTCGGGTGACTAATAGCAGGCCCACAGATGGCAGATAGAAATCTTGCCCTATCCTACGCCGTCCTCACGGTCTCTCTCTGCCTTGCTCCAGTATGTTGTTGCCGTCACTGTGTCAGTCCAGCTCACTGAAGATCATCCTATCTTTTTCTAATCCTCTCTTGTACCTAGCATGATTATCTTTTCCCACCACCTCCCGATAACATGCCTACAGTATATGAGACAAAGGCTCACCATCCTTATCTCTAAGAAGGACCCTTAGTTGCACTTTTTCCAAGACAGATTTGCTTGTTTTCTTGGCAGTTTATGGGATGTTCAATACTCTTAGCTACTACCACAATTAAAAGGCATCATTTCTTCTTCACTCTTTTGTACCAACTTTCATGCGCTCATGCAGGAATTAAAAACACTAGATCCAGAGGGGATCTGGAAGGATAGGGTAATGGTGGGTATAGTTCAAAAGTGGTTTATTTTATAAAACATACTGAATGGGAATGATTGTATGAAACAATGTGAATGAAGGATAGTGTGAAACACAATGTATTTGAACTTTGTGGACAAACCAATATAAAAGAAAAATAAAATACTGTGGCTAAAATATCTGGTGCACATTAGTGTTTAAGTTGACATCCTTGTTGTTGAACACTTTAAAGAGGCTTTTGGTGGATGGTGTTGGGTGGAGCTCCCCAATTAAAACAAGCTTGGAAGCAGGACTGGCATCCACTTCTGTAAATAGCTTGCTTCCAGAAACCCTATGAACCTGGAGAAAGGATGAAAGTCAAGCAAGTGTTAAGGACTTTCGTTCATAGGGTCACTATGAGTCGCCTATGACTGGATGGCATTTAACAATAGCCCATCTTTTGATTTTTTTGATTTATAATCAACATGGGTGTTGATTGTGGATTCAAGGAAGAAGAAATCATTGGCAACTCCAGTCTTTTCTTTCTTTATCATAATGTTGCTTCTTTTGGTGTTGTGAGGATTTTTTTTTGTTTGTTTCTTGATGTTGAAGTGTAAAACATTCTGAAGGCTGGATTCACACATAGGCAGGCTTTTAACCCCTGTTATATACCCAATATTCAGTTATATTCAACCCCACCATGGGTCAGGGCCCTCTCGCCATCAGCCAGTACCAGCATCGCCTATATTCTCTTCTGCTCTCATATTCTGAGTGCCTCTTAAATATGCTATTTATCATCATGTATGGATAAGAAATCCTCTCTTGAATGAAAACTTTGTTGTTCTTATTTCTGTGTAGGCAATACTTGTATATTAGTACATATTAGTACCACCTGACCCCCAATTTTCCTCCTTCTCAGAGACCATCTGATGTTACTGGTGCAAAGAACCATTTTGGGTATCTTTCTCTTAACACTTTACATTTATTTTTTAACATTAAAACTTTTTCATAAGACCAAAGATGTCAAGTGCCAAAAGGAAGCATGTTATTTGCATAATGTCTTTGCCATAACAATTTTTACTAGGTCACTAACAACCCTCACTTAATTATTAGTTAATTGTACTGGGACAATTTAATTAGAAACTGATTTTGACACTGTTTTTGTATTTTTTTAGTACTATAGTTGTAATGCATAGGCTTGGTCTTCTCTGGTTCTGTGGCTGTTACTTCTGGATGTGGATGAAAAGGCTGATACTCTCAGCTATTTGAGATGGTTCCTGGGGACTCCTCCTTCCTTCCTCAGGACTTTGATTAGGCAGGGTCTTTGAGCTCTTTTCCAGTTATTGGTGAGCTTTTATTTCTGGCAAGAAGGAACCACATCTTACAGTCTTTGGGTTACTAGCTCCTTGCAAAGAGCATAAAAAAACCAAACTGATTTTCATCAGATTGGTTATATAGGGAGCCTATGTGTGTCAGGGACTCTGGTGGCATAGTTCTTAGGGAATTGTACTATTAAAGGATTCTGACTGTTTGAATCCACCAGAAATATAGACAATCTCTTCCCACGTGATTTACAGCCTTAGAAATCCAGCGGAGGATTTATCAGCTATGAAGTCAGTTCCAGCTTGATGACATTGAGGATTGTTGACATATGTGTTAGAGCAGAACTCTACATCATAGGATTTTCAAAGGTTGCTTTTCAGAAGTAGATAGCTTTGCCTTTCTTCTAGGTGCCTTTGGCTGGCTTTGAACTGCCAACCTTTCAAGTGTTTATTATGCCCAAGGACTTCGTCTAGAACATAATTTTTACTGTATGTTGTCGAGTTGGAACCACTTAAAGCTGACCTTCCAGTGGGTTTTCAGAAGTTATGAATGATATAGGAGGAGATTACCTACCCTTTTCTTACATAGTAGCTGGTGGATTCAAACTGTGTATCTTTGAAATTGCAGCACTCCTTACTACTAGGCCACTAAAGCTTCCATAATTTTCATTAAAACTCATTACTGTTGAGTTGGAACTAACTCATAGTTGACCCTTCACTGCATTTTCTGAAACGGTAAATCATACTGGAGGAGATTGCCAGTTGGTCTTTCTCCCTCAGAACCATTGGTAGATTTGAACTGCCAGTGAGGTACCTACCTTTGGATTAACATTGCAACAGACTACAGACTCCAGTACCAGAATTGCACTAGAACATGGTAGGTGCCCAGTAAATGTTAAATGTAACTCCTCCTGAACTTTTACCAGCTCTAGATAGCTAAGGTAGAAGACAGCAGGTGCTAGGTAAATGTTTGTTTCATTTAGCTACTCCTCAGGTTTTACCAGCTCTAGAGATCTACGGGAGAGGATCTTGCTGTACTGTGCAGCATTTGAATAAATAATCTTTAGTGCCATAAGAGAGAATCACCGCAGACCTCTTCATTTAAGGGTCTGTGCCAGCCAAGACTGCCTCCTAGATCCTCTATTCTGATAATCAGATTGTTTTCACAGAGAGTTGGAAGGCAGAGAAGACTTCCCTCCTGTTAATGTGTTGGCAAATAAGTTGGAATAAGCGTCTTTCCTTTTCCAAATGATTAAAAATATATTTTCACTGATCTTTGTGATAACCTTGTGGTTGTAACGCTAGATTGGATTTCTCATCGGTTGATTACATTTTCTTGCTGACACCAGGGCATAAAAATGTCATTGACTAATGCCACAAAATAACTAGTGATCCTAATAACATGATCATAATTACAGATATGCTCTGCTTTTCTTCTGTATATTGTTGTTAAGTGCCATCGAGTCGTAGGCGACTCATAGCGACCCTATGAATGAAAGACCTGAACACTTGTATAACTTTCATCCTTTCTCCAGGTTCATAGGGTTTCCAGAGACAAGCTGTTTCGGAAGTGGGTGCCACTCTTGCTTCCAAGCTTGTTTTAATCGGGAAGCTCCACCAAACAATGTCCACCATAGGTAACCATTATCACATTTGACAGATCAGTGTCACAATGTTCAGCATCACAGCAACCACGAATTACCTCTGTATAACAAGTGGACAGACCAAGACTATATATGACTTAAAAGAATGTTTGACCAAAAACTGTTAAAGCCAGGCCTGAGGGCGGCGGATTAAAGTCACCCACCTTTGGCTTGGTAGCATCACTTTCTGTCCACTAAGCCAACTGAAACCCTATGAACCTGGAGAAATGATGAAAGTCTTACAAGTATTCAGATCTTTTGTTCATAGCGTTGCTATCAGTTACCTACAACTCTACAGCACTTAACAACAACAACTAACAACAACGAGAGAGCTCAGTTGGCCTAGTGGACAAAAAGTAACTTTGTTCTATATAGTCACAATTTTTTTAAATAAAGCCCAAGATATAAAAATGTAAAAAAGAAGCATGTCATTGGCAATGCATTTTCTATAAGATTCTTTGTCCCAACTCTCTCCTAATTACTAACTAGATAATTAATTTCATTATCCCTGTTGCTTTAGCGAGATCTTGGCATCTTTGATGTATATGTCTCATTGTACCCTTTTCAGAAGTGAGCCATCAAACTTTAATGTGTGTGTTTATGAAAGAAGTTTTTATGTTAAATTTTCTAATGGAGATTTGTTTATTTTTATAGGCAATTTAAGAAGTGGAAAAAGGAGAGTTCAAAGCCACTTGTGACTTGTGAAGACTTATTGTGATTTGGAGAAGTACAGGCTGACGTTCCTGTTGGAGAGAAAAAACATGGCTTCTCATTACGTAGTAGCGGTGTTTGCCCTGATGAGTTCCTGTGTAGCCACTGCAGGTAAGCTGTGGACTGTAAAGTACACACACATTATATTCTTTGGGATCCAGTTCTCCCTCATTCTCTTTAGCTTAGCAGAATTTAAGCCATGTGATGTTTATGCAAAACGTGAGTATTTTGTTCTTCAGAGAAATATAGTATTTGACTGTATAGAGCCTTGATATCTTTGCCTGTGATACATTTTGCTAGATTATAGTTAGCCATTCTAATGTTGGTATACAGATAAATATCAATTTTGAGTTGGGTGGAGACCAAACATGCTAATATTTAATTCTACTTAATTTTGCCACATGCATAGTGTACATTTTCATTCTTATTCCCAAATAAGAATTTCAAGAAAACTCTTTGTTCTTTTCTTTATAATATGACAGGGAGGCTTTCCAGGTAGAGATAACACTTCCAGTATGAGTAATTGCTTGAGAAATATTTACTTTTGCCTGTCACAGACTTTTTTTTTTGTCACAGACTTTTTAATATGTAATGTTTTATTGGACTGATTCTACTGTTAGCTTGGAGATAGCACTGTGCCCCTGAAAATAAGAAGTAAATTATTGATTAGGATGGTGCTGCTTAAATAATAGTGCTATATTCCCCAACCCAACATTTTAACATTCAAAGTCAAGTTGAATAAATCTAGATGCTTCAGTTGCTGTATTTTGTTTTTATTTGCTTTGCATTTATTCTGTAATAAACTACATAAAACTGATTTTTTTGGACCAGTTCTGGATTCTACTACTAGTATTAACAAGAAGAACATTGACTTGAAAAATTATGAACTTCTGAGTTTTCACTATTGAATGGCATTTACAGATGAGATGAGAGTGATACTAATTATCACTCAAAAAAATCAATTTGTTGAGCTATGACCAGACATTGGCCTAAACAAGAATATGGAAATCAATAAGAATAGCTCAATTTAATGATTTCATTTAATGTTCATACCTGCCTCTGAAAACCTGCTGGAGAGTCAGCTGTGGGTCATTTCCAACTTGACGGTATACAACAACAACAACAACAAATACTAGATAGATATGATTACGTTTCCCATTTTTTAGATGTTGGATCTGGAGAAGAGGTTAAGTAACTCGCATAGCATCATGTAACCAGAAAGTGGAGGAACCAGTTTTTATTTTCATCTCAGTGTTAATCTGAGGAATTCATACCATTATTAAGACTCTAGTAGGTACAGTTATGTAAACATAACTCAAACTTACATCATGGCCATCAAGTTAGAGCTGACTCATAGCTGACCTTTCCAGTGCCTTTTCAAGAAAGCAGTATTTTCAAAAGCAATAAATTGTGCAGGAGGAGATTGCCTGTTTTTCTTTCCCCAAGGAGCTGCTGGTGCGCTCACACTGCCAGAGCCTCTGCCTTTGGGTTATCAGTGCAAATCCCTGCAGACTTCCACCAGAGCTCCCTATGAAAGCATAGACTCAGGGAACACTGAGAAATTGCTCTATGAGGGTAAGAAGCAGAATGTACTCCCTCACAGCACATACAAATTTTCATAGGTGTTTTTATTTTTAATGTCACTTTGTGAATCTGTAGTGCTCATTCTCTGTATTACTATGTCTTGGCAGTTTCGTTTCATTTCATGATTGAGGAGTTATTTGCCATTTAGCTTATGCAGTCTATCAGATCTTAATTAACACTCCCTGAAAAATAGCGGGTGAAAAAAATGTCTTGGTGGAAAAATTTACTGTTTTGATGACAAAATGTGTAATCTTATCTGGTGAGTTTGAGCCATAATTTTCTGTTTTCATTAATGCATGTGTCAGACTGAAAAACACAACTGAAGAAGATAATTCATGGGAAAATGATGAATTTGAAGGTTCTGTAGGGCCTTGATGTAGCTGATGGTGAATTTGTCTTAAGACTTTCCTTCCTTTTTCAAGCCTTTGGCTGGATACTTCTCTGTGTCTATCCACACGGAAAGCTTTGCCGGGGTGGAAGGTATAGTAGAATTAGAGCTTTTATAGCAGTATGAGAAAGTTGATTTATAGCAGGGGTACCTGGTTGAGAAGTTTGATGATTATCTCCTCTTTGAACATGCTACTGGACAAGGTGAATGAAGAGAAAGAGAAATATTCTTTGTACGTTAGTGACCATAGTTTTTTAATCTTTATTTATTTATTTTAAAACCTGTAGCTCAGTATGTTTTTGCAGAATTATTTTGAGGTATTCTGAATGAGTTGAATTTCAGGAAGATACAGATGTTGTCCTGGATGTGTTCACCAAGTTGTGCCAAGAAATCTGGAGAACAACCACTTGGCCAACTGACTGGAAGAGATCTATATTTGTTCCCATTCCAAAGAAGGGTGACCCAG
>NW_006399992.1:3989614-3996542 GCF_000299155.1 Elephantulus edwardii | reverse complement strand
GTGCAGGAGGGGAAGACCCTCTATGAGATGGATTGATTCGGTGACTGGGGTAATCGGGATGGGTGTGTCAGAGGCAGTGCGGTTGGCACAGGACAGAGCAGGCTTTAGGGCTGTTGTGCATAGGGTCGCTATGAGTCGCAAACGACTAGACGGCACATAACAACAACAATTAATAATAATGAATATTTTCAGAGTACTTACTCTCTGCCTGGCCCTGTTCAAAGTTCTTTAATTTTTATTAATATCTCATTTTATCTTCACAACTACATTGTGAAACATAGGAACTTGGATTATTTCCACTTTTTGGATGAGAAAACCAAATCACAGAGATGTTAAGTCACTTCCTCAAGGTTGCACAGCTAATGAATGACCTATTGAACCATAATCGAGTTAGTCTAGGTCTGGCAATTGAACCTTTACACCTCTAAATTATAAGAGGGGAATTGATCACAAAGGGAGTGGTTTTAAAAGAATGAATTTTTTTAATAGTAATGATTATGGGTTTGCTTAGAGCCATCTGTGCCCTCTTAGAACATCAGGTAAATAATTGAATTACCAGATCCCTTACCAAGTGCAAAGCTTAGTGTGAGTCACTTTGGGATATAAAAAGACATGTAAGCTCATCCCTAATTTTGAGTTACTTGTCATATTGCATTGGGAAAGTCTATTATCAGAGACCTCTCCAAAGTACTGAAGAGCAATGATGTCAGTCTGGAGACTAAGGTGTACCCGATACATGCTATCATCTTTGCAATCACTTGCTGTAAATCAGAGAGCTGGACAGTGACTAGTGATGATGGAAGGAGAATTGGTAGCTTTGAGCTTTGGTGCTGGAGAAGAGTATTGAATATACCATGGACTGCTAAGAGAATGAAGAGGTTTGTCCTGGAGAGGGTGAAACTAGGCTGCTCCTTGGAGTGAAAGATTCTGAAGCATCATCTAACATACTTTGGACGCATTGCAAGGAGGGACCAGTCCTTGAAGAGGAATGTCATGCTTGGGAGAGTGGAGGGACAGTGCAGGAGAGGAAGACCCTCAATGAGATGGATTGATTCAGTAACTAGAATAATGGGGGTAGGTGTGTCAGAGACAATGAGATTGACACAGGATAGAGCCGGGTTAGGGTTGTCGTACATAGGGTCATATGAGTCAGAGGTGACTCGGCAGCATATAACAACAATAACAACAATAGCATTTTAGTTTGACATACAAAATATAACCATTTAAGAGGAGCTCTGGTGGCCTAATGGCAAGAAGCTGTACTGCAATCCCAGAGGTACACGGTTTAAATCCACCAGATGCTCTGCCAGAGAAGGAGGGATAATTTCCTCTTGTACCAGTCAGATCTGATTTGACAGTACATGCACAAAAAATAATAAAAAATATATAACCATGTAGAAATAGAATCAGTCTATGACTGAGTGGTAGTACATACCAAAAACCCTCAGAAGAGTCGGAACAGAAAGCCTGCTTTGGGCTGGAATGGCCAGGTCTTGGGTTGTGTATTAAAGACTGAGCAGAATCTATAGTGCCCCTGGGACATCCACATGGTGAATGTGCCACTGAGTCTGCTCATTACAAGTTGGACAGTCTTCTAATGAGCTGATGAACTGGAGAACTGGAGTGGGCATGGAGTTGTAGGTCTGTTTGGAATGAAAAGATGGAAGGTAATTATAGAGGATCTTGGATCCAGAATAGGTCTTGTGGATTTCATTCTGAGGTTTGGATTCTTTCTTCTTCCATTCCCTTGTAACCAAAGGCATGCTTTGTTTAATCTTGGAATTAAAACTGCGGCCTCCAAAAGAAGCTAAGGATATAGCTTCATTAGCTTCCAACACAACAGTGTCTGGCTCATACACTGGCATTTTCAAGGACTTCCACATGCTATACTTGGCGTGTCACTTGTATTAGTTTGTTTTTCCTTTGTGAGACACAACTCTGAGATGGGTATTACTGTCATTACTTTCAGATCTAAATAGAAAGAAACTGCCACTCAATTTACAAAAATCTCCTCAATAGTAAGCAGTAGAGCTAGACCTTAAGCCTCTCGATGGTTGAGCCCTGGTGTTTAGCTCATTAACCACTTCACAGGGCCTCGTCTATGTAGGAGACCCTCAGTGTTTATGAGTGAACACTGCAGCTTGACTGATTAAATACCTGGAGTGGCTACCACTGAGACAGCCTACCGTCAGACTAAATAAACCCCTTAGGCCCCAGAAGAGATGTAATAGACCCTTAGAGCAAAAGGACCCTCAAGTAATGAGCCTTCCTTATTTGTACTCTTTCATCACTATGATGGCTATGAAGGTCTTCATCAGTGGCAGTAGAAATAGTAAAGGTTGTTAAAAGGCCTCCGTTATCTGCTTGGCCACTGGAGGGACAGAGCACATAAAATGACCCAAGTTAGCATAATAAGGACCTGCTTTTTCCAGCTTCATGGATTTGGCTGGGTCTTTGGAGAAAACCTTTCCTTCTCTGCATGTGTTAGAGGGTGAAGGAGCAAGCCATGGCCCAGGGCTATCTGGTTGTTTTCATAAAATTGGTCCTTTTCCCTCCTCTCTTGATCTTGTACAGCATTGTAGGAAGGGAGGGCCATGTTCTTGATTCAGAAGTTAAGGACCATAATGCTACATGGTTAGAGATTAATTTACGTTATTGGCACCTTTCTTTTAGATCCGGTAATCTGTTTGATGAAAGGAAAGTGGGAAGTTGAAAAAGTAAATGCCTGCTGCTGCAGGATTAAGGCTTACTAAATTTTCCCTTGAAAACTTACTCTTCCATACATCTTTAAAAAATATCAACTGCTGCCTCTGGGACTTGCCAGAGTTAGTAGGGCTGTTTCCAGGAACTTCAGTAATGAGAAAAAGAGGCAGGCATGGAGTATTTAGGGAAATTGGTTTGGATGGAAGAGGTGGACTTGTGTGCACTCTACCGGCCTCTGTGCCAGGCAGCAGGGAGTGCTGCTGAGGTAAACAGGCAGAAACTCTGGTGCTGAGGTCAGCGGGCTGTTGACAAGTCCTTTGCCTCATTCTACTGTCTTAGTTCTGTGCCAGAAGCATCTTCTTGGAGGCTTGCCAATGCCCTGTACGCATCTATTGAGCAAACATACTTCTTTCACTTCTAATGGATGTACCTGGAATTCTCAGTATTGTCCATGAGAAAATAGAGAGGTTCCAGGCCTGACCTATTTTCCTTCTACGAAAGCTCTGAACTTTGTCTGTAGGACAGTAGCCGATACCCACTGCTTCAGCTTTGCAAGCCGCAGTTTTGGGGTACATCCAATCTAAATAAATAATGTCACCTTATAGTTACAGTTTTTAGGATCCTTTTATATCTAGTACTTCATTCGATCATTGCAAGAGTTCTGGGTGGGACAGGTAGTGTTTTCTTCATTCTAAAATGAGAATGACAGGGTTTAGGGAAACAGATACTTTTGCAGAGTTTGATAGTACCAATTGTTGGTAGAAGTGGAACTCAGACACAGTCTCCGGAGGGATTGCATGCATTAAGTCCTCGGTTGTGGGTTTGTTTTTTTTTCTCTCTCTACAAGTAGACACCTCATTACCTGCAGCAGTGTCAGCCAGATGTCGAGTCCACATTTTACATGTCAGTCTGTTGTTCAATCCTTAGAGTCATCCTGTGAGGTAATGCCTATCATTATCTGATCGTTATCGCTGTATTTGTAGCTATTACTATGGCTATTGATGCTGTTACTCTCCAGCTCAAACTCATAGCTGACCCTTCGGTGGGTTTTCAGAGGCTGTAAACCTCGTGGAAGGAGGTAGCCCATCTTTCTCCCATGGAGCCCCTGGTGGATTAGAACTGATGGAGAGGCATGGCCTTGGGGTTAGCAGCCCAGCTCCTTATGGACTGTATCACCAGAGTGCCATACTTAGTTTACAAATACACAGATGAGGAAACTGGGCCCAAAGGAAGAAAAAAGGGATATATAATGTGAAACACTCACATATAAAAAGTGGACATGGGCATTTGTATATGATCTTGGAGTGAAGGAGTAGCAGAATGGAGGGACTCCAAAAAGTCATGCTGTTCCTCTTGTGCTTCCTCCAGAGGACTGGCCGTCTTTCTTCTGAGCTTGAATGACTGGCTTGAGGATAGCAGTTCTGCCTTGGTCCCCTCCTGCCTGTCCACTTGTGCTGAAAGGCTGTAACTCATTACAGCAGGAAGGCCAGGGGAGTGCCACCTGGGGGCTGCCAGCAGGGATCAGTGGATGATGGATGGTCATGGAGGCTTAAAGCACATTTAACAAAGGCTTTCTCTTGGCAGCACTGGATTGGCTAGTTGATTTAGCCTGTGATAATTAATTGTTGTTTTTATGTGGTTATTTGACCACTTTTGTGCTTAATTCTGCTTTTGGATGTACAGAGAAAGGCATGTTCAACTGTGTTACCAGCCATCACAGGGCTGCCAAGTTTTCTGTTTTCAAGAGTATCACACTGTTTCTGAAAGTGAGTTGAGTGGCCTGCCCTTTAAGGAGTATATTCCCTCTTGGGTGTGCGTGGGGGTACCACGCACAGCAAAAAGTGATGAAGTTGATACATTTTTTCCCCCTCCTTCCCTTTAGGTTTTTTTCACAGACATGTCACACACATACAGACAGACAGAGAGAGAAAGAGGAAGGTGGGAGAGAGAGGGGGAGTCCGGTGGGGGAGGACGTTAACAATGGTCACAGAAAAGAAATATTTGTGTCTCTAAGATTGCCATACCTTGTATGGACAGACGAGGTAGTGGAAGTGGGGGAAGGCTGACATGAGGGCATATTATATGCAGTAAAACTCAGATCCTTGTAAGGTCTGTTGGTGAAGGAAATCTCAGCTATTTTCCACTAAAATGAGCAATAGTGTTAAGTGTTAAAAAGTGCTAAGACTGTGCCTTGTCAAGGCCAGAGAACTTGGCGAGACCTGGAGAAACAGGACAACTCAACAGGTGCTCACAGGTCCAACAGTAATAGCTAATAAAAGGCCTTTAAGAAAATATACAAGTATAGTTTACTAATAGTTGCGTAACTGAATAGGTATATAGGATAAAAAAAGATGCTTGTTTACCAAGGATGGAGGCAAGGCATTATATGATTTGAAGTTAAAGAGAAGTGAGCAGAGACTAGGTTTCTCTGTCTTATATCCTCATTCTAGAATAACCGGTACTTTGCTTTCTGGATTTCTGCCTTATCTGGTTATTTTAGGACACTAGTGATGATCTGTTTTATAAATACTGATCAGCATTTCCATGTTGAGAGAACAGCTTTTTGTGGCCACTGAGTTGTTTAGGTACTAAGTGTATATACTTTGATGCAACTGTGTGCATAGGCTTTTAGACTTTTTCAGCTTGTTTTCTTTGATATATAACCCCCTATAACATAGGGACACCTGAGTTATAGTTGATGTGCAGAGCGGCGATGTGCTGGTTTGGAAGTGTTGTAGGAGCAGGGAGTATTCTGGGCAGCATTTCAACATGAGGCCTTCCTCAGCTGAACCCTGTGGGGGGGTGGGGGAGCTTGCCCTGCTTGGGTGATTATTTCAGTCTGCAGCAGGTCTGGGAGACCTGGGATTTTCATTTTAACGTGCTCTCTGCCAGATTGATCTAAAGGATCTATCCTGAAGTTCAATGCAGTCGTCTTTTCGTTCTAAAGAGAGGATCCTGTAAATCTGGATTTAAAGAAGCATTTGCTCTCAGGCCATTACTTCCAAGGAGTAGGCAGCAGGTGCTCTGGGGACTAATGCGCAGCTATTCTTCCCGTTCCTGCCAATTCTTGGAAATCTTAAATATGTGTATATCTATCTATCTATCTATCTATCTATCTATCTATCTATCTAGAGTGGAATGTGGAAAATCTTAACCACTGTCAAAAGGAAAATGGTAATTTTTCCTCCCCCCTCCCCTTTAAAGTTATTCTTCTTACTTCTGACAATGAAGGAAACCACATAGTGATAAGTATGAAAGGGAAAAAGTTCCAGTGAAATGGCTCTGAGTTGTCTGTGGTGCTTTCCTTTGTCCTCAGATGCCTCAGTCACCTGGCTCTGATCTAGAGGATAGCTCAAAGCCATCAGGAGTAGTGCTTCTCTTCCATCTTTAATCTTAGTCCTCATTAATAATAATAATAATAATAATAATAATAATAATAAAATAATAAATATAAAATAAATAATAATAAATGATAACAATAAATAGAAAACAAATATAACTTACTAAATATTGCTGTATCAAGGTATGCATTTTAGGCCTTTTGATTCTTTTCTTGAGAAAAGTAAAATTTATTAGCTTTCTTATTTATATTTACTAATAGCAGAAGAGAGTCCTAATTCTTCTGTATGACCCCGATGTTTTCTGTCACTGTTCTTAATCTTTGTCTTTCCATCTGAATAACAGTGTTTTTCTAGAAATTTAAGTTGTATCAGAATCACTAATTTGATTTTTAAAAATGCAGTAATGATAGAAAATAAAAGACAAATAGAAAGGTTAATTATGTAATATATAATAAGGATTCTAAAAATCATCTAGTGTAAGAGCCAAAACTTTTGAAGTTATTTGGTCACTGTCACATATCTTTCACTGACAGATGAGAATATCTAATCAAAAAGGGATGAGCTATTCCTAGCTTAGTCCCTTTAGGACAGGACTCTGTCCACACTGTGTTGCCTACAGACTCAGCCTCCTGAAATGCAGAATTTTAAAAGACTTAAATTAGCATTTTTAGGCTTTCTTCCTCATCACACCAAAGGAGCTTTAATGGTGGTGTAGTTATGTTCTCTCGACTCGCTTGCGACTCATAGTGACTCTATGTACAACAGCCCTAAACTCTGCTCTGTCCTGTGCCAGTCGCACTGTCTCTGACACACCCATCCCAATTACCCAGGTCACTGAATCAATCCACCTCATAGAGGGTCTTCCCCTCCTGCACTGTCCCTCC
>NW_006399992.1:3974378-3989514 GCF_000299155.1 Elephantulus edwardii | reverse complement strand
ATAAATAAGTACACAAGTCCCACAGGCTTTGGGAGGGAGCAGAACTGCAGCATCTGAAAGGCAGCCCTGGTTTGTAGCTGCTGCCAGTGATGCCACGGAGTTGCTACCACACTTTCCAGTTAAAAGATTAGGCTTTAGTAGGTCTTGATGGGTCACAGAGGCACTCTGGAGGCATAGTGATTAAAACATCCACCTGTGAACCAAAACTTGGTGGTTTTGATCCATCAGCTGCTCTGTGAGAGAGCAAGGCATGGCAGTGTGATTATGTTAAGGTTATAGGCTTGAAAAGCCCATGGGTCAATTTTCCTCTGTCCTGTGGGGTTACTGTAAGAAGGGGCAGTGGTGAGTTGATTTGGGTGGGCCATGAGATTTTTTGTGTTTTGTCAAGCCCAAATGATACTGCTGCTGTTGCTAGTCTAGCCACCATGCCATGCTTTTGGCAGCACAGGGCTAACTGTAACCCAGGTCCTGCAAATGCTTTCTAGAAAATTTCCTAGTGTCATAAAAGGGATCTTAAGTTTAGCATGCCTTTGAAACAGCTACATTGAAGACCTTTCAGGAAATTCATTTGGGTCAGAGGGTTCCAGGTGCTAAAGAGGAAATTGGTTTGGGGAAGTGTGTTCCACAGACGTCTTTGGCTCACTAGCTAACAGTATGGTGCACCTGCAGAAACCAGGTGCATCTTTATTAGCTTGGGCTACATCTTGATATCATCATTTTTAAGGAAGTCAGTCCCCCGCCTCCTACCTCCCCTTTCCTTTCATGTACTTCTGCTGCCTTTTTCGTTTCTGGCCTGTGATTTAGTAGATCAAGATAGGAGACTTGTGTGATTCAGTAAAGACAGGGATGTTGATGCAGGCAGATAAGGCTATGGAGATTGTACTGACACATCATACCAGCGGACTGCATAGAAAGGGGTGCTGAGGTGAGCTAACCCGGGTGTGTGGCGGTGTTGGGGACCAGAATTTAATGGAAGTGGGGTATGCCTCATTTCAGCTGAAACTGTTGCAGTTTTAAAAATTTTTTTCCTCACTGACTCCTACATCATTCTTATAACCAGATTCCGGGCCAGAACTTAAAAAAAAAATACCAACCTTAACATTTTCTTTAACAACTTAACGTTTTCCTTTAGAAGGGGTAAGCATTCAGCCTACAGTTGAAATTCATTAAGCACCATGACATCATATGCTGGCATACATTGAAGGTATTGCACATTTGGTTCCAGATCACAGCAATAAAGCAAATAAAGCTGAAATAAAGCAAGTCATATCTCTGGTGGCGTAGTTTGTCAATGAGTTGAGCTGCGATGCCCAAGGCTGTGTGCTTCTTTCTGGTGGTTCAAGTCTCCCAGTGGCTCTGTGGGAGAAAGATGGGGCAGTTTTCTCTCATTGTGTTGTTGTTGTTGATTGCCTTCGAGTCAAGCACAACTCATAGCAACCCTATGAACAAAAGGCTTGAAGCCCCTTTACAACTATCGACATTTATAAAAATTCACAAGGTTTCCGGAGGCATGTTATTTAGGAAGTGCCTTGTGATTTACAGCCTTGAAAACATGATGGAGGATCTTTATGAATCAGAACAGACTTGAAGGCAGTTTGTGAGTTCATATAAAATCATACATACAATATTTTTATACAATACTGCAGCCTCTTAAGCATGCAGTAGCATTATGAAAAAGTAGAAAGTATTTAACCAAATTGTGATGCAGAGACATGAAGTGAGCACACTCTCCTGGATAGTTGGCACCAAAAGACTGGCCTGAAGAAGGGTTACTATGAACTTTCAATTTGTAAAAACCCCCCAACATAATCCATTGTAATACAATCCCCCCCAGACCACATTCCACTTTAATATGTGTTTCTTTTTCTGTAATCTTGTCATGAAAGTAAAACCTAGTCCTATATTCCTTTTAAACAGTTTCAATGTAGTATACATTATTTATCACCTCTTTTCTTAGATTCCCCCCAACCCCGATGTCAGTCCCGAACTGAGGGGGAGGGGTGGGCATAGAGGAAAATGTGCCACAATGAATGCATGGGGAAAAATTAAATGGAAAGAATATGCTGTAAGAAATATATGTATTTTGCATTTAAAGATCACTAATAAAAATTTAATAATTAAAAAATTGTTTTAAAATAACCCCAAAAAACCTCAACAAACCCACCAAAACAAAACCGTAAGCTCAGTGAAGGGAATCACAAGAAAATGAGGCTTAGCCACAGTGGGAAAAGACATTGACGAGACTCAGCTTCTGTGCCGGGAAAGTTGTGTTTTAAAATAACGTACTTATTTCTGTCACTGAGTACCGTGTTCTCTGTTTCGACTTCTCAGCCATCACTATTAGAGAGTGTGAGGCCTCTTACATACAATCCTGGACCTTGTCCCCAGGTGGTGGTCATTTTGTTTTTGAACTTGAACCAGAAAAATCCAGAGGAATGCAACAACATTTTTACTTCTTGCCCCCTGCTAGCTTTTCTGTGGGCCTCTTGAAAATGTGTTTATCTTTCCGGCCAGCTTGTGGAGCAGTCTGGAGTTCTGTGTGGCATTAGATAGTGAAAAAAAAATAGAAAGATTTTCCCCTTGGCCAGAGAGGTTATGGGAGTGGGAAGTCTTGAATTACGCAGGGCTCTTTGATTGGGAGAGAAGGACAGTTTGGGCATGGGATTTATTTTAAGCTTTTTTAAGGAAGGGGGGGGGGAAGAAACCTCTTACTATACATCTTTTTTTTAATGAAACCAGTCTTTATTTGGAGATGGGATGAGAGCAGTACAACAGTTTAGATGCCAAGTCAAAAGTTTCACTCCCTGATTGTTGTTGTTATGTGCTATCGAGTGGCTTATGACTCATAGTGACCCTATGTACAAGAGCTCTAAATCCTGCTCTATCCTGTGCCAACCTTACTGTATCTGACATTATTGTACTCCTATTACCTCAGTCACTGAATCAATCCATCTCATTGAGGGTCTTCCTCTCCTGCACTGTCCCTTCAACCCTCCCAAACGTGATGTCCCTCTCCAGGGACTGGTCCTTCCTTGCAACATGCCCAGAGTATGTCAGACAAAGCTTCAGAATCCATGCCTCCAAGGAGCAGCCTGATTTTTCCCTCTCTATAGTGAACCTGTTTGTTCTCCATGGTATATTCAACACTCTTCTCCAGCACCACAGCTCAAAGGCATCAGCTCTCTTTCTATCATCCCTCGTCATAGTCTAGGTCTCACATGCATAGCTCTCAATTGCGAAGACTATGGCCTGGATCAGACACACCTTAGTCTCCAGCCTGACATCATTGCTCTTAAGTTCTCTGGAGAGGTCCCTGACAGCTGACTTTCCCAATGCAATTCATCTCTTGATTTGCTGGCTGCTGCTACGAAGAGTACTGATTATGGAGCCAAGCAGTATAAAACTGTTAACAATCTCAATCTCTTCACCATCCATTATGATGCTCCCAATTGGCCCAGTGGTGAGAGTCTTTGTTTTCTTGATGTTGAACTTCAATCCATATTGAAGGCTGCAATCCTTGACCTTCTGCAGCAAGCGCATCAGGTCCTCCTCAGCAAGCAGGGTTGCGTCATCTGCATAATGCAGTCTTCCTTCAGTCCTGATGCCACATTTCTCCTTATATAGCCCAGCCTCTCGGATGATCTGTTCTGCATGTGGGTTGAGAAGATATGGAGACAGAATACATCCCTGGAAGACACCCTTCCCGATTTTGAACCATGCAGTGTCTCCTTGTTCTGTCCTGATGACTGCCTCCTGGTTCAAGTAACTCCCTGATTAGAAGGAGAAGGAGAAAAGGGGAATTAAAGAATAGTTTGAATTGAAGGAGCCTTATGATATTATTTGAGAGCAAGGGCAGACACATTAGAGAAGCCCCTAAAGGTGTGACCTGAGGACTGATCTCTTTGCCTGTCCTTGGCTAGGTCTCAATCTGACTTGCTCGTCTTGGGGGTCTGTTTTGCCAGCTTTAATTAGCACTGGAAATACGTTACCAAATACTGTCTGACAGCGTTTCATCAATGATACTGATGAATTCAAAAGCACTAATTAATTGTTTTAGATGATTTGCAAAGCCTGTGCTGAAAAAGCTAATGCCTGTAGGAAAAAGTTGGCAGAGAGGCTGCTCAAAGATTAGCCTGGACCTTACCCGCTGCAGTTGTCTTTTGGAGTTGGGCCAAGAGCAGAGCTGCTTTCTTTTTGGAGAAGTGCTTTGTGGCCATGTTGTTGCCTTGCTTCCCAGTCAGTGCTGTAGACTCTCAACTGATTGAGTTCACTTGGACTTACGCAGAGCTGGAGAGTCCCAGAGCATCTTCCCAAGGTTTTGTTTGTTTTTTGTTTTGTGAGAGAAAAGCAATTACTTAACATTTACTAGCTAAATAAATACTTCCCAAGAGCCTCTTGTCAGAGAGTGGGAAGGAAGCTCGAGTTTGTGGTGAAAGAATTCAGGTTTTAAGTGTTAAATGTTCAAAGGCACTGGGATCAGGGGCTTAAGTAGTTCTTTAATTCTTCTTAAAATAAAACAAATCAGACTCCTCATTTCCTCTCTTTAGTTGGCTCAGGTCAGCAAAAGGTGAATTTTCCAACTGCCACCACAGTTAGAAAATGAGGTTTGTTTTGCTTTTTTAAAGAGACTTCAATTTGAAATCAAGTGCATGCCAGTTGAAGGGTATGCTGGATGCATGAAAGAAATTATTGCATTATTTCATGCATTGTTCTATCTATAGTAATATTTAAGATTAGCTCTGATGGTGTCTAGAAAAAAATAATAAAGTCTCACCCCTTTACAGATTTGAGACTTGTTGAGCCAAGAGCCAGTTCTGTCGAGTCTGAGAGCAGGGAAGAAAGTCAAAGATGAAAGTGGAGAATAGTATTCCAGACTTCTCTCAGAGCCCGTGGAGTGTTCTATAAGGTAGCTTTTCCTCCAAACAGTATATAGTTCTGTTTGAAAACATTAATCTAGAAATATTCCAGTTCCCAGACCTGCTTTCCACTGACTGTCCTCAGCATCTTTTCCAGTCTCTCTGGGCTCGAGCAGAATGTGAGTAAGTAGTTACATACGAATCCCAGACAAAATCTTCACTTTATTCATGTGATTCAGAACAGAAGAAATCTAATGAGAAATTTCACAGAACTTTGCTGAGCACTTTGAGATATTGCCACATCTTCCTGAACTCAAGGAAGGCCCAAGAAATCTGTGATTAAAGTCCATTACTCATCAGGGAATCTATTGGAAAACACTTACATGAAAACCTCAGGAGCATGTGTGCTGGTGGAGGAATTTCGTTCTGCATTGCACAGTGGTCTCTCTGTTCACTCATGAGGTTCGCTGTGCTCAGGATCTGCTTCCTCCTTGTCTAGCAGAACTGAGCTTCCACTTTGAATTCTTAACTCTTTGAAACAGATGCTTTCCAGGCAACATGAGGGAGTTGATAGTAACACAGATCTTAGAATGGCGATGGTCATCACAGTTATATTAAAAGTTGAGAGCATAGCCTTTGGCTGGATAAGTGATGATTTTTCTTTGCTGCCCAATATTTTTTCAGTTGTAGTGCATGTTTATTTTGATAATGTAATTCTGTGCCATACTACAAAATTCTGTTTGCTGTCCCAGTTATTTATGTGAGATACTGTAAGTAATTTTATAGCTGGTAGTTCAGTTGAATAATTTAAAATATTATTTTGATCAGTGACAGTTTATGGATTTGCGTGAGAAGAGCCACTTCAGAGTACTTACTAAGGCTTACCTGCCTCCACAGAGGTAAAGCTTTGCTGTTCTGTGAAACATTTCTGTTAAAAAAAATTTCATTAAGACAAAATAAAACAAAAGATTATCTTCACATAACTGTGGTTATTTAAATATATTTAAGTGAGATAAAAAGTCATTGGATTGCCATTGATAAAGAGTACATACATAGTCTGTCTGACTTGTTTGTCATCCATAAACATGGTATATTTCTCCATTCAGTTAGGTTTTCTTTAATTCTTTCTTCTGCAGCATTTTTACACTTTTTAGGGTTCGAGTCTTGTCTTGACATTTATAATTTTATTTTGAAGACTAATGTATCTGATACTTACATGTGTGGATGTGTATATGATGATAAAGGTGAAGAAATTGAGATTTTTTAACAGCCTTAGTTTGCTTAGCTCCACAACCAACACTCTGTACCAGCAGCCAGGAAATCAAAAGATTAATTGCACTGGGAAAATCTGCTGCCAGAGACATCTCCAGAGTACTGAAGAGCAGTGATGTCAGTCTGGAGACAAAGGTGCACTTGATCGAGGCCATGGCATTTGCAATTAGGTGTTATGCATCAGAGAGCTGGACAATGACTAGAGATGATGGAATGAAAATTGATGCCTTTGAGCTGTGGAGCTGGAGAAGAGTATTGAATATACCATGGACTGCTAAGAGAACAAACAAATGCATTCTAGAGGCTGCTCCTTGGAGGCAAGGATTTTGAAGCTCTATCTGACATACTTTGGGCATGTTGCAAGGAGGGGCCAGACCTTGGAGAGGAATAGTATGCTTGGGAGTGTGGAGGGGCAGCATAAGAGAAGAGGACTCTCAATGAGATGGATTGATTCAGTGACTGGAACAATGGGCATAGATGTGTCAGAGACAATAAGGTTGGGTAAGGACAGAGCAGGGTTCAGAGTTCTTGTACATAGTCACTATGAATTACAGGTGACTTGACAGTACATAACAAACAACATCTATGTATATATGTGTGTGTGTTTATATATATGTTGTTGTTGTTGTTGTATACTTATAGAGTCAGAACTGACCCATAGCAGACCTTCCAGTAGGTTTTCACAAGCAGTTAATTGCACGGGAGGAGATTGCCCACCTTTCTCCTGTGGAGCATCTGGTGGCTTCAAACTACATGCCTTCGAGATTTCAGCACAACTTCTTGCCATGAGGCCAACAGAGAGTGTGTGTGTGTGTGTGTGTGTGTGTGTGTGTGTGTGTGTGTTGCTGTTTTATGTGCTTTCGAGTCAGAACTGATTCATAGCTGACCGTCCAGAAGGTTTTCAGAGACTGGAAATTGCATGAGAGGACATTGCTTGCCCATTGCGGAGCAGCTAGTGGATTCAGTGGATTTGAACTGCCTAGATTTGACTTGGAAGTACAGCTTTTTATGCATTAGGTCACCAGCGCTCCATAACAGATATCTGTATATCTATTTTTTTCTGATGCAATAATTAGACATGATCCTTACAAAATAATGTTGTAAATGAGAAAAACTTTAGATGTGCTATGTCTTTATTTTCCCTGTTTTCTGCTCAAAGTGGTACAGTGCAAATAATGGAATTCAGAGGAGATTATTTCTGTGCAATATAAATGCTACCTATAGAAACATCTGACTTCTTCTTCAGGCCTAAATCACATAATAGATTGAAAAAGATTTGAACTTATGCCTCAGTGTAAGTGAGTACCAGTTTATTATGTAAGAGTAGCCATTGTTTTATATCAGTAGCTGTATCATTTTATACAACAATTTATGCTACCTCTTTTTCTTGACTATATTTACACTGCAGGATGAAAATAAAGGCTTCAAAATGTTTTCTTTAAAAAAGTTGGTTTTTTTCTCTTGCTTTGGAGATGTAGATTTGTTAACAAAGATTTCTGTTTCCTTATCTCCAAAGTACTACTAATTATTCCTTGCATTGTGAAAATGAAATACATGTAAAGCACCCAGTAGTTTATGGAACATGGTAGGCCTTCAAAAAAGTTAAGTTTATTTAGGTAATCTTAGTATTTCAGGTTGAAACTGAGAAGGACCTGAAGCACTTGCTTCAAATGATCAAGGACTGTAGTTTTCAATATGGATTGAAGCTCAATATCAAGAAGACAAAGATTCTCTCCAGTGGACGAACTGTCAACACCATGATGGATGGAGAAGAGATTGTGTTCTGAACTGAGAAAAGGCAGGGCATGAAATTTTCCTGCATGATACTGAGGAAATGTTGGCTGAGACTCAAGTGGCTTTGAAATGAGTGTTAGAACCCAAAGCTAAAGGGCCTGTATAGAAAAGACCTTCCTCTTCCTGACAAGGTGACTTGGTCTTTAACTGAAAAAAGGAGGATAAGGAAGAATCTCAGAAAAATAGTGGCACTGACAGTTAAACTAACAAGGGACAAGAGAATCCAGAAATAATGGAATGAGACCCTGTATCTGATTTTTCTTATCTAGCTCTGGTAGTGTAGTCCATAGGGAATTGTGCTGTTAATCCAGAGGCAGTGCCTCTCTAGAGGTTTGAATCCGCTGGTGACTCCAGGGGAGACAGATGGACAATTTCCGTGTGATGACAGTGTTGGAAACCTGCTGGAGGGCTAGCTATAAGTCAGGTCTGACAGTTTAGCTGTAGCCAGTCAGTCCATTTGGATGGCCGACAGACACATGAATAAATGCTCAAAACCACTGGCAATAAGAGAGATACAGATTAAAACCACAGTGAGTTACCATCTCACTCCAGTAGCAGTGGCAAAGTTTAACAGGACAGCAAGTAATAAATGTTGGAGAGGGTGCAGTGAGAGAGGAGCTCTCATATACTGTTGGTGGGATTGTACAATGGTACAACCACTCTAGAAGGCAGTTTGGTGTTTCCTCCAAAAGCTAAACATAGAAATTCTATATGACTCAGCTCTTTCATTGCTGGGAATATACCCCGAGAAAATTGGAACTGAGACACAAATGAAGATTTGTACACCAGTGTTCATAGCAGCATTATTCACCATCACAAGAACATGGAAACAGCCCAGATATCCAAACACAATCAAATGGATTAAGAAATTATGGTACATTCGCACAGTGGAATACTATGCAGCATGAAGGAGGGACGATTTAGAAAATTATTACATAATTTGGGGGGGGACTGGAGAGCATTATGCTAAGTGAACTAACTCAATCCCATAGGGACAAATATTGTACACGACCATTATTAGAGAAATAGATAAAAAGTAAAATAGGTATGAGGATCCATGGGAGGAGAATGCCCATTCTTCTTCAGAGCAGCCGGTGGATTCAAACCATGTGCCTCTAGGATTGCAGCACAGCTTCTTATCACTAGGCCACCAGAGCGCCCCCTTAAAAGTCAGGGTGGTTTGTGTTTGTTCTTGTAGCTCCTTCCTGTATATGAGACTGCTGATGTAGAGACTTCTTTGTTTTACTTTCTTAAAAACTTAAAATATATTTTTTGGGGGGGGGAAATTGAGAGCAGCTTTCTTAAAAATTGAAAACAGCTGCTTCTGGGTTCTCTTGACCCTTATTAGCCCAATTTCCTATGCCACTCTCTTTTCTGAAGAGTCTTCCTTAACCTCTTTTTTTCCAGTTAAAAACCAAGTTACTGAAGAAGAGCAAGGCTTTTTTCAGTCTGTTTATTGATAAATCCCCCAATCCTGATAAATCCCCAATCCTAAAAACAAAAACCAGCAAACACCCTACTCCCCAAAACCAGTTGCTGTGGAGCTGATTTCACCTCGTGATGGTCCCATGTATCGACTAGAACTGGGCTCCATAGGGTTCCCAGGGGCTGAGTCATCAGCAGAACTAAAAAAATAAGACCTTTCTTGTGAGTGCACTTAGATGGCTTTATTAACCATTTGTACTGCACAGGATGTCCCTCCCTCTCCCCGCTTCAGCATGTAGTGAGTACCTAATGTTTATTGAATAAGTACCTGATTATAATGGTCTCATTGATAAAGTACAATGATGAGGGACAACTTTGCTAAAATAATACATCTGAATCTTAGTATGTGATAATTCCATGTACCCTACTCCTGGGGGACAAGCAAAGAGGCAGGGTTGGAAGGGTGCAGGTTACCTCATGAAGCCTGGTGAGTGGATCACTGTCTTCAGCTTCATAGACTTAAGTGTCAGTGACCTGTGGTGGTTGACTTATAAACTTAGTTACAGGTTCTTTCACTAGATTATTATAGAGAACTTTGATAGTTTAGAATAACACTGTCTGTGGCCTCGTGGGTAAAGGGTTGCATTGCCAACCTAGAGGCAGGCAATTAGAATCCACCTGCAGTTTTGCAAGAGAAAGATGGACAGTCTTCTCCCAAGTGATTTACAGCCTCTGAAAACCGATTGGAGGGTGAGCTATGAATGAGTTGGTTCTAACTCGAGGCAATTGAGTTGAGTGTATCTTTAGTATGTTTGCCATAGTTATGGCATATTTCATTTAGAGACTGAAGGTTAACTTTTTTTGAGATTTTAAAATGTTTTAAAAAATTTGTTATTAATTTCAATGAAAATTTGCAGAGATTTTGGGTTTCCATTCATTCATTGTTGCACTTTTCTCCCCTCCCAACCCTCCCCCCTAATACACTACCCTCTTGGAAAAGTAAAAGAAAAATTCTTTCATTGTTTTACAAACCCTCCCCTAGGTCCTCTCCACTATGCAGCCTTTGTTCTGGACTCCTGTCATGACAAAAATACCTAATCACATATCCCTTTTAAACAGTTTTCTCCCTTATCTGTTTCAGTGCAGTATACATTATTGAACCCATCTTTCTCAGTCTCCTCCCAACCCCGATGTCAGTCATGTTTTATAACAGTAGCACCATGCAGTATTTGTCCTTTTGTGACTGAGATATTTCACTCAGCATAATGTCCTCTAGGGTCACCCATTTTGAACAATATTGCATGAGTTCCTTGTTTTTCAATGCAGCGTAGTATTCCATTGTGTGAATATACCACAGCTTCTCTATCCATTCGTTTGTTGATGGGCACTTAGGTTGTTTCCAACTCCTTGCTATTGTGAGCAAAGCCGCACTAAACATGGGTGTACATATATCTGCTTAGATGTCAGTTATGGTGTCTTTGGCGTATATTCCCAGCAGTGGAATTGCTGGGTAAAATGGTATCTTTATTTGCAACTTTTTGAGAAAGCACCACATCACTTTCCATAGTGGTTGCACCATTTTACACTCCCACCAACAGTGAATAAGGGTTCCAGTTTCTCCACAGCCTCACCAGCATTTGTTGCTCGCTGTTCTGTTAAATTTTGCTGCTCTGACTGGGGTGAGATGATATCTCATAGTTGTTTTAGAAGGTTATGAATGTTGAAACCAATGTTCTATGTATTGTTGATTGCTGTCGAGTCAAGCATGACTCATAGCGACCCTATGAACAAAAGATCTAAAACCTTTCTATGACTACCATCATTTCTCTAAGTTCATAGAATTTTCAGAAGCATGTGGTTTAGAAAGTGGATGCCAGTTCTACTTCCAAACCTGAATCAATCTGGGAGCACCACCAAACATTGCCCACGATGGGAGCCATTACGGCATTGACACACCTGTGGCACAGTTTTTCAACATTACAGCACCTCCAGGTTATTTCAGTACAGCAAGTAGACCACTGCTGTACCACTTAAAAGAATATTCAGCCCCAAATCAATTAACATTTGGCCTGTGGGCCACATGTTCAAATGCTGGAGGACTATAAACCAGAGACCCCAGTCAATCTGGCAAGTCCAGTCTGTTGACACCCACTTGTGGACAAAAATAAAGCAAAAAAAAAAACCAAAAAAAAACAAACAAAAAAAAACAACCCACCAAAAACAACAACAAAAAATCACAACCAAAAATCCCCACAAAAAAAAAACCCAAACCACTAAACATTTCATACATGACCCTCATCAAGATGTGAGAAGCCGTCCTTTTCTGAGACTGTATAAGGTTACAACTGTTTTTGTAACAGAGCTGTATTTGTTACATTGTTATTTGTCCTTTTCACTGGTTAAAGTGAAAATTTTCCTGTCTTCTTCTTGTTGTGTACCTTGGAGTCAGAACCGACTCATAGCTGATCCTCCAGTAGGTTTTCAGAGCCAGTTAATCACATGAGACGAGAATTCCCCGTCCTTCTCCTATTTTGCATTAGGGGTGCAAAAACATTATTGGATAAAACTTTGGAATCTTAGCATGAATCAAGACAGTGTGCACTTGAAACGTCAACAAAACAATTGCCAATATCACATAAGTCTGTCTTGATTAAGCAGTAAAAATTCTTGACCTAGTAGAAATATTCTTGATGTGATGAAATGGAATGTATACATGTACTTCTCCATACTCAAGTACTGATGGCCGAGTCAAGGAAAAACATGTTTGCAGTTGTTAAAATTGTAAGTTGAACTAGTCTGTTTTTCATGGAAGATCATTTTCACTTGAAAGAAAAACTGACAGAAATTATTGTTATCCAGACTTTAGGATTTGGCAGACATCTTTTAAGAATAAATAAAACAAGCCTGTTACTTCAAGTAAAGCAACTGGCAGTATTTATGACCAGTTATAAAATTTGATTTTTCAAACAAAATTTTTGATTTTGGAAAAATGCCCATCTTCTTGACCTTAACTGTTTCTAAACAGTTAAATATTTTTTAGATGCAATCAATGATGATATTAACAAATGTGAGTTTAAAAATATTGTATAATAAAATTATGTCAACATTTTGAATATTTGCCTAACTCAGTGAGCTATTATTTCCAGATGCCCAATGCATGATGTTACAAAATAACGCGTGGATAAAATATCCGTTTGGAGTACAAGATGAAGTAATTGATTTCTTAAACTCTCTGATTTTGAGATTATTTTAGGTTTAACAAGAGCTGCAGAAATAGTACAGCATTCTCTTGTACTGCCCCCCAGCTTTCCAACCTACCAAACCATAGAACAGTAATCAAAACTAGAAAATTAGTTAACATTAACTAATTTACAGAGTTTAGATTTTTGCCAGTTTTCATACTATTTTCTGTTTTAGGACCTAAGTCAGGATCCTATATGGGGTTTAGTTGTTATGCCACCATATTGTTGAAAGGTGTCCTTGAGTAGACTCATGGCAATCCCATGAACAACAGATCTGAACTTTGCATTATCCTCCCCTAGCCTCACAATCTCCTACATATTTGACCCCATTGTTATAATCAGTGCCAGTCCATCTTGTTGAGCGTTCCTCTTTTTCTCTGACCCTCCACCTTTCCTGTCTGATGTCCTTTTCCAAGGACTGGCCCTTCCAGACAACGTACCCAAGGTCTGTGAGGCCAAGTTCCACCATCCTTGCCCCGAAGGAGTACCGTGGTTACATTTCACTCAGGACAGACTCACTTGTTCTTTGGCTGTCCATGGTATGCTCAGCACTCTTTGGCACCAGAACAATTCAAAGGCATCTATTCCTCATTTATCCACCTTTCATGTCTACTTAGTTTCCTCTAATCGGTGACAGTCCTAGTCATTCATGACCTTGACCCTTTTGAAGCATACTGATCATTTGTTTTGAAGAACACCCTTTAATTTGAGTTTGATGTTTTCTCTTGGTTAGAGTAATGGTATGCATCATTGGGAAGTATATCATAGAGATGCTGTGCACAAAACTAAGGTACATGATCTTGATAAGTCTACTTTCAGGTGATAGTAATGTGGATCGTTTGGTTAAACTGGTGTCAGCTAGATTTCTCTGTTACAGAGCTACTACTTTTCCCCTTGTAGTTAGTATTTTAGGAAGAGCAATGGATTTTAACGTAACCAGCCAGGTATGAAATGTTCATCATATGATTCAGATTGTTTGTTGGAACTCATCTTCAATACCACTACTTGATTTTTTTTATGTAATATCAAAGAAGAAATAGTCATGACTATATGAAAAAACAAAAGAATTATTAAGAAATGCCCTTCTTTTCCAACTACATGTCCATGGGAGGTAGATATTCTTCATATCCTTCAACCAAAAACATGTATCACAACAAATTGGATGCAGAAGTAGATATGAAAAAACCAGCTGCCTTCTGTGAGAACAGATAGTAAGAATATTTGCAAAATTGTAAAACAATGTCATCATATTCTTAGTAAAATTTGTGGTTTTTTTGAAAGTAGTATTTTTGATGAAATCTTTTATGTTAATGTGAGTTTTGAAAGTAGATACTTTAAAAATGTCAGTTTTAATTTGAGGTCAGTATCCATAGCTAGAACACACAATCTTTGTACTTTGTAGTTCTCAGTAATTTCTGAAGCATTATAGAATAATAAGATTTTTAAAAAAATCTCAGAATTACTGCTTTCTGGGTTAGAAGTCCACTGCTTCTGGACTCTCTTACCAGAACTCAAACTCAGTGCCGTTGAGTCAGAAGTGATTCAGTCATTGGCCTTTAAGTGAGCTTCCAGGAGGCTGTAAGTCACATGGGAGGAGATTGCTCATCTATCTCCCTTGGAGCTGCCAGCACATTCAGACCACCAAGTGGGGCACTAACTTTGGATTACCAGCACAATTCTCTGTGCATTGTCACCAGAGTTCCCTTGTGCTACTAGAGAAGGGAAAATATCTCCTGGCCTGAATGAAGATTCAATGAAGGACTCCACAGAAAAGAATTGAGTCTGATCTAGGGGAAAGTCACCAGACCATCTCAAAAATCAGTCTGCTCAGTTAGCAGATGAGGGAGACGGGCCTGTAGGATCTCCAAGTATCTTTCAACTCCCAAATTCTAACATTCCAGTTACTCTTTATTAAAATACACTTTTGTAAGCATGGACATCACGAATCAAATTAGAGCTAATTTCTGGAGTGTGATATTTGCAAAGCTAAAGAAAATAACTTCTGGAAGATGTAACATGGTATTATTTGAAAAATACTTTTGGGCTTTTTTGGATTTGTGATAAAATTCTTTCACTATCTTTTTAAATAATAGAAATTTTAATATTGTTGGATTTCATTATAATGAACAAGGGAAAGATTTTAAATTATTGTTGATTTTCCCCCTCCTGTTTGTGTACACTTATGTCATGTGAATATTTATAAGTAGTTACATAAATCCTTTTTATTTGTTATGAGCTCTTAATAGAACACTGGATTTTTTCATATTTATATTTTAATTGTAATATGTAAGAACATACAGTTAAATATTATTTACTCTAAACTCATGTTTAAAACCATTCTTTCTCTTAAAACAAGAGTAATGTGATGAAAGACAAAACTAAGGTTATGAAAAACAGGAGTAGTATATAGTAGTACAAAAGGTATGTCTACCCTTATCTTACAACCTTTAAAATTTTATTTCTTATTTATTGGTCAATTTCTTTTTATTATTATTAATTTTAATGAAAATTTACAGAGACTTTGGATTTCCGTTCATTCATTGTTGT
>NW_006399992.1:3972078-3974102 GCF_000299155.1 Elephantulus edwardii | reverse complement strand
CATTGTTGAACCCATCTTTCTCAGTCTCCCCCCAACCCTGATGTCAGTCCCGTTTTACAACAGTGGCACTATGCAGTATTTATCCCTTTGTGACTGAGATATTTTACTCAGCATAATGTCCTCCAGGATCACCCATTTGGAATAATATTGCACCAGCTCCTTGTTTTTCAATGCAGCGTAGTATTCCATTGTGTGAATGAATATACCAGAGCTTCTCTCTCCATTCATTTGTTAATGGGCACTTAGGTTGTTTCCAACTCCTTGCTGTTGTGAACAAAACTGTGATAAACATGGGTGTACATATATTTGCTTGGGTGGCAGTTATGGTCTCTTTGGAGTATATTCCCAGTAGTGGAATTGCTGGATCAAATGGTATCTCTGTTTGCAACTTTTTTGAGAAAGCACCATACCACCTTCCACAGTGGTTGCACCATTTTATACTTCCACCAACAGTGAATAAGGGTTCCGGTTTCTCCACAACCTTGGAGCATTTGTTGCTTGCTGTTCTCATAGTTTTTTTCATTTGCATTTCTCTTAGGGATAGGGAATTTGAACTTTTCTTCATGTGCTTGTTGGCCATCTGAATGTCTTCTTTGGTGAAGTGTCTGTTCATATCTTGTGCCCATTTTTCATTTGGGTTGTTTATCTTGTTGTGATGCTCAAGTATTTTATAAATTTTGGATATAAGTCCCTTGTCTGACATGTCATTACCAAATAGTTTTCCCAGTCGGTGGCTTCCCTTTTTACCCTGTTGGAGACGTTTTTAGATGTGCATAGGGATTTGATTCTTAGAAGATCCCATTCATCTATTTTATCTTCTCCTGGTTGTAGATTGATTTATTTAAAAGACATAGATTATACATCCATTATGTATTTATAATGATCATCAATAAGTTATGCAGATGACACAACTTTCCTTGCTGAAACTGAGGAGGACCTGAAGTGCTTACTTCAGAAAGTCAAGGACTGTAGTCTTCAATATGGATCGAAGGTCAACATAAGAAAACAAAGATTCTAACCACTGGACCAATTGGGAGTACCATAATAGATGGAGAAGAGATTGAGATTGTTAACAGCTACAGTTTGATCAGCTCCACAATCAGCACTCTTGGCACCAGCAGCCAGGAAATCAAAAGACAAATTGCATTAGGTAAATCTGCTGTTCAGGACCTCTCCAGAGTACTAAAAAGCAACAGTGTCTACTTAAAGACTAAGGTATACCTAATCTGGTTTTTGCAATTACTTGCTATGCATCATAGAGCTGGACAGTGTGACTAAGGATAATAGAGTTTGAGTTGTGGTGCTGGAGAAAAGTCTTGACCATACCATGGACCACCAAGGAAACAAATAGTTCTGTTTTGGAGAGGGTGAAACCAAATTTATCTTTGGAGACCAGGATTTTGAAGTTCCATCTCATGTACTTTGGGCATGTAGCAAGGAGGAACCAGTCACTGGAGAAGGAGATCATGTTTAGAAGGATAGAGGGACAGCCCAGGAGAGGAAGACCCCAGATGAGATGGACTGGTACAGTAATTTGGGCGATGAGGGTAGGTGTGTTGGACTCAGTGAGAGTGCGTCAGGACAGGGCAACGTCTCTATGAGTGGCAGGTGACTCTACAGGACATAACAACAAGAATTATTTGAGTGTAATAAAAGTATTGTTGTTGGTGTTATGTGCCGTCGAGTCGCTTGCAACTCATAGTGACCCTATGAAAAACAGCTCTAAACTCCACTCTGTCCTGTGCCAATCACACCATCTCTGATACACTCATCCCGATTGCCCCAGTCACTGAATCAATCCACCTCATAGAGGGTCTTCCCCTCCTGCGCTGTCGTCCCTCCACTCGACCAAGCATGATGTGTCCCTCTCCAAGGACCTGTCCCTCCTTACAACCTGTCCAAAGTATGTTAGATGGAGCCTCAGAATCCTTGCCTCCAAGGAGCTGCCCGGTTTGACCCTTTCCAAGATGAATCTGTTTGTTTTCCTAGCAGTCCATGGTACCCTCAATACTCTTCTCCAGCTC
>NW_006399992.1:3961215-3970622 GCF_000299155.1 Elephantulus edwardii | reverse complement strand
CTGTGTCTGCCAATTCCTTTCGATACAGTGACTCAGTATATTCTTTCCATCTTCTTTTAATACTTCCTGGATCATTTAACATTCTGCTGAAAGCATCCTTGATTATAGCAACTCAAGGTCTGAATTTGTTCTTCAGTCCCTTGAGCTTAAGAAATACTGAGCGAGTTCAGCTCTTTTGATTTTCTGACTCCAATTCCTTGCACATTTCATTGTAATATTTTACTTTGTCATCCCGTGCTGCCTTTTGAAATCTTCTGTTCAACTCTTTCGTATCTTGAGCTCTTCCTTGTGTTTTGGCTTCTTTGCACTCCAGTGCAATCTTCAGAGTTACTTCTGACATCCATTTTGGTCTTCTCTTCCTCTTCTGTCTTTGTAATGGCCGTTTTCACTCTTCCTGGATGATACCCTTGAGATCCTCTCACAACTCATCTGGTCTTTGCTCATTAGTGTCCAGGGCCTCAAACCTGTTCCTGAGATGGTTCTGAAGTTCAGGTGGGATAGACTCAAAGTCATATTTTGCTTGCCTTGGATTCGGTTTAATTTTCCTCAGCTTCAGCTTGAACTTGCATGAGTAGTTGGTGGTCTGTTCCACAGTAAGCTCCTGGCCTAATTTTCACAGCTGATATTGAGCTTCTCCAGTGGTTCTTTCCACAGATATAATCAATCTGAATTGAGAGCTGTGGTGGCCTAGTGACAAAAAGCTACATTGTATGCGGTTTGAGCCCACCAGTTGCTCCATGGGAGAAGGATTCGCCATCTCCTCTCATGAAACCCGCTGGGGAGTCAGCTATGGGTTGTTTCTGACTCAATGGCATACAACAACGATAATAAAATTGATCACCAAGACATCATTTGGACATCACTAATCTTTTCAGGGACATTTTGGGTTGTGTAATGGTTAATATGCTTTGCTTCTAACCTAAAAGTTTGACTGTTCAGATTCAGCCAGAAGAGACTTGAAAGCAAGGCCTGGAGATCTGTTAGCTGAACATTAGCATTGAAAATCGTATGGAGTAGTTCTCCTCTGACTCACATGGGTTGCTGTAAATTGGGATTGAATTAGGGATGATGGCAGCATCAACAACATCTTACAAATATAATTTAAAAAAAAATCCCAGCTGGAATGTATTAAGGAAGAATTCCAAACATGGGAATTATTTTGTTTTCCTTTTCACTTTAAATGGAAGGAGACTTAATGACTTAGATTTTAAAAATGAGAAAACAAAAGTGAAGAAGAGCACATAGTGCATTGTCATATTTAGTATCTATCTGAATCAGTTTAAAAACAGCAGCCTACATTCCCCATAAAGGGAATTTTGTAATGGAAGCCACTGCAGTTGAAGGCCAGCTATGTCCTAATCACCAATTTGGGTGTCTCCGATATTTTGCAGAAAAAGAAATCTCTAATACAGTGTTCGTGTTTGTGACAGTCGTAGGAAAACATTGTGATTGATTTTGAGCCAGAGTCCCCTAAGTGTTCAAGATACTATTTAAAAATAAGTTTTAAAAATGAAACTAGCGTTTTTGAGCGCTCCTCCCGTTGAGTAAGTTCTAGAAAGTAAATTTAGTCTTTATCGTATCTAGAACTGATGATTTTGTAGCAAAAAAGTCATCAGATTTTAACTGTTCTTTTAGTTACTATTTTAGAAAAAAATCCTAAGCTCATTGTCTTTGATTCAATTCCAACTTGTGAATCTATCGGACAGAGTTTAAATGCCCCAGAGAGCTCCCAAGAATTTAAATCTATGCAGAAGACTGCCGACTTTGTTCTGCAGAACATCTGGTAGATTTGAGTTGCCAGCCAGCCTTTGGATTATAGTCAAGGACTTAACCACTGTGCCACCAGAAAAAAATATTTATTCATATAACTCTATCACAGGGAGCACTGGTGGCAAAGCCAGTAGCAAGCTACACTGCTTTGGGCACAGAAAGATGGACAGTCTCTTCTTGTGCAATTCACAGCCTCAGAAATTGATTGGAGGATCAACTGTGAGGCTACTCTGACTTGATGGCAATGTGTAGCCTAATCTAAGATGAAAATCGCCTCCACTCTCATCCTTAAACAAGACAGCTTAATTCAGCATAGAGTTTCAGAGCACAAGAGGCAGCTGCTGGGGGGAGAGCCCCAGCTCTGCCCCCAATTTGAATTTCTGTAGCAGAAATGGCTGGAGCTCTGGTGGCATAGTGGTAAGAATCCACAGTGTAACCCCAGCGGCACATGGTTTGAATCCACCAACTGCTTTGAGGGAGAAGGGTGGACAGTCTCCTCCCATGCAATTTACTGCCTCTGAAAACCCACTGGAGGGTCAGCTATGGGTTGTTTCTGACTCCATGGCACACTGCAACAACATACATCTCCCTGGAATGTCTTGAAGATCTAATGGGATTGTTTCTTTCAAGCATGTTGTAAACTGCCTGACTGTACTAAGCACTGTTAAGTTGTTATTAATATTGTTACTAGTAGTTGTGTGCTGTTGCAATTATTACATCATTAATATGTGCTGTATTTTAGATTATTTCTTCATGAACTCTAAACTTCAATGTCATTTGCAATATAACCTTAAGCAATATTTTGTTGTTATGTGCTGTTGAGTCACTTGCGACTCAGTGATCCCATGTCCAATAGCCCTGAAACCTGCTTGCTCTAGCCTTTGCCAACTGTACTGTCTCAGACACACTCCTCATTACCCTAGTCACTGAATCCATCCATTTCATCAAGGATCTTTCTTCTCTTGCACTGTCTCTCCACCCTCCCAAGCGTGACGTCCCTCTCTAGGAACTAGTCCCTCCTTGCAACATGTCCAGTGTATGTCAGATGAAGCCTCAGAATTCCTGCCTCCAAGGAGCAGCTTGATTTAACCCTCTCCAGGACAAACCTGTTTGTTCTCCTGGCAGTCCATGGTATATTCAATACTCTTCTTCAGCACCACAGTTCCAAGGCATTAGTTCTCTTTCTTTCTTTCTTTCTATCATCCCTAGTCATGGTCTAGTTCTTTGATGCATAGCAAGCAATTGCAAAGACTATGGCTTGGATCAGGCATACCTTAGTCTGCAGACATCCATTGCTCTTCAGTACTCTGGAGAAGTCCCTGACAGCAGACTTGCCCCGTGCAATTTCACCTTTTGATTTCCTGGCTGCTGGTACCAAGAGTGTTGATTGTGGACCCAAGCAAACTAAAGCTGTTTACAATCTCAATCTCTTCATCACCTGTCATGATTCTGCCAATCAGCCCAGTGGTGGGGATCTTTGTTTTCTTGATTTTGAACTTCAATCCGTATTGAAGCCTGCAGTCTTTGACCTTCTGCAGCAAGCACTTCAGGTCCTCCTCAGTTTCAGCAAGCAGAGTTGTGTCATCTGCTTAACATAGGTTGTTGAGTTTTCCTCCAATCCTGATGTCACATTCCTCCTTATAGCTCAGCCTCCCGGGTGATCTGTTCTGCATATAAATTGAAAAGGTATAGAGATAGGATTCATCCCTGGTGTACACCCTTCCCAATTGTGAACCATGCAGTGTTTGTTTGCTCTATTCTGACAACTGCCTCCTGGTCCAAGTGTAGGTTTCACATAAGCACAATCAAAGGTTATAGGATTCGCATTCTTCTCAGAGTCAGCCACAGTTTGTTGTGATCCACACAGTCAAATGCCTTTGCATAGTCAGTGAAACAAATATAGACATTCCTGTGGTACTCTCTGCTTTTAGCCAAGATCCATCTAACATTAGCTGCAATATCCCTAGTACCACAGCTTCTTCTAAACCCAGCCTACACTTCTGGCAGTTCTTTGTTGATGTACTGTTCCAGTTATTTTTGAATCATTTTCAGCAATATTTTAGCGTAGGTTAATCTGGAAGATTTTGCTTGGTAGGCCACACATTTTGAGAGTTCTGTATTTATATAGTGTTGTTCCTCCATACAATTCTACTCAATCTTACATGCAAAACACTTTTCTCATATTATTATTGACTGGGCCTCTAGTCTCTGTTTGAATTTAAAGTATTATCTGATGTTTGGGAAATTTGCCTTTTTATTTTTCAGGCCATAATCCACCTTAATGTATACCACCCCAATCTCTAGTTCCACCCGGAAAAGCTATGGAAAAATTGTCTACCATGTGGAGTCTCTGGGTCAAGAAATGTTTAGCATGTGGTTCTTAACCAAAAGGTTTTGTGCATTGAGCTCACTTAGTGTAACTCCAGAGAAAGACCTGATGAACCATTTCTAAGAAATAAGCCATTGAAAATCCATTGAGCCCCGTTCCACTCTGACAGACATGGATCACCATGATTTTGAATAGACTCAATGACAATTGCTATTTCCCCTCCTCTTCATAACCCATCTGAGTAGGGACTGTGAGGCATATGGATGCCGAGCAATTAAAGGTTACCTAAGAGATTTGGAATCTCAGGGCACTTTGCTTTCAGTTGGTAAAATTAGTAAATCTTGTTGTTATGTGCCATTAAGTTGCTTGAGACTCATAGAGACCCTGTGTACAACTGCTCTAAACTCTGCTCTGTCCTGTGCCAATCTCATTGTCTCTGACACACATCCCAGTTGCCCCAGTCACCAAATCAATCCATCTCCCAGAGGGCCTTCCCCTCCTTTGCCTGCCCTCCACCCTCCCAAGCATGATGTCCTTCTCCAAGGACCGGTTTCTCCTTGCAACATGACCAAAGTATGTCAGACGATGCCTCAGTATCCTTGCCTCCAAGGAGCAGCCTGGTTTAACCCTCTCCAAGATGAATCTGTTTGTTTTCTTAGCAGTCCATGGCACCTACAGCATTCTTCTCCAACACCAAAGCTCAAAAGCATTAATTCTCCTTCTGTCCTCCCTGGTCATTGTCCAGCTCTCTGATGCGTAATAAGTGACTGCAAAGACCATGGCCTGTACCAGATGCACCTTAGTCTCCAGAGACACACCGTTGCTCTTGAGTACTTTAGAGAAGTCCCTAACAGCAGACTTTCCCATGGCAATACATCTTTTAATTTCCTGGCTGCTGGTGCCAAGAGTGTTGATTGTGGAGCCAAGCAGACTAAAGCTGTGAACAATCTCAATCTCTTCATCATCCATCCTGATGTTGCCAATTGGTCCAGTGGTGAGAATCTTTGTCTTCTTGACATTGAGCCTCAAGCCATGTTGAAGGCTGTAGTCCTTGACTCTCTGCAGCAAGCGCTTCAGGTCCTCCTCAGTTTCAGCAAGCAGGGTTGTGTCAGCTGCATAACGCAGATTGTTGATAGATCTTCCTCCATTCCTTAGTTAGTAGATAAGAGTTGCCCTGAGAAAGTTGGAAATGCAGGGTAAATGATCCCTCTGAACTGGTGACAGTGAGTCAGTGCAAGGATAGGCGATGGCTGCCTGTGTGTGCACATCTCTTTTTGGAGGTGAAATTTCTTTGTGCTGTGGAGACATGATCTTAAGTGTTTATTGTATATTTGTACTTCTACAGTTCTCCATACCTTTCAGTTTAAATGCAGAACAGATTGTCCAGGAGGCTGGGCTTTATGAGGAGAAATAGGGCATTGGGATTGAAGGAAGACTCATCAACCATCTTCATTATGCAGATGACACAACCCTGCTTGCTAAAACTGAGGAGGACCTGAAGCACTTGCTGCAGAAGGTCAAGGACTGCAGCCTCCAATATGGATTGAACCCCAGCATCAGGGAAACAAAGATGTTCACCACTGGGCCAATTGGCAGCATCAGGATGGATGGTGAAGAGATTGAGATTGTTCACAACTTTGGTTTTCTTGGCTCCACAATCAACACTCTTGGCACCAGCAGCCAGGAAATTAAAAGACCTATTGCCATGGGAAAGTCTGCTCTTAGGGACCTCTCCAGAGTACTGAAGAGCAGTGATGTCAGCCTGGAGACTAAGGTGTGCCTGATACAGGCCATGGTCTTTGCATTCACTTGCTATGCATCAGAACACTTGATAATTACTAGGGATAATAGAAGGAGAATTGATGCCTTTGAGCTGTGGTGCTGAAGAATAGTATTGAATATACTCTGGACTGCCAGGAGAACAAACAGGTTTGTACTAGAGAGGGTTAAACCAAGCTAACCCTTGGAGGCAAGGATTCTGAGACTTCGTCTTACATAACTTTGGACATGTTGTAAGGAGGAACCAATCCTTGGAGAAGGACGTCGTGCTTGGGAGGGTGGAAGGACAATGCAGAAGAGGAAGACTCTCAATGAAATGGATTGATTCAGTGACTGGGGTAATGGGGGTAGGTGTGTCAGAGACAGTAAGATAGAGCAGGGTTTAGCGCTGTTATATTTAGGGTCACTATGAGTCACAGGCAACTGGACAGCACACAACAACAACAACAACAACAGATTTAAAGAAGCTCCATGAAAGTAAAAGAGAAACCACTTACCTTGTTTGTCACAGAACTGAGTTATAGTCGGTGCTTGTTATGGATGCGTTATGGATCCCCTTCCCCTAAATTTGTATATTGTAACTCTTAACCTCTATTTCTGTGCTTATAGTCCCATTAGGGGATAGGTTGATTTTGTTATGTTAATGAGACAGGATTGATATAGGATGTATCTTGTGTTGGTCTCTTCAGAGATATTAAAGAGATTCAACAAAGAGCAGAGCAAAGATGGGAGAAGAGAGATGCCATGCCATGCAATGATGGCCCAGGAATAGAAGCTAACAGAGCCCCCTCCTAGAGCAAGCACCCTGGATTCATAGGTGTAGCCTCCTCAACTATGGGTACATGTCTGTTTGTTAAAGCTGCCCACATGTGTTATCGTGTCTGTTCTAACAGCACTGGATAACTAAGACTAGATAACAATATTAATGTTCATCTTAAAGTTGTGAAGAATGAGTTGGTTAATGCTCACTAATTACATGATCGAGTTAGAGATTGATGACTCAAAAATCTCCCAGTTAGTGTAGGAAAAGAAACATTGTCTTCACTGTATGGCATCACTAGTTCTTGAGGCCTATACCAAAGAGGAACCTGCCAGGAAAAATGAAGTAAGACTTCAGGGAAAGTTATTTACCATTATTTATAATTATATTTCAAATTAGAATATTATTTAAATACATCCAGAAGGAAGTATCTTTTCTCTTTTGATGTATGAGGATTTTCTAGAAAGGAAAGGTTTCTAATCTTATTCAAGGCAGAGCTCTACCATGCTTTCCAAATGAGGTTATAAAATCAGACCAGCTGGATAGTGACTTCAAACTATAGCACGAGTGGTGTGTTATATGAGATTTGCTCTATTTCCAGTGCTAATGAAACACATTTGCCAGAAATGTTAAATGGAAGAGCCATCAAAACATTACAATGCAAGAGAAAAATGCAGTGAGACTTTCAGAGTGTTAAGTCCACATAGTACGTTTTTGTAGAAAACTTTTACCCCTTTAGTAATCTACAAAGACAGTGTTTGTAGAAAATATATGTAATATTAAATGATACTAGCTGAGAACTTTTTAACAGATTTTTAGGACATCTCCCTCTCAGGCCACTCTTTATCCTGGATCTTTGATCTTCCAGTGTGCTTGTAACTGTTCAACTCAACTCGCTTCCATCGAGGTGTAACAAACTCAGAGTTGATCCTATAGGTGGTTTTTTGAGGCCAATAGGGAGCTCTGGTGGCCTAGTGGTTAGAAAATGCACTGCAGTCCCAAATGAATGTGGTTCAAACCCACCAGCTTCTGCGTGGGAGAGGGATGGGCCTTGCGTACAATTAACTGTCTCTGAAAACCTGCTGGGAGCATGCTGTGGGTCCATTCTGACTTGATAGTACACAAAAAAACATATCAGCAACATATCAAATGAAGGGAAGAGTGACCATTTTTCGAACCAGGTGCAGTCTTTGGGATAGCAATGCAACTCCCGGTGGACTAAGCACAAGAGGAATTCTCTCAATATCCTAGTAATTTCCTGTAGAGCAAGGGCAGGTGTTTAGGTGAGATGTCATTGCCAAGTGCCTTGGCCTCTCTTGACTTAGTAGTTTTTCTCCAGGAAGAAATGCCCTTATTTTAGAACCAGAGGGTTGGTTCTTGCTTTCTAGTCTAGGCCGGGTTCTACCCTTATCTTGCAAGGTAATTTTGCTTGGCCATTTCATTCATAGCTTCATAACTTTTAGCAAGCATTTTACTTTAGGGAACCTCAGACTCTTCATCTGCAAAATGGGAGCAAAGTTAGTATTAATCTTATAATTATGATTCATCTCAAAGTTGTGAAAAGTAAGTTGGCTAATGTATGTAAAGTACTTCGAAGAACTTCTGCCACATAAAAAACCATTTTTATTAATTGATACCGAATAAGGTATGAATCATGATGGCCCCATGTACAAAAAAAAGTAACATTTCACAGTCGGATATCAGCCTCATGATTGCTGCTTTTCTGAGTCCATTGTTGCACCTACTGTGCATTTTAAATGCCTTCCCATCTGGGGGACTCATCTTAGAGCACTATACAGGACCATATTCTGTTGTCTAGTGTTGTAAGTAGTTCACAAAACCTTTCTTCCTAGTCTGTCTTAGTCTAGTACCTTACTAATATTTGAATACCAGTACCTTAGCTTCCAATATCTCAGTAATACCCAGGCCACCACAGTGTGACAGACAGACAGACAAGTAGTTGAGATACTCTACAGATAATAGTTATTTCTGTCAAATGTAGATATTTTGAGGATCTTACAGCAGAAGGTAGGTGAAAATAATTTGCAAATATAAAAACCCTATACAGGACAGAGCAGAGTTTAGGGCTGTTGTACATAGGGTCGCTATGAGTCGCAAACGACTCGATGGCACATGACAACAACAACAACAGCAATACAGGATCAAAGAAATATTGCTTATTTGTCTCTGATACAAGATTGAATGGTATTTCAATCTTGAATTTCTACCTAAGAGGTTAAAAAATGAAACTTTTAGTAGATTGATAATGTTCATAGGTTGTTAAGTGCTGTTGAGTCACAGACTTATAGCATAGGTGAAATTAAAATAAGTTAGAGAGAAAAAAAATTATGATGTTGAGAGTAAATTTAAAGAATTACCTCTGTGGTAATGACACAGTTTGAACTTTTTCTCTTAAAAATACTGACTTTTATATTCAATAGTGTTTTGTGAGAAAGGTAATTAAGTCTAAAGTGTTTTTATGTTCAGTAGGTAAAGGACTCTTATATTCCTTCCATCTTCTTTTAATATCCTGCCTAAAGCATCCTTGATTATAGCAACTCTAGGTTTGAATTTGTTCTTTAGTTCTTTGAGCTTAAGAAATGCTGAACGAGTTCGGCCCTTTTGATTTTCTGACTCTAGCTCCTCGCACATTTCATTGTAATATTTTGCTTTGTCATCCCATGCTGCCTTTTGGAATCTTCTGTTCAGCTCTTTAGTATTTTGAATTCTTCCTTGTGCTTTGGCTTCTCTATGCTCCAGTGCAATCTT
>NW_006399992.1:3916865-3958630 GCF_000299155.1 Elephantulus edwardii | reverse complement strand
GTAATCGGGATAGGTGTTTTAGAGGCAATGCAATTGGCACAGGATAGAGCAGGGTTTAGGGCTGTTGTACATAGGGTCGCTATGAGTCGCAAACGACTCAACGGCACATAACAACAACAACAGGCAAAGGAAACACATTGTTTTGTGTTGTTGTTGTTAAGTACCATCAAGTTGGAACTGACCCGTAACTGACCCTCCAGTGAGTTTTCAGAGGCAGCACATCACACAGATTTCCTGTCTTTCTCCCACAGAGCAGCTGGTGAGTTTGAACTGCATGACTTTGTGTTGTCAGTGCAATTTTTTACCTGTAAGCCACCGGAGTGTAAACAGAGGTTAACATGGAGCCTTTGAAGTCAAAATTATTGAACTGTTTGCCTGAGGACAAACTTCTTAATGCTTATTTAGGTTTCCTTTGGCTTACAATAAACGACGGTGGTGGAACGAACACAAAATGTCATTTATGGAAAACATTTGGGTCTTGTTTCCATATTGACCAAATCTTCAGGTTTACCTTTGAATTGTGCTGACAAATTATGGGAAATTTCCTCCTATTTCTCTCTCCTTGGAATGGTCTAGTTGATAAAGATGTGGTTGATAAAAACAGAAGCATATGTTACTGGGAACAGTATGCCTTAATTTTGTTTAAGTTTTTAATGATCACTTGTCTCTGGAATTGGCAGTACAACCAAGGAACGTTTATTACTTGGATGCTGTAATGTGGGGCTGGACCTGAAGGGCTGTTGTGTGAGGTTTATGTGTCGTCTTAGTCTTTAGATCCTCAAGAGTTCTGATAGATCCTGAAGTGGGTTGGTTTGGAAGGGCCAAAGAAGCATCTATGTAAGAGAGCATGCTCTTTTCTTATTTTCCTGAAGTTGTTGACCTTAAGAGCAGAAGTTATAGTTTTCGGAGTAAAAGACAAGGGAGGCGGGCAGGGGATTTTGTGATTCCGGCTCAGGTTCTGCCTCACTCACGCTCAGCTTGGATTACAGGTCATGCAGATCTCATGGCTTTTGGATATTGTTGCCTTGAGGTGGTGGAAGCACAATCAGCTTGTCCCCAGTTTACGACAGAATTCTGTCTGACAGCTGTTGTAGATCAGTTCTGTTCACATTATTGTTTCCTTTTGTGAACATTATCTCTATAAATCTGATCTTTGCCTTTGGAAATTGGAAACGTTACATTTAAAATTACAGCTGTCATTCTGTACATATGTAATTCACTCATTGCTGTTACATTGATGGAGACTCTTAGCTGACCCTCCATTGGGTTCCCCAGGCTGTAAATTGCAGGAGAGGAGATTGTCTATCTTTCTCCTACAGAGTATCTGGTGGATTCTAGTCAGCAGAGAAGTGTACACTACCAGAGCTCCCTCTATATGTAATTAAAAATATACAAATCATAAAATTTTACTTCTGCAGAAAAGTGGTATGACGTTGGTATTTTGTCAGGTGTAGTCATAACGTGACTTGTGGAGGGTTCATTTGGATTATGCCTGGGAATGGGAATGATGTTTTCTTTCTGTTTCAAAGTAACATCTCACTGCTTTTGAAATCTACTTGTCAGTGTTAGCAGAGTGCTCAGTGTTTGAGTCCTTGTTTTCAGGCAACTTTGTTATTGTACCCAGTCCACTTGTGTCATTACAGTTGAACTTTGCTTGAATTTTTATCACCACAACACCTGACACCAACCAGACTGATTTCACTGTAGGCCAAACCATTCATTGCCAGCTATGTGGCAGTGTTTTGAACTATTTCTTATTGCTCCTGGGTTGAAACCACATAGCTGCCCTTCCATTGGGTTCATGGAGCTGTAAATCACATGAAAGGAGATTGCCTGTTTTTCTCCCATGGAATCATTGGTGGATTTGAACTGCTAGAGAAGTGCTGCCTTTGGGTAAGCAGCACAGCTCCTTATGGAAATTAAATATCTATGGATGAACATCTGAGAAATGATAGCATCAGAAAACGAAAACATTTTGTTCTGTAACATTGCATGTCATATCTGGTTACTATGAGAAAACACAAAACCAACCCGATCCAAACCAAACCCAGCACGATGGTTGGTTGTTAAGTGTGGGTTGTTGTAACTATAATATTTCCTAAGTCAGGGACTGCTTGTAGTGATGTCTCCTAACTTGGAAAGAATTTTGAACCTCCAGTCCAGAAAATGTATAGCTATGTAGATGTGATGTGCTTCTGCTGTGGGAGTGGGAGGCATGGCGTCTGCTTCTAAAGAAGGGAGGGAGCAAATGATGGGAACACAAAATTCAGAAGAGACTCTGACCCAACTCCATATTCATAGTCCCAGAACTTTCTCTTTCCGCTTAGCCCTGGTCCTCTTCCCTCTCTTGGGTAGAGAACTCTCAGGTGGGGCTGAATGTAGCGTCTTGCTCAGTAGCTCCTCATCAGGGCCTAGACTCCTATTCATAGGCCAGTGTAACTGCGGCTTCCGCTTACCCACTGTCTGTGGATGTGAAGAAACACATAGCCCCAGCCTGTCCAGCCCAAAGGCAGTGCTGGGCGACCTCTGCTATGTGGCAGCTGCTTACAGCACCAGTCACTGTAGCAACTGGATTCTGTTTATGAAAATGAATGAGGACTTTAGGCCTAGGGCATCCACAATGTGGACAGAGCTCTCCCTGGAAGTGAACTGCCTGCCAGATTGCCAGGGTTAACCCAAAACAAAGACACACCAAACAAAAGTAGCTGGGGGAAGAGTTTGCCCTCAGGGGGACGTGAAGCGGCCAGATCACTTGAATATCCTCCTTCATCATGAAAAGCCCTGCAAGGATGTGCTTATCTTGGTTCTGCCAGAGAAGGCTAGAGGCAAAGACTAGGATACTTGTATGGGCAGAGCCCATGCTCTGGACTTCAGCCATGGGCTTAGATGAAAGCAGTATCCAAGAGCTCGCTCTTCGAAAATCTTATTTTAGGTCCTGTCTTTATGTACATTATAAAGCTATTTTGGGGTCTGTACCTTTAGAATAGGCTATTGGCTGGAACAGCTAGCTGAGTCTGAAGTTTGCCTGCTTTGGGGCCTTGCTTCCATAGTGTGGTCTTTTGTGTCAGAATGAAAGTACCCCTGGTCCTTATGATTTCCCATGGGAAATGATGAACCTTAGATGACTTGGAAATCACACAGGAGGAGATTGTCCAGCAGAGTAGCTGGTGGATTGGAACCGCCTGTTTTTGGGTTGACAGCATGATCCCTTACCCACTCGGTCACTTGAGCTCCCTCCTAAGTTGTCCAGGTTTATTGTTGTTAGTTTTGGGCAACGTGGAGTCTAGTGTGAAACCTAGGACTTCTTGAGGGGACTGTGAGATTCAGAGTACTCTTAGGATTCTTTGACTATGATTCCATGATGGGACCCTTTCGGCATGTATGTCTTTCGGAGTCACTTAGTTGCACATGGGAAACTAAGTGTAGTAGAGATAGATAAAACCATAGTCTATCTCAAATGCTCACCGAACTATAGGCTGGAAGTGCCCAAACGAGTCTTCAGACCCCACTCCTCCATTGTGCAGATGCATAAGCTAAGGCTGAAGGCCTGTGTTAGTGTGGCAGAGCCCGATCTAGGGAATGCATCTAGGCTACTTTCCTTGTGTGAGGATTTGTGATTGCTCCTGTGTCTTGGACTGTGGCCCAGCTGTCCTGCTGGAGAAGGTAGAGTGGGCTGGCAGTGGACATCTACAGCTGAACAGAGGCACTTCAGGGAGATGAGCCAGAGGAGAGAGGGGCTCTTTAATAGACATATTGGCAAGCTTTGCCTTTAATCCTTTCATGATCCAGTTAGGTTCCACTTTACATCTTTTGTTACTATCACATATTTTCAATAATGGAAACCATGATGAATCAAGCAATAGTTTTGAGATGTTGTTAAAAAGTAAGGAGTTTTATATACATTATATGGTACACATATCTCTTTGGATTCTAGGGGAGGATTTAATGGGGAATATATGTCCCTTTGAGTGCTAGAGAGACTTAATGAGGGACAACTTGTAAACCTGCACTCTGGGAATGATGGGATATGGGAAATAGACATACATCTGAATTGTGGGAAGGGCTGGAATTAATGGAGCACATCTGTCCTTCTGGACTCTATTGTCTTCTCTATCTTATGGCAGGTGAATACAAGTTAGGATACCTAAAAATGCTGTGATTTTTGAGAACACAAAATCATTGTAAGAACGGCACATCCAAGTAATGCAGAGGAACCTGGATATATACATCCACGATATGTTTCCCAGTAAAATAGCCAAAAGAAAGAAAAGTTTTGTACAATCTCATTTCCAGAATTCAACCCCTCCTGCCATGCCCAGTGAGAGCAGTAATTTATGCACACACGTATTTCTTTTCTTTTGAATAGTCTCATAGGTCCCATGCATTGTCAGGGGAAAGCCGTTGTCCAGTAAATTCTGGGGAAGAAGGATGCAGGTGGGTGCTGTGTGTCCTGTAGATTGTGAAAGGCCTGGCATTGAGAGGACTCATTCATTGTGTCTGGAGATTGTGCGGCCCCATCATCTGCTCTTCTTGATCTGGTCAGATGTTGAGGATTTGAGGGAGAGAGGTACGGGTGCTGGTTCTTGTGACCGCAGTCAGGAGAACATGGACCCAACCCAGGGGAATCCCTAGAGGAATTGTGACCTGCCACTTCCGCTTCCCAGCTTCAGCACTGGGGTTGTGCAGCTGCTGCCCTCTCCACTGACCAGAGGAATCCCTCCACTAGTTCAGCGAACCTGTCTCTCTTCGGTACTTCAGCAGTGCTCTTTTTTTTTTTTAAATTTTTTTAGCAGTGCTCTTAACTATGGTGGCCACTTCTGTTTGCTCACGATAATACTTTATGAGCTCTGCTGTTGATAAACTTAACAAACACAGCTTTAGTTTGTCTTTAACTTGAGGATGTAAGTTAAAGTGTAACCACAAGTATCCTGGTGATGGTTTTCATTTCAGGGCTGAGCGTTTGCACGCTGGGCCATGGATTTGATGTTTCCTTCCTGTCTTGGCCAAGATGCCTCTTTGAATGTGCCACTTGGCAAACTCCTTCCAAGGAAGGAGTTAAATCATTGAAGCTAAACCATCGAAGGAGTAGATTAGTTATATGTGGGAGAGAGCATGAATATTGGCACAGGTGAATGCAAGGCTTGACTTGGAATAATTGTAATCAAGGAAAGAAAGAAGATTTTCTCGGTTTAGCCAGTTGTTGTAATGGAACCCCAGTGGCCCAATGTTTAAAGCATTCAGCTGCTAGCCAGAAAGTTGCTGCTTTGAACTCACCAGTCCCTCCTCAGGAGAAAGGTGAGGTAATTTGCTTCCATAAAGATTTATAGCCTTGGATGCCCTGTGAGGGCGGTTCAGTCTGTCCTTAGGATCGCTGTGAGTGAGATGCAAGTCTGTGGAAGTGAGTAGAATGACTTTCACATTTTATTGGGACTGAGGAAAAGAGGGCTGCAGAGAGTAGGACCAAGCATCTGTATCAGACTTTGGACAATAGGCCTCAGGGTGATCTGGAAAGTCAGTACTTTGCTATAGGTGAAGTCTTTATGTGCTGATAGAAAGTTCCAAAAAGATAATATTCTGGACCCTATAATGATGGACTGGGAGCTCCACTATCCAGTCAGTTAGCCATTGCGGTTAATAAGTCAGTGGAGGTGCGGGTCTGTACTAGCTTTAATGTGCATTCTTTCTATTAGTCTTAGCTGAAGAATCAGTTTTGCTCAGGTTTCTGTTGATGAGCACTGTTACTAATGGATTGGTGAAAGAGTGTACCCACTAGGATCAAGACTTCGTTTCTCTCTGTCTGGTGCTGAGGTGTTTTCTCCTAGTTTTGTGCAGTCGCTAAGGAAACATTTATTAAGTGCCTACTGTGTTTCAGGGGTTGATATTTATAAATAACAACTTATTCTTAGTTGATGAATTAGCACACACAGTGCATGCACAGAAACAGCTTAAGAGGAGGATAATTGGGGTCCGTCGTGTCTCTTCTTGCTCTTCCTCTGAAAACTTTATCTGGGGAAAGAAGTGGAAGTCAGTTGAAATCAGTTTACTTTGGTAATAGCAGTTTTAGAAAAGGTTTGAAGGAGGAAATTTCTTGGGAAATAGGAGGGTTGGGGGTTGACTGCTGCATTTCTTTTATTGCTGCTTGCTGAGGGCCTCTCTTCCAGTCACCACTGATAATGGATGCTTTTTATGTTTAATCGTCTTGTCAGTAAGTCCGTGACACATGCTGAGAATAGAAACCAATACCAGTTCCAGGTGGTAGTTGCCAACTCATACACACTCTGCTGGTTCTGTTGTTTTGATTGTTGCTACAACGCTGAACGTGCAATGCCAGCCATATGCCTGGCAGTTTGTATTGCACCCACAGTGACCCTCCCTCTGGACAGCTTGCCTTGCCGCGGAGCTCAAGACCACCTCCACATTGGCACTACAGAAGTGGAGAAGGGCGAGGAGCAGAAACCTGCTCAAGTAAAATACAGTCTTTACTCAAGTCAAATGTTGAATTCTGTTCATTAAAGTATTTAGTGTGGAGTGTTGCTAGAGCAGGTTACAGACAGCATTCTTCATTGTTTCTCTGTTGTGTCAAGATAATGTGGCTTACAATAGCTGGCAGAGTAGTAGGCGTCTAGAGGAGGAAACAAACCAGAATGGTAGGTTTTTATTTATCAGTGAGGGAAGAGAAAGCATCATGTGATGATGATAGGAGTTTTTTTTCTTTTTCACTTAATGATGAAAAGCCCAAGGCTTCAGTGCTGCCAAGTTGATTCCAACTCATGATGGCCCTCTATGGAATTTTCAAGGCTGTAAATCTTCAGGACTGCCAACCTCTCTCCCTCAGAGCAGCTGGAGGACTTAAACTGCCAGACACATGCAGGTTTTAAGTTAGCAACACAACTTGCTGATTCCACTACCTGAGCTTCCTAAGGAAAAGGTTGTTGTTGTTGTTAGGTGCTTTTACATGTTGCCATGTGTGTTGTTATGACGTTAGAACCAACACATACCAGACCTGCAGTGGATCTTCAGAGGCTGTAAACTGCCGAGGAGGAGATTGTCCATCTTCCTCCCAGGGAGCAGCTGGCAGATGCAAACAGCTTGACTTTGCATTGGCAGTGCAACTTCTTCCCAGTGGGCCACCAGTGTTCCCTATCAGTACAAGGTTGGGAAGTATTTAATATATGCTAGATACTTTGTCAATATCAAGAAGAAAAAAAGATTCTCACCACTAGACCTATAGGCAACATCATAATACATGGAGAAAACTTGAAACTGAGACTTTCTTGGATCCACCATAAGTACACTTGGAACCAGCAGTCAGGAGATCAGGAATGCATTGCACTGGGAAAGTCTGCAGTCAGGGACCTCTCCAAATTATTGAAGAACAATGATGTCAGTTTGAGCATGAAGATGTGTCTGATTCAAGCCATAGTCTTTTCAATCACTTATTATACATCTGAGAGTTGGATAGTGAATCAAGATAACTGAAGAAGAATTGATGCCTTTGAGCTGTGTGCTGTTAGAGAAGAGAATTGAATATCTCATGGACAGCCAAAAAACAAAACACCAAACAGCTATGTCTTGGAGAAAGTGCAGCCAGAGTGCTCCTTGGAGGCAAAGATAATGCTTTGCTTCACATATTTGCTTCACAATGTTGCTTCCACAACAATGGATATGTTGCTAGGGGAGTATATTCTTTGGAGAAGGACATCATGCTTGGAAAAATGTAAGGATAGTGAAAAAGAGGAAGACCGTCAATCAGGTGGATTGATACAGTGACTGCTGCAGTTTGCTCTAGTATATCAGAGATTGTGTGGATGGCAGAGGATATGACAGGGTTCACATCTCTTGTTTATGGGATCACTAGGGGTGTTGTACTGGACTCAGTGACACCTAACAACATCAACAATAGGTATTTTCTTACTTATTCCAAAAGCTCATAGGCGTATAGAGTTGATCGCAACTCATAGTGATCCCTATAGGACAGATTACAGCTGCTCCATGGTAATGTTTACAGATGCAGACAAGTCCATCTTTCTCCCATAGAGTAAAGAGTGACTTGTGGGTTTCAACCATTTGGTTATTAGGTGAATTCTTTTAACAACTGTCCCACCAGAGCTCCTTCTTATATGTTGTTAAGTGCAGGAAAGCCAGAACTGACTCATAGCTGACTTTCCATTGGGTTTTCTGGGTCGGTAAATCACACGGAAGGATATTGCCTATCTGCCTTCCCCGGAGAAGCTGGTAAATTCAAACCACATGCCTTTGGGTTAGCAGCTCAACTTCTTAATTTAACAATTCAGGGTAAGTGTGTTATTCACCAGTTATTTGGAAGTAAGACTTGTATGTGACTGTGTCACATACAAGTGTCACAGCTACTAAGAAGTGAAGACAAAGTTTTCATTTTCATCTTAAACATTCAGTGGGTTTTAAAATCCCCCATTATTTGAAAGCTGGTTCATTCTCATGAGAATGTTTAAAAGATGCATCATAGGAGGTAAAGTGTCTTTGAAATTATAGAATCCTAGCATGGATAAAGAAAGGCATGGTAGGGTTCTGGATGGGGGTAGGGTGCTGAGGTCTCTAACCTTGTCAGGGTTTGGAGTTGTGATTCATGACCTGGAAGGCCTCTGCTAGTGGCTACACTGAGAGACCTTGGTGTCCTGACAGCCATGTCCTGCCATTGTGAGCTGTGGATTTAGTATCATGCTAAGAAAAATAAATCACAGCCAGGAAAGGCTGTGTGTTTAGATGCAGCAGACTCCTGGGGGCCCTCTACCAGCAGGAGAAGGACTCTTAAGTGGATGAATTGTCTCAACTTCCTTTAAATCTTAATTTCTGTATGAGTCAAAGGGTTATTTTATTTTTAAATAATTTTTCCTTTTAATTGTGATTTTAATGAAAGTTTACAGAAAAGCTGATTTTCATTTATTCATTGTTGCACATTTTCCTCCCTCCCCCTTTCCCCCAGTTCACTTTCTTTCTTTTTTTTTTTCTAAATATTCACTTATTGTTGCACAAGTTTTTCTCTTCCCCTCTCGTCCCCCTCCCTAGTCCACTTTGCAATGTCCCTCTTGTTCTGGACTGTTGTCATACGTATAATGCAAAGGGTTATTTTCAACCTTAGTTCTTGGAGTGGTTTAGTTCTTGGAGAAGTGGAGGCCTTTCTAGGACACTGGAGTGGAATGGAGATAGGTTTTAAAAATTGTTCCTGAGTTCTTCCTGGACCGGTTATTAGGTCCCTCTCCTCTGAGGGGTAGAATTCGAGCAGCTTTCAAAGAGGAATCCCTTGGATCCTCTGGCAAAATGAACTATGTTCCCATGTACAAGGATTGTGGAGGATCCTGTTGGCAGTCAGATAATCTAACATTTAAAAGTAAATCATTAAATGTTTTTGAGGAAGAGAGTTAAGAACATCTGAGAAAACAGAGTAAATTACATTCTTACAATGTCAGCATTTTAAACAGATGTGTACTCAAGTGTGGAGTGATGCCGTATGTAGGTAAAAGTCAAAAGCACACATGTAGCCAGTGTTTACATTAAACCTCCCACCCTGAGAACACACACACAAAGGCCCCCCCTACCGTGTGTGTAATTACATCCCTCAGTACTCCCTTGATTCCTTCCCCTCCCCACCCCCACCTCTTCTCCCAAACAGCATATTTTTATTTTCCCAAAAGATACTTGGCATACATATTAGCTTCACTTAGAACCTATAGGGAACATAGCAATTTTAATCACACCTCTCTGAGCAGTGTATAAAGTGTCACGTTTGAAAACACTAGGGATGCCAGGCCCACTGGGAATCCTAAACGCCTGTTTCCAGCCACAACTGTGCTGGAATGAAAATAGAAAACAATGAGGCATGTGCCGAGTCAGCTTTTCCTGGTGCCTCAGCTCAGCGCTTTCCCTGCTGTCCTAAACGTTCGTTGGTGTTTTGGTTCTCCCCCTCCCCCTAAAAGCCTTGGAAAAGAGAAATAATCCAATTTTTAAAGTTTAAAGTGTTAGAGAGTGAAAATAATAACAGGGCTGTGGAGACATGTATAAAAAACAAAGCAGCCAAGTTCTTAGAGCAGTGTCCCTTCCTTGCTTATGAGGACATTTCCATTTCTCACCCAAAAACACACCACACACAAGTACAAATGCAGTCACAGATTTGGTACCAGTGGTTCTGGTTGCCCTGCTGTGGTCGTTATGGCATCTGCTACTCACGGGCTGTAAGGCTTTGGAAATAGATTTGATTTGGTAATTGGTCAGATAATGTCATCTAATAAATATTTGATGTTTGTTATGTTAGAATCCCTATTAGTAAGTAGGGCTATGGAGGATTTAAAGAAGACAAAACGCAGATTAACCCCTTTCCCTAGCCTTTTTTTTTTAAACACACACATGCTGTTGTTGTTGTTGTGTACTGTAGAATTGGAAGCGACCCAATAGTTGACCTTCCAGTGGGTTTTCAGAGGCAGTAAATCATATGGGAAGAGATTGCTGGTCCTTCTCCCGTAGAACAGCTGGTGTCCTTGAACTGTGTGCCTTTGGGATTGTAGCACAGCTTCTTGCCACTAGGCTACCAGAGCTCCCACCCTCTCCCTAACTTTTAAGACAGTGAACATACCACTGGCTGGTCTTACGGTCTTTTGTGGGTCAGACTGTTCTAATGTGAGAGTTAGTTAAGACAGTGCTTAGCTTTGCATGGTGCTGTAGGAATTCAGGAGAAAGGGCCAGGTTATTTCCAGCTGGTATCAGTGGGACTTTGTGGAGGCGCAACTATAGAGCTTGGTTTTAAAGGACTGGATTGGGATTTCAGCATCCTGAGAGTCGATACCTGCCGTTGATGTGGGCCTGACTCACGATGAGGCCAGTGCTGACTGGTCCTGTACACCCCACAGCTGGTTGTAGGTCAGCATGTTGTGATCCACAGGGCTCTCTTTATTTATTTTTTGTTGTTGTTTGGGTTTCGGTTTTGTGGTTGTTTCTTTGTCTGTGTGTGTGGTATACAAGGCACTTTATTTCACATCTGGGCGAGAACAGTGAGATTCATCTCAAAAACTGCCTCTGTCTGTTTAACTTTTTATTGTGTTTTCGGTAGACGTTTACAGAGCAAATGTATTTTCCGTTGAAAAATTGAAATGCCATTTTGTTGTATAACTTTGATTAAAATCCATACAATGTAACAACACTCTTTCAACCTCATCCCTGTGCTTACTGTTTTCACTTCTGTTCTAAGCCTTCCTGCATTGAGAGCTTGATCTCTGGGTAAATGCCTCCTTTGGTCTTGTATGGTTAATTGTTCTATGTAGAGTGACATTTGTTTACATGGTTCCTTAGTACATTGGATTCCTCCTACCACCCCCACCCCCCTCTTCTTTGCTCTGGATGGGAAGGTGGCTAATAATTGCACCATAAGTAGCTGCTCACAAGCTTTGGAGACTTTGCTAATTACTGACCAAAGGAGGATGTAGAACCCCGCCTTTGTGGACTGTGTTGTGCCAGTTGACCTTGATGATAACATGAGATTCTGGTCCTGACCTCCCCAGGGCTAGCAGCACAGTCCCTTAGGTCTTCCGTAATAGCTAATAACTTTCCATAACTTTGGCACCTGTATGCTCTTCCTGTCTTCCAGTGTTTACAGTGACTACAGAACTAGACTTTTCTTCCTAGTTCATCATAATCCAGAAGCTTTGCTGACCCTGTTCAGCATCGTTGAAATCCATATCTACTCTCTGATTGTGCACCTACAGTGGTCAGGAATTGCACCTGGATCTTCGGAATGGTAGGGGAAAATTCTCCCACTGAGCCATTACTAGTGAGCTCTAGGGGCCAAATCCTTAAGAAGTTGTGCTGTTAACTAACCCACAGGTCACACTGCTCTGGCGGTTTGAGTCTACCGATGATTACTTGGGAGTTTCCTCCTGTGTGATTCACTGCCTCAGAAACCTACTAGTTTACTTGACTTAGTAATAATAATCAGTTGTGACTTACTGACGGTGAGTTTGAGAAAACCAGCAGGGTCTCCATAGCCTTTGTTGCCACTTCTCTGGAAAACAGGACCACTGAAGTAGAAGGCATCCTGTTATGTTAAGTGCTGACTGCTCTCATTGTTTTTGTTGTTGTTATGTGCAACTCATAGTGACTCTATGTGCAATAGCTCTGAACCCTCCTTATCCTGAGCCAATTTCCTATGTCTGACACATCTACCCCCCCAATAGCCAGCTATTCCATCTCCTCCAAGGTCTTCCTTTCTTTTGCTGTCTCTCCTCCCTTCCAAGCATGATGTCCCTCTCCAAGGACTAGGCCTTCCTGGAAATATGACCAAGGTATGTGAGACAGAGTTTCAAAATCCTTGCCTACAAGGAGCAGATTGGTTTCACCCTCTCCAGAACAGACCTCTTTGTTCTTTAGCAGTCCAAGAAATGTTTAGTACTCTTCTACAGCACCACAAGTCAAACTTATCAGTTCGTCTGTCATCCTTAGTCATTGTCCAGCTCTCTGATACATAGCAAATAAATGTGAAGACCATGGCTTGGATCAGGCATACCTTAGTCTCTAGACTGACATCATTACTTTCTTGTATTCTGGAAAGGTCGCTGCCTGTAGATTTTCCTTTTAATTTCTCAGACTCTCAGTTTACTCACCTACAGAAGACAGTCAATTTTTTTTTGTTTGTTTCAGTGTGCCAAAGAAATATAGAAAGAAATGGCACTGTGTTTGTAATATAGGTACACAGTGTGAATTGAACATACCACAGACTGCCAAGAAAACAAATGGGTCTGTCTTGGAGAGAGTGAAATCAAGTCTTTTCTTGGAGCCTGGGATTATGAAACTCTGCCTCACTTAACTTTGGGCATGTGTTCAGGAGAGATCAGTCCTTGGGGAAGGACATCATGCTTGGAAGGGTGGAGAGAGATTGCTGGAGTGGAAGACCCTAGATGAGATGGATTGATACTGGAGCAATGGGGTGTGTTGGAATTAGTGAGACTGGCTCAGGACAGGACAGGCTTCAGAGCTTCTGTGCTTGGTGTCTCTATGGGTTGCAAGCATCTCAGTGGCACATAACAACAACACTGTGAATTACTACTGTTAGTATACCAAGTGTTTGAAAACAACTAAAATTTTAACTCTACTCTGTTTCTTTGATTTTCCCATTCCTTTAGCATCATTTGACTGAGCTAAGTGAACTGCTTATGGTGGGAATGACCCGTGGAAACATGTTTGAGAAAAGAAAAAAAATGAAACAAAACCTAATGTACATTTATATAATAATGTATGTTAATTTGCTCTGTACATAGGGTCGCTATGAGTCGCAGGCGACTCGACGGCACATAACAACAACAACAACAACATGTTAATTTGACATTTTTGTAACAGTGTTAGTGGTTTGAACATTTGTATGTGCATCTGTAAAAAAGAAAAGCCAGGGTGGACATGAGATGTGAATACCTTGTACAGTCATGTTTCCCTCTCTGCCCCCCACTCCCCCATCCCCCGGATATCAGTGGCATCCTTCAGAAAGTACTGATTAAAATGCAAAGTATTGCCAGGTCCTGATTTGCTTGCCTCAGCGCACCAAGTCAAGGTTGAGCGGGGTGGGGGGTGGGGGTGGGCACCTTCCAGAAAGCACGGACTTCCTTTCTAATTGGAAAGAATTTGTATTTTGTTTGACCTTCAGCATATTCATGGCTTTGCTGGAACTTATGGGTCAACATTTGTCCTGGCCAAGACAAGACAAGGCAGGGTAAGATTGATGTCCCCAGCGGCTGCTTTATGGAGTGCTTAAAGGCCGTTGAAGGAAGATGACTATAGGAATTCAGTCATTTGCTTCTTTTTTCGCCTTGCAAATCCAGGGAGTGATTTAAATAGTAGGTAATTTATTTTGTTTTTTAATGGGGAGGGCAAAGGAACCACTACCATCAGCAACAAAGAAAAGCAACAAACACTTCTTGCAGTTCCTATTTATGTGAACCTTTTGAGAACTTTGCCAAGGTCAGAGTGTTCTTTTGCAACTGACCTTGTCATGAAGAGGGGTTTATATTACATTTCTTTCACTGAGCAGTGTTTTCTTAAAGACTGGCAAATGTTGATGTTGGAAAGTATGGTTTCCAGGCCTTCGGACAACTTGTTTTTTTATGATGCTTTGTTTGTAAAAGTACTATCAGATGGATTGGGATGTCTATCAATGTGCTAATGCTAACAGGAGTTAGACCTCGGAGTAGTTCATTCATTAGTTCAGAGACAGAGTCTAAAGCCTAAGGGAGAGTTAAAAATTACTGGTCTTTTAAAAATTATTATTATTCATTTTAATGAAAGTTTACAGAGACTTAGGGTTTTCAGTCATCCATTATTGCACTTTTCTCCCTACTCCCCCATTCACTCTTCTGCTTGAAAAGAAAAGCTTTTTCATTATTATGCAATCCCTCCCTCTCCCCCAAGTCCCCTCCACTATATACTGTTCTTATTTTAAAGCAATGCATACTAAGGACTAAATACTGACTATTCTTGAGTCCTTCAGTCAAGCAGTAGTCTTATTGCTTAGGGCTACAACTTGATTCTGTGTGATTTGTAGCTATAGAAACAATAGCTGAAAAAAATCCAGGATAAGATGAATTCATATATAGTTAAGATGTTTTCTTCAATAAGAATATACATTATGTGGGGAGCAGTTAAAAATAATTGTATCTTACTATAGCCTAAACTCCTATATTAACTTAGAGAAAATGTAAAATAAGTACATTTATGCATTTATTAGAAAAGGAGTCCATTATGGTTATGTAAAAGGAGATAAAAGAATGCGTGTAATTATGTTTCTCCATGCTTCGTTTCACATTTGATGTGTTCCCGCTTGGTAAGGTTACACTTGGAAGTTAATGTTTATAGCATAAGTCTGAGGTTCCTGTGGAGACCTCTGATAGATGGGAAGTACAGTTCCTAGTGATTTTCAAAGCTCAGCCCCATAAAGGCTCAAGAGACCCCACAGCTGAGACTGGCCGTGTGTGTAGTTCACGTAAAGATTACTAATTGGAAATGAATCCAGCATGCATCTACCAGTTTTGCTACCTGTTAGCTGTAGATTTACTTCATTCATAATTTAAAAAGCGAAGTTTCTATCTATAAAGGGGAAAATAGATAACAAAGAATATGTTATGCATTATCTGTTCAGCCTGTGTTTTATGTAATTGCCGCCCCAGAAGAGAAAGCAGGAGTAGGAGGTGAAGGACAAGGTTTAGGAGTGAAAAGCTGAGAAAAATGAATAGGAAGAAAGTAAAAGACATATTCTTTATAATCTTCCTTAAATATTTTCTTAAATCTCAGTCTTAGATTTATGCTGATGTAGCCCTTGGCCTTTCTGCCTTGAGTTGAACTTCGAGATATTTTCTTTTTCATTACTAAGTGATCAATTGATTATAGTTTATCTGCTTTCTCCTTTTACCATTTCTGTGACCTGCTGTTTATTTTAACATGATGAGCATTACATGTTGGTAAGTGCCAAGTTTAGTATGAATTATAGCAACCCTGTGAACAACAGATATGAACTCTTTCCTCTTCCGCACCATCCTTACCATCCTCAACACATTTGCCATTGCCACTGACACTATGTTACTCCATCTAGTTGAAGGTCGTCTTCTCCTTTGCTGACCCTCCACCTTTCCAAGCGTGATAGCCCTTTCCAAGGAATAGCCTCTCCTATCAACATGTCCGAAATATGCGAGACGAAGCTTCACCATCTTTGCCCTCAAGGAACATTCTGGTTGCACTTTCTCCAAGACACATCTGTTTGTTATTTTGGCCTTCCACAGATTATTCAGCACTCTACTGCAACACTACCACCCAAATGCATCTATTCTTCTCTCATCCTTATTCATTGTCCAGGAAGATTGGAAGACCGTGGCTTGATTCAGGTGCACTCTAGTCTATAAACTGACATCATTGCTCTTCAGAACTTTGGAAAGATCCGTGACAGCAGACTTTCCCCAGTGCTATGTCTCCTGATCTCCTGACTGCTGGTACCTCACATGTTGATTGTAGATCCAAGCAAGAGGAAATTGTTGACAGTTTCAATCTTTTCTCCATTTATCATGCATTCTGTTGCTTATTGGCCCAGGGTGAGGATTTTGTCTTCTTGATGTTGAGCTGTAATCCATATTGAAGGCTGCTGTCCTTAAACCTTTACAGCAAATAAGGTCCTCCTCACTTTCAGCAAGCAAAGTGGTGTGATCTGCATAACACACATTCTTGATGTGCCTTCCTCCAATATTGATGTCACACTCTTCTTCATAGAGTTCAGCTTCTCAAATTATTTTCTCAGCATACAGGTTGAGTAGGTATGGAGAGAGGATAGATCCCTGACATACACTTTTCCTGATTTTAAACCATGCAGTGTTCCTTTGCTCTGTTTGGGCAAAAGCTGCTTGTTCTAGGCATAGAGTTTGTATAATCATAAGTAAGTGTTCTGGAATCTTCATTCTTCTTAAGGTTAACCAGAGTTTGTTATGATCCACACAGAAGTTAGACCTCAAAGTAGGTCATTAATTAAACCAGAGACAGAGTCTGAAACCTAAGGCAGAGAGTTAAAAGTTAAAAGTAAGAAGTTTAGCATTTAGGGTTAGTATTTGTTTGCCTCTGTCTTAACCATTCACTCATTTCTTACCTTCAAGTTGGAACCAACTCATAGATGACCCCTCCATTGGGTTTCTGTGACTATAAGTTGCACATGAGGAGATTTCCCATCTTTCTCCCTCAGAGCCGCTGGTAGATTCAAACAATGGAGTTAACAATGAAATAAATGCACTATTAACAATGCCACCAGAGCTGCCTCTTAACTGGTGTTGTTATGTGCTGTCCAGTTGCCTGTGGCTCATTGCAATCCTATATACAACAGCCCTAAAACCTGCTCCATCCTGTGCAAATCTTACTGTCTCTCACACTCCTACTCCCATTGTCCAATCAGTCATCTCATCGAGAGTCTTCCTCTCCTGCGCTGTCCCTCCACCCTCCCAAGCATGATGTCCCTTTCCAAGGACTGGGCCCTTCTTGAAACATGTCCAAGTGTGTGTTATGAAGCTTCAGAGTCCTAGCCTCCAAGGAGCAGCCTGCTTTAACCCTCTCCAGGAACCTGTTCGTTTTCTTAGCAGTCTATGGTATATTCAATACACTTTTCCAACCCCACAGCTTAAAGGCATCAATTTTCCTTCTGTCAACCCTAGTCATTGTCCAGCTCTCTGACGCATAGCAAGTGACTGCAAAGACCATAGTCTGCATCAGGTGTACCTTAGTCTCCAGATTGACATCATTGTTCTTCAATAATTTGGAGAGATCCCTGATAGCAGACTTTCCCAACTCAGTATGCCTTTAAATTTCCTGGCTGTTAGTGCCAAGAGTGTTGATTGTGGATCCAAGCAAACTAAAACTGTGAACAGTCTCAATCTCTTCACCATCCTCCTGATGCTGCCAATCGGCCCAGTGGTGAGAATCTTTGTTTCCTGATGTTGAGCTTCAATCCATATTGAAGGCTGCAGTCCCTGACCTTCTGCAGCAAGTGCTTCAGGTCTTCCTTAGTTCCAGCAAGCAGGGTTGTGTCATCTGCATAACACAGATTGTTGATGATTTTTCCTCCAATCCTGGTGCCACATTTTTCTTCATAGAGCCCAGCATTTCAGACAATCTGTTCTGCATACAGATTGAAAAGGTATGGGACATATCTCGGTTGTATACTATTCTCAGTTTTGAACCATGCAGTGTTTCCTTGTTCTGTTCTGACAACTGCCTCCCAGGTATAGGTTTCGCATTAGCACCATCAAGTGTTCTGGGATTCCCATTCTTCACAGAGTTAGCCACAGTTTGTTGTGATCCACACAGTCAAATACCTTTGCATAATCAATGAAACACAGATATTCCTCTGGTACTCCCTGCTTTCAGCTGAGACCCATCTAACATTATTAGCTACAATATCCCTAGTACCAAGACCTCTTCTAAACCCACTCTGCACTTTTGGCAGTTCTCTATTAATGTGCTGTACCAATTGTTTTTGGATAATCTACAGCAGAATCTTACTTGCATAGATATTAATAATATTGTTTGAAAATTTCCACACTCTGCCAGATCACCTTTCTTTGGAATGGGAACAAAAATAGTTCTCTTCCAGTCAGTTGGCCAGGTGGTTATCCTCCAGATTTCTTGGCACAACTTATTGAGTACATTTAGGGCAGCATCTGTTTGTTGAAACCTATCAGTTGTTATACAGTCAATTCCTGGAGCATTGTTTGTTTTTTTGCCAATTCTTTCAGGGCACTTGAACTTCTTCCTTCATCACCACAGGCTCTTGCTCATTCGTTGTTTCATGAAATTCTTCTGTGTCTGCCAATTCCTTTTGGTATAATGGCTCTATATACTCTTTCCATCTTCTTTTAATACTTCTTGGATCCTTTAATATTCTGCCCAAAGCATCCTTAAGTATTGAGGCTTGAATTTGTTCTTCAGTTTCTTGAGCTTAAATGCTGAGCAAGTTCGGCCTTTTTGATTTTCTGACCCAATCCCACCTGGTGTTTTACCTCAGTCAAAAGGACTCCAACCCACTGCTATTTGCTCACGGTTCTAAAGCCTCCATTTCTTTAGACAATTAATCTCTGAGCTCTGTTTACTTTTCTGAGTATTTCTTTCCCTGGCCCCCGATTTATTAATTACTGTGCATTTGTTGATAATTTGTGAGGCTGGACCTTGTGAGGAGGAATATGGCATTAGGATTGGAGGAAGACTCATCAACAGTCTGCATTATGCAGATGACATAACCTTGTTTGCTGAAACCAAGGAGGACCTAAAGCGTTTGCTGCAGAAGGTCAAGAAATGCAGTTTTCAATAGAGCCTGCAGCTCAACATCAAGAAAACAAAGATTTGGATGATTTGGCAGCATCATAGTAGTTGGAGAAGAGATCGAGATTGTTAAAAATTTCACCTTACTTGGTGCCACAGTCAATATTCTTGGTACCAACAGTAGGAAATAAAATGAAGAAATGCATTGAGAAAATCTGCTGAGTGCTAAAGAGCAATGATGTCAGCCTAGAGACTAAGATGTGCCTGATACAAGCTGTGGTCTCCATAGTTGCTTACTATGCATCAGAGAGTTGGACATAAATTGTTATGTTATATTCCTCACTTGCTGAAAATAAAGGGTACTTGAAACACTTGCTGCATAAAATCAAAGTCATTTCCACATCACGACGACAAAAGTCCTCACTACTGAGTCATTAGGCAACATCATGATAGATGGAGAGAAAATTGAAGCTGTCAATGACTCCATCTTTCTTGGATCCACAGTCAACACCCTTGGTACCAACAATCAGGAAATCAAAAGACGTGAGATGTTGGGGAAAAATCTGTTGTCAAAGACCTCTCCAAAGTGTTAAGGAGCAATGCTATCCATTTAAAGACTAAGGTGCACCCAATTCAAGCCATGATCTTTTCAGTTACTTGCTATGAACCTGAAAATTGACATTGAATAAGGATAACAGATTCGTCCTGGAAAGGGTTAAACCGGGTGGCTCCTTGGAGGCAAGGATTCTGAGGCTCCGTCTAACATACTTTGGACATGTTGTGAGGAGAGACTGGTCCTTAGAGAAGGACATCATGCTTGGGAGGGTGGAGGGACAGCGCAGGAGGGGAAGGCCCTCTATGAGGTGTATTGATTCAGTCACTGGGATAGTCGGGATGGGAGTGTCAGAGACAGTGCTTTTGGCACAGGACAGAGCAGAGTTTAGGGCTGTTGTACATAGGGTCACTATGAGTCACAAGCGACTTGATGGCACATAACAACAGCAACAACAACAAGGATGACAGAAGAATATATGCCTTTGAGTTGTTGTTTTGGAGAAGAGTGTTAAATATCCCATGGACTGCCAAATGAATAAACAAGTCTGTCTTGGGGAAAGTGCAACCAGGATACTCTTTGAAGGCAAGAATTGTGAAACTTTATGCATTTTGGACATTTGGTAGAAGGGGCCAATCCTTAGAAAGGGACCTCATGCTTAGAAAGATGGAGGATCAGTGAAACAGAAGACTCTCAAGAAAATGGGATGACTCAGTGACTGTAACAATGGGCTCAAATATATCAAAGATGATTAGGATGGTACAGATCAGGGCAAGGTTCAGATCTGTTGTTCATAGGGTTGGATTCTAATGACATCTGACAACAAAACGTACATTTGTTATTGTTATTATCTGGTGACTAATATCTGACTCTGCATTTGGAGTCTTTTCAGAGGCTATAAATCATGTGGGAGGAGATTGCAGATGGTGGGTTCGAACTGTGTGCCTTTGAATTAGCAACACAATTGCTTACCCACTAGGCCACCAGAGCTCCCTTCCTATTCTTTTAGATATAAAAATAAATTTAGTTCTATTTTGGCTCCCTGAAATAGTTTTTATGTCTTCTGGAATTTCCTTACTTATTGTCTTTAATATTCCAAAGGTTCTTGGGAATTTTTTTTTTTTAGTGACTCATTTTGGTCATTTAATAATAGAAGTAGGTATAGGCGTGTTTGAAGAGGTTCATGAAATAATCTGGGAAACCAGATTTTTGAAGTTGTAAGTATTAACTTTTTTTTTTCCTCTCTGTTGAGACTTGTTGATGACTATCAGTTCTGTATGTTTGTGTATTTTTAGGGTCGAGGAAGGGAAAACACTTAAGAGTTAAAATAATGTAGTTTATTTTTTTTCTCTGTGGTTCAAATATGTAGTTTTACTATGAACTACTAAGCATTTTCTGTGTTTGTTTGATTAAAAAAACTACACTTCCATTCATTGTTTCTATGCAATTTCCTATATATTTTACAGTTAAAAAGAAAGTTTGAAATTGAGCATAAATAATGGTATTACTCTGGAGGGAAAAGAAATTGTGTATTTAATTTCTTTTTTAAAATAACTTTTTTGTACATCGGGTTTTCAGAGGCCTGATATTTTGGAAGTGGATGGCCAATCCTTTTAATCTGAATGTTCAAATTTAGAGAAGTATCAGACAGATAAGCATTTTACAGAAAAAGTTAAAATACATCCCTTATTGTGGAATTAACCATTAGTTTTGGTGTTGTCCCTGCTCTTGGTATAAGTGTACTGACCCACTTATCCACCATTCATCAAGATACCCCTCCTCTTCTACCCAATCCCCTCAACATCTATCTCCCATTATCCAGCCCTTGATCTGATAGCTTATATCCAAAGCTTCCTGGGCTTTTGTGATTCCAGACTCATCAGCTGCTAACATTTCTTATGCTGAGAGGGTTAAACGGGGCTGCTCCTTGGAGGCAAGGATTCTGAGGCTTCGTCTGACATACTTAGGTCATGTTGTAAGGAGAGACCAGTCCTTGGAGAAAGACATCATGCTTGGGAGGGTGGAGGGAAGGCCCTCTAGGAGATGGATTGAGTCGGGGACTGGGGTAATTGGGATGAGTGTGTCGGAGACAGTGAGATTGGCACAGGACAGAACAGAGTTTAGGGCTGTTGTACATAGGGTCGCTATGAGTTGTAAGCAACTAGACGGCACATAAGAACAACAATAAAATAACTTTTTAAATAAAGACTTCATGGGTCCAGGAAATTGTTTGCCTTTTCTTACATAATTGTTGTGCCCAAGAAATGTATTCTTGTTGTCCTTTTAACTAAAGCAGGAGGGCAGGAAAGACCTCATGTAACTTGACTTTTGAAATTTATAAATTATGTCATTATAACCCAACCAAACTTCTCAGTGGTCTTACTGCGTGTTTGTCACTGTGTTGAGTAAACTCTTAACCAGTAGGCTGTTAAGGGAAAGTTGATGGTTTCTAATCAGTCCAGCCATAGGTACGTGGGAAGAAAGACCTGGTGATCTTCTTCCAAATAAGTAGCCATTGACAACCCCTATGGTGTGCATAAGTCTCTGTGAGCCAGAATTGACTTGACTGCAACTGACTCTGGTTTGGTTGTTTTTTTTCTTCATGAAATAGCACGATAACTTACCCTGAACTGGGTAGTATGTGGTAGATTGTTTGTACTGACCTAGAACAGAGGTTACCATTGGGCATGTCTGAATTCTGCAAACTTACGTGCTAACAGCAGTACCAGAGTGAAGACCTGCTAGAAACATAATCTTCGTCTTAGAAAGCAAAAAGCATTGTGTGTACTTCGCAGCAAACAAATTTCATTACAGGTGGGGTCAGGAGCAGTGGTGGTGCCTGGCGCAGTGGTCACAGTCGCTCCCCGCACGGTGGCCGTAGTCTACCAGCACACTTCAGGCTCCTGACAGGGCTTACTGCACTTCTTCTGACTCTCAAAGGCTTCAACTATTACATTTTCTGTATTCCCATTAGTGTTCTGGATAATTGACATTAGAAAAATGAACATCTGTTGCTATTTTGCTTCATTAGCCATGGCTGACCCAGTTTGAAGCCATGGTTTTATGGCTAGTAACTGTATCTGCAGTTAGCCCTCAAAGGAGAGCAAGAAGTTGTGAATTACAAAAAAGATTTTGTTCTCTCTACCATGATGGCCCCTGCCTCGTGATTCCATATATAAAGGAGTGAAACACTGCCCAGTCTTCACCACCCACAATGATTGGATGCAACTGATGGAACTGAACTTCATATTGGTCACCAGGCCTTTGTTTTCTGATCTGTATTAGTCTGAAAGCTTTGCTGATAAACCTTCACTGATAGACTTCAGTGATGATGGCTACACAACTTGGGAATAGAACCTTAGTCTTCTGCATGGTGGGTGAGGATTCTACCAACAAACTACCTGTGATTCACTCAAAGAAGATAGCTCTCAAAAAAGTCTCTCTAACGGTGTCTCTCTGGAGTCGAAGGTGTGCCTGATATAGGCCATGGTTTTTGCAATCACTTGTTATGCATCAGAGAGTTGGACAATGACTAGGGAGGATAGAAGGAGAATTGACGCCTTTGAGCTGTGGTGCTGGAGAAGAGTATTGAATGTACCATGGACTGCCAAGAAAACAAACAGATTCATCCTGGAGAGGGTTAAACCAGGCTGCTCCTTGGAGGCAAGGATTCTGACATACTTTGGACATGTTATAAGGAGAGACAGGTCTTTGGAGAGGAACATCATGCTGGGTAGAGTGGAGGGACAGTGCAGGAGGGGAAGACCCTCTATGAGGTGGATTGATTCAGTGACTGGGGTAATCGGGATGGGTGTATCAGAGGCAATGCGATTGGCACAGGATAGAGCACAGTTTAGGGCTGTTGTACATAGGGTCTCTATGAGTCTCAAACGACTCGACGGCACATAACAACAACAACAACAACATTACTCTGTGTGCTTAGAAGTTGCGCTGTGACTTGCATCCAGAGCTTGCTGATGAGAACTGGGTGTGAAAGGTGATGTATAGTAGCGCAGCTGGTTGGAGCTGAGGTACAGACCTGTAACCAGAGCTGGGAAAACCAGCACAATTAGAGAAAGAATAGACAGGACAGTAAGGTCAGTGGTTCAAATCCACTAGCACTTGCCTCCCATAAAGATTTGTAGCCTCAGAAACCTGGTAGAGGATTGCTAGGAGTCAGAGTCTACTTGATGGCAATAGAATAGAGACTACAGAAATATAGGACCATTTGATGTGGAGATAAAAGTTGAAGTACCACACCAAGTTTTAATAAATTAAGTGGTAGTCATAGTGTTGACATTTTGTATTTGTCAAAATATATTTAGTATCTAGGATGCTAAAAATATTTAAGATAGCCAGAAAAGGATTATGTTTGTGGTATGTATTAGGCAGATTTATCTTAAAAAAATTTTTTTAAGTCACTTTAAAGCCTCAGTTATTTGAGAAGTGTACTTATATGGAATATCACAGGACCAGCTAGTGCTGAATTAATTGGAAATGATCTTGTGGTACTAAGGTGGTTCTTTGGGCCAGCTGAACTGAGACGAGAAGAAAGAAGTAAGATGAAAGATAGGAAATACTGAAAGAAGGAATTAATTATTGCTTTAAATAATGGATTAGTGTAGCTTCAGTACATTTTTTTCTGGACAAATCTTGAAACAAAGCCTGTTTTGTTTTAAGAATTGGCACGCAAAGGATTTTATTTTCAGGTCAGCCATTTGAAAGTATCATAGCTCGTCTCTGTGTGAGAAAAGGTGAATTCCCTCTGGCAGAGTGGTTTCTGAAGGTCCGTGAGGGAGGAAAAGAGAGGGGTTAGTTGATCCAAAGTGGAAAATCACTGAGGAAAAGTTTTCTCCAAAATAACACACACAGCTTTCAGAAAAACAGAAATTGCTTTGACCAAATGTGACAAACTTTTGAAAAAGAGTTCAACTTTTTGAAACATCATATGACACATCTGTTTTGAAAGGTTGCTTTGTCAGATGCCGATGTGTGTTCGACAGTGCTTCGCTGTGTGCACAGTGCTGCCAGGAGCATGCTCAGTAGGTGCGCTTGGGAACAGGTTTCTCATTGATCCACATTTTCATTTTATTTTTTAATTTATGGAACAACAGTATCATAATTTATATTTATCCACACATTAAATACAGTTTGATTAAATTGCACCCCCTCCTTTTCAGCTTCTATTAAGATCATACGTCAGTTTACACCTTCCCCTTTCAGAAGTTGCTTGTTGACCCAGCTCAGCAGAGTCCCAAACGTTTGATTTATTTCATGACATGGTTTCAGAAATTGAGACCACAAAATCCTCTAGATGCCTTCAGTGAGCGAATGCCAATGTTTCTTGCCTTCATACATACATTAATGCAAATTATCAGTGTAAAAAGTGAAAGAAGACCTTTGTAATCCTAGAAAAGGAGTTTTTTGTATGTACTAAAGAGAATTGCTTGGAAGGCTGAATAAAATGCATTGCAAAGAGTATTCTCACTTTATCATAAGGCTATTTAAGAAAAACAACGTGCTTACACTTCCTGTAAAACAACTCTTACAGTCACCTACTTTTGCATTCTGTAAAATCCAAATGCAGGCTGACTGCAGCCAAGTCAGTTCTCACTCCTAGAGACCCTCCATCAGATTTCTGAGACTGTTAATAATAACCAGAGTTGTTGTTGTTGTTATGTGCCGTTAAGTTGCTTGCGACTCATAGCGACCCTATGCACAACAGCTCTAAACTCTGCTCTGTCCTGTGCCAATCACACTGTCTCTGACACTCCCATCCCGATAACCCCAGTCACCAAATCAATCCACCTCAAAAACGAGCCTTCCCCTCCTGTGCTGTCCCTCCACCCTCCCCAGCATGATGTGCTTCTCCAAGGACCGGTCTTTTCTTACAACATGTCCAAAGTATGTTAGACGGAGCTTCAGAATCCTTGCCTCCAAAGAACCACCCGGTTTAACCCTTTCCAGGATGAATCTGTTTGTTTTCCTAGCAGTCCATGGTTCTCAATACTCTTCTCCAGCACCACAGCTCAAAGGCATCAATTCTCCTTCTGTCCTCCTTGGTCATTGTCCAACTCTCTGATGCATAACAAGTGATTGCGAAGACCATGGCCTGTATCAGATGCACCTTAGTCTCCAGAGAGACACTATTGCTCTTGAGTACTTTGGAGAGGTCCCTAACAGCAGACTTTCCCATGGCAATGTGCCTTTTAATTTCCTGGCTACTGGTGCCAAGAGTGTTGACTGTGGAGCCAAGCAAACTAAAGCTGTGAACAATCTCAATCTCTTCACCATCCATCCTGATGCTGCCAATTGGCCCAGTGGTGAGAATCTTTGTCTTCTTGACATTGAGTAGGTCTCTGAAGTTCTGATTGGAGGAGAGAGAAAGAACACACACACAACATACATACCATAGATACATACATACATGCATATATATATTTGTCCAAAGGTTAATAATTCTTCTTATTTATGAGATCCACATAAGCACACATAGGCTGAAAGAGAATACCAGAAAAATGTCTGTTTGTGTTTTAATGACTATGCAGTAACATGGTGTTATTTGACTGTGTATAACATAACTAACTATGGCTAACATTGAGAAGAATGGAATCATAGTTAATTGTGTACATACAAACCCTGGACCTAGACTAAGAAGCTGTTGTTTGACAGAACAAGGGAACACTGCATGGATTCAAATCAGGCCTTGTGTGTATCAGAGTTTTATCCTTTGTCCATACCTATTTAGTCTTTATGCTGAACATATCATTCAAGGAGCTAGTCTCATATAAAGAAGAATGAGACATCAGGATTGGAGGATGATTTATCAACTACTGCGTTACGCAGATGACACAACCTTGCTTGCTGCAGAAGGTCAAGGACTACAGTCTTTAGTATGGATTACATCTCATCATGAAGAATACAGAAGTCCCTGCCACTGGACTGATGAGCAACATCATGATAATGTTGTTGTTGCTGTTATGTGCTATCGAGTCACCTTCAACTCATAGCAACCCTGTGTACAATTGCTCTGAACCCTGCCCTATCCTGGCCCTATCCTGAGCCAGTTTTACTGACTCTGACACACCTCCCCCTGTTACCTCAATTAACTGTGTCACTCAGTCCATTTCATCCAGGGTCTTTCTCTCCTACACTGTCCCTCCACCCTTCCAAGCATGATGTTCTTCTCCAAGGATTGATCCTGTCTGGCCACCTGGCTGAAGTATGTGAGGTTGTACATTCAAAATCCTTACATCTAAGGAGAAACTTGGTTTCACACTCTCCAACATAGACTTGTTTGTTCTTTTGGTGGTCCATGATATAGGTGGAGAAAAGATTGACATTGTCAATGACTTCATCCTACTTGGATCCACAATTAACACCTTTGGTACCAGCAATCAGGAGATAATGAAGTATAGTACATTGGGAATGTCCACTGTGCAGAACCTTTCCAGCTTCCTGAGGAGCAATGAAGTCAGTTTGAAGACTGCCCCTAAGGTGCGCCTGATCCAGGCCATTGTCTTTTCAGTCACTTGCTATGCATCCGAGAGGTGGACAGTGAATACTAATGACAGAAGAAGAATTGATGCCTTTGAGTTGTGATGTTGGAGAAGAGCACTGAATATCCCAAGGACTGCCAAAAGAACAAACAAATAGGTCTTGGAAAAAGTCCGGTCAAGGTACTCCTTGGAGGCAAAGATGGTAAAGCTTTGTCTCAGATACTTTGGGCATTTTTCTAGGAGAGACACTTCCTTGGAAAGGAACATCATGTGTGGAAAGGTTGAGGGATGACAAAGGAGAGGGAGACCTTCAATGAGATAGCTAGACACAGTGATGGCAGCAATGGGCTCAAGTGTGTCAGAGATGAAGAAGGTGGCACAGGAGAGGCCAGGGTTCAGATATTTTGTTCATAGGGTCACTGTGAGTTGTACTCAGCTCGATGGCACCTAATAGCAATATTGTAAGCATGAAGTATGTGAAAAACATGACATTGAGATTGGGGGGGGGGAACATTAACAGCTTGTAATATGCAAGTGACACAAACTTGTTTGCTGAATCTGAAAAAGACTTGAAGCACTAGAAAGACATCATAGCCCATATGGTCTTTAGTATGCGGTAGACTGCAGTAAAACAAAAATTCTCACAACTGGACCAATAAGCAATATCACAATAAACAGGAAGAATATTGACATTGCCAAGGATTTAATTTTACTTGGATAAATATGCAGCACTTTGTGCTGGGGAAATCTGTTGCAAAAGCCATCCATTTTAGTCATTAAAAAGCAGCATTGTCACTTTGATGATTTAGGCTCACTTGATCAAGGCCAGGAGTTTTTTCAATCACCTCATGTGAATGTGGAAATTGAACAATTAATAGAGAATTCTGAAGATGCATTGATACTTTTAAATTATAATTTTTAATATTACATATAAAATGTACTGATGGAAGAATTAACATAACCTAAAGGAGAAGTGCAGCCAGAATGCCCCTTAGAAGCAATGATCACGAGACTTAATCTCACCTACCTTCGGCCAGTTGTCAGGAGGGACCAGTCCCTGGAGAAGGACATTATGCTTGATAGAGGGTTAAAAAAAGGGGGAGTCCTTTAATGTGATAGATTGATACAGTGGAGGCAGCAATGGTTCAAACATTGTGAGGATGGTGCCAACCCAGGATAAGATTTCATTTTATCGTAGTGGGATTTCTATGGGCCATAACCAACTCAGTGATGCTGAACAGCAACAATGTTACTGGTGTTGTGTACCATTGGATTAAAAACAACCCATAGCTGACCGTTCAGTGGGTTTTCAGACGCAGTTAATGGCACCGGAGGAGGTTGCCCTTCATTTTCCTGCAGAGCACCTGGTGGATTTAAACCATTTGCCTTCAGGATTGCAGTGCTCCTTCTTGCCACTAGGCTACCAGAGGCATCATATTTTCTCAGTAGGACGACGTGTAATGTACTATATGCTACCAGAGCTCTTGGACACTACTGCTTATCCTTCATGGTATAGATGAGAAAATGGAAACCTGGAGAGGGTAAGTAGCTGTCTCAGGTTGCAAAGTAAAAAATAGCAGGGCTAAGATACAAACCTAGGAGATTCATTCCATGCTCCAGAGAATTAGTAACTTAAGTTTTGGTTATTTAGCTAATTAATTCCTCACTCAACAAGCATTTATGAATGCTTGCCACATGCCAGGCACAGTGCCCAGCACTGGGGGTGCAGGATAAGAGAACAAAACATGGTCCCTTCCTGCGGTTTCCATCTAAGTAAAGGAGATGCATACCCACAGCTGAACAGATGAAACAATGGATTTATAATTAAAAGATGATTCTTGATGCTCATAAAATGTCTCTGAGTTTAAATGGGTACAAAGTGTATTTCTGAGCCAGGACGACTTTGTCCTTCTCAAAGAATTGTCCCCACTTCTAGACTGCAGTTGTCTAGTAGTCTGTGACTGGTGCTGCTTTCTTGGTGCATAACTGCATCCCGCTCTGGACATACCAGCTCTGTAGCTTCTGCAGAACTTTTTATCTTCTCTGAGAAGAACAAGACACAAATGAATAGATGTTTATAGATTTTCCTACAAGTCATCAGCTCCTTGTTTTCCTTCCTAATGAGAATAAGAGCAACTGGACAGTGAGCTGGTCACCTTAAGAGGAGAAACTATAGCATAATAGTGAAATAAGATTTGATGCACATATAGATTGATTCACAGTAATCTGACATCCGTGCTAATCATTTCCTTCGTTTCATGAGGGACTTGATTGTATGTGAAATCCCTAAAGTAAGCCTATTTGAACTCATGGCTCAGTTTGTACACATGGCTGTAATTAGTAATATTTCTGCATGGCCAAAACCAAGTTTGCAGATTTTCCTTTTTTTAATCTCTTGTCTCCTATCTGTAATCAGGGCCCATAGTTACAGGTTATGATTCAGCTCCCCAGCAGTTGTGGTTTCCCCCTTCCTTCCTTCCCTGACCATCCTCCACTGACTCTTTGGCCGAGAAAGGAGGCCCAGCCAGCTCTGATGGGAGACTGAGTAGTCCCAGAGCAGGCCTGCCGCACGCAGCCAGTGTTACACTCCAAGGGCCTGCGCATGCTCTTTTCTCCCTTCTCCTCATCTTTTTTCCTCTCTTGCCAAGACACTGTTTGCTAGCTGTAAAAATAAAAGAAAAAGAAGTTGCAGGGCAGTGACTACCTTGGGTAGAAATGCAGCTTTGGGAGAATGAACAAATAAGGTGTTGTTACATCTCAGAGTCAACCAGCACCAGCTTTCCAGATCTGCAGGCTGCACCTCTGTGAAGGCGGGGGAAGGTAATTTCACAGCCATAGGAGCTAGGTTATAATTTTAATTGATTGTGTTCCTAAACCAGGTTATCTGTTTTGAATCTGGATCAATGAAACTTTTCCCTTTTGATAAAGTCATGCTCTTTCTTGTAGTTATTTTGTGTGCCTCAGATTCATTGTGTTAAGAACATTTTTTTTTCAGTCCTTCAGTTCTTCAGATTTGTTCTTGGTTTCTGTGCTTGAGCCATTTAAGCCAAGATACCTTACAAAGTCTAACCTCCCTATAAATGAATTCTGTACCTAGGATCCATTTCGTCCTAGGATTCCTTTAGTTCTTACCTGAAGAACTGGAACAGGCCCTCCACCTTATAGATGAAAGTATACAGAAGAAGGTCTGCCTAAGTGATGCCAAATTTTTCTCCTTCTGTGTTATTGATTCCCCAAAGGCAGAAATGTGGGCTGCTAATGCCTTTGGGAATTATACTTCCAAGATGTGTTCAGAAAACATAAATTTTAACTCTACTGCTTCATACTTTTTTTTTAAGTCTCAGTTTATATTTTATTAGCAAACAAATTAGGGGTAAGAGCTGAGAGGTGAGAATGGGCAAAACCACAGGGTTGCACAGTGTGGTGGGTGGAAGGAGAGGGTGAGGCAAATGCTGCACATGTTTTTATTCTAAATCTTCACATTTCTGTGCCTAGGAATAATTTTGAGAAAGTAGTGACACAGTAACTGGGAAAATGGGGGTAGAAGTGTTGTAGACAGTGAAACTGGCTCAGAATAGGGCAGGGTTCATGTTCCAGCTCTCAGATGCATAACAAGTGATCGGAAAGACTATGGACTGAATCAGACATAACTTGTTGTTGTGTCATCATCAAGTGCCGCCGAATCATAGGCAACTCATAGAGACCCTATGAACGAAAGACCTGGACACTTGTATAACTTTTGTCCTTTCTTCAGGTTCATAGGGTCTCTGGAGGCAAGTTATTTTGGAAGTGGATGCCACTCCTGCTTCCAAGCTTGTTTTAATTGGGGAGCTCCACCAAACACTGACCACCATGGGTAACCATTCTCGCATTTGACAAATCAGTGTCACAGTGTTTAGCTTCACAGCAACAATGAGTTACTTCTGTATAGCAAGTGGACAGACCAGAGCTGTATGATCTAGAAGAATGTTTCACCAAAAACAATTGAAAACAGGTCTGAGGGTTGTGGATTAGAGTCACCCACCTTTGACTTGATAGCATCACTTTCTGTCCACTAGACTAGCTGATCTCTCTCTATGCATTGTTGTTGTTAAGTGCTGTCAAGTTGTAGGTGACTCATAGCAATCCTATGAATGAAAGACCTGGACAATTGCATGACTTTTGTCCTTTCTCCAGGTTCATAAGGTTTCTGGAGGCAAGCTATTTCGCATGTACCTTAGAGGTCCATATTTGTTTTCCATCCCCAAGGAAGGTGATCTAACTGAATGTGGAGACTATCAAAAAATATCATTAGTATCACATGCAAGCAGAATACTGCTGAATATCATTCAAAAACAATTAGAGCAGTACATAGACAGGGAACTGCCAGAAGTTCAAGCAGGATTTAGAAGAGGCTATGACACTAGGGGTATCATTACTGATGTCAGATGGATCCTAGCTCAAAGTAAAGAATACCAGAAGAATGTCTATTTGAGCTTTATTGACTATGCAGAGGCATTTGACTGTGTGGATCATAACAGTTGTAGCTGACATTGAGAAGAAGGGGAGTTCCAGAGCATTTAATTGTCCTTATGCGGAACCTATACCTGGACCAGGAGGCTGTTGTAAGAACAGGGGAACACTGCATGGTTTAAAATTGGGAAAGGAGTGTGTCAGGATTGTATTCTCTCTCCATACCTATTCAATCTGTATGCTGAGCAAATTATTTGAGAAGCTGTACTCTCTGAGGAGGAGTATGGCATCAGAATTGAAGGGAGACCCATCAATAACCTGCATTATGCAGGTGGAACAACCAAACAACCTTGCCGCTAAACGTGAGGAACACTTGAAGCACTTGTTGCAGAAGATCAAGGAATGCAGGCTTTTGTATGAATTGTCAAGAAAAAAAAGATTCTTACCACTGGACTGTTAGGCAACATCATGATGGATAGAGAGGAGACTGCTTGGATCCCCAATTAATGCCTTTGGTACCAACAGTCAGGAAATAAAGTGACACATTGCTCTGGGAAAATCCGCAGTTAGGACATCTCCAAATTATTGAGGAGTAACGATGTGTCTATATACCTTAGACATAAAAGTCTGTCCTAGAGTGAGAAAGAGAAAGATTACAGGAAACCTAAGAATAAACCTTTGCATTTTGATGTTGATGAAGAGTATTGAGTATCCCACGGACTGCCAAAATAACAAGTGTCTTGGAGGAAAGTGCAACCAGATTTCTCCTTAGAAGAGAGAGTGGTGAAACTGTGTTACTAACTTAGGGCATATTTTTATAAGGAACCAGTGTTCTGAGAGAGACAGCATGCTGGGGAAGGCAGTTGTTTTATGTACCATCGAGTTGGAAATGACTCATGGCTGACCCTCTAGGGGTTTTTCAGAGGCAGTGTAATCAGATGGGCGTGGGAGTAGATTGCCTATCTTTCTCCTGTGGAGCAGCTGGCAGATTTGAACCACATGCTTGGCACCTGTGCTTGGCAGCACAAGTGTTTACCACTTAGTCACCAATAGAAACACTATTTGAGATGTTTCCATTAAATGAGCACTAATATTTTACTGTTGTAGAACACCCATGAAATCAAGTCTTGTTGAGAAGACAAGTAGCAAGCCATTCTTCCTTCTATGTCATTAATAATGATCGAATCATAAAAACTTAGGTCCAGAAAAGTCTTATATTCCATCAAGAGCTCTGCCTTTATTTTGTTATTGTTGTTATGTGCCATTGAGTCGCCTGCAACTCATAGTGACCCTGTATATAACAGCGCTAAACCCTGCTCTATCCTGTGTCAATCTCATTGTCTCTGACACACCTACCCCCATTACCCCAGTCACTGAATCAATTCACCTCATTGAGGGTCTTCCTCTCCTGCACTGTCCCTCCACCCTCCCAAACATGACATCCCTCTCCAAGGACTGGTCCCTCCTTGCAACATGTCTAAAATATGTCTGACAAAGTTTCAGAATCCTTGCCTCCAAGGAGCAGCCCAGCACTACCCTCTCCAGGATGAACCTCTTCATCCTCTTAGCAGTCCATGGTGTATATTCAATACTCTTCTCCAACACCACAGCACAAAGGCATCAGTTCTCCTTCTCTCATCCCTAGTCCTTGTCCAGCTCTCTGATGCATAGCAAGTGATTGCAAAGACCATGGCATGTATCAGGTGTACCTTAGTCTCCAGACTGACATTGTTGCTCTTCAGTACTTTATAGAGGTATCTAACTGCAGACTTTCCCATCGCAGTATGTCTATTAATTTCCTAGCTGCTGATGCCAAGAGTGTTGATTGTGGAGCCAAGCAAACTAAAGCTGTGAACAGTCTCAATCTGTTCACCATCCATCATGATGCTGCCAACTGGCCCAGTGGTGAGAATCTTTGTTTCATTGATACTGAGCTTCGATCCATACTGAAGGCAGCCGTCCCTGACCTTCTGCAGCAAGCACTTCCGGTCCTCCTCAGTTTCAACAAGCAGAGTTGTGTCATCTGTGTAATGCACATTGTTGATGAGTTTTCCTCCAATCCTGATATCACATTTCTCCTCACAGAGCCTAGCCTCCTGGATAATCTGCATAAAAATGGAAAAGGTATGGAGATATGGCACATCTCTGGAGTACACCTTCCCAATTTTGAACTATGCAGTGTTTCCTTGCCCTGTTCTGATGACTGCCTCCTGGTCCAAGAATAGGTTTCATATTAGCATGATCAAGTGTTCTGGGATTCCCATTCTTCTCAGAGTCAGCCACAGTTTGTTGTGATCCACACAGTCCAACGCCTTTGCATAATCAATGAAATACAGATAGACATTCCTCTGGTTCTCCCTGCTTTCAGCCAAGATCCATCTAACATTAGCTATAATATCCCTAGTACCAGGACCCTTTCTAAACCCAGCCTGCACTTCTGGTAGTTCTCTGTTGATGTGCTGTTCCAGTAGTTTTTGGATAATCTTCAGCAGAATCTTGCTTGCATGTGATATTAATGATATTGTTTGATAATTTCCACACTCTGTTGGATCACCTTTCTTTGGAATGGGAACAAATACAGATCTCTTCCAGTCAGTTGGCCAATTGGCTGTCCTCCAGATTTTTTGGCACAACTTGGTGAGCACATCTAGGGCAGCATCTGTTAGTTGAAATATGTCAATTGGTATATTATCAATTCTTGGGGCCTTATTTTTAGCCAATTCTTTCAAAGCAGTTTGAACTTCTTCCTTCATCAGCACAGGCTATTGCTTATATGTTGTTTTATGAAATTCTTAATGTCTGCCAATTCCTTTTGGTATAATGACTCTGTATATGCCCTCTTCTTTTAATACTTTCAAGATCATTTAGTATTCTGCCCAAAGCATCCTTAAGTATTGCAATTGAGGCTTGAACTTCTTCTTTAGTTCCTTGAACTTAAGAAGATGGTGCAGCCACTATGGAAGCATGTATGGTGCTTTCTCAAAAAGTTGCAAATAGAAATACCATTTGTCCCAGCAGTTCCACTACTGAGAATATACCCTAAAGAAATCGTAACTACCACCCAAACAGATACATACAAAACCTATCTTTATTTTGGCTCTGTTCACAATAACAAAGAATTGGAAACAATTCATGTGCCCATCAACAACCGAATTCACAGAGAAGCTCTGGCATATTCACACAATGGAATACTATGCTGCATTGAATAACAAGGAACTCATGAAATATTTCACAAAATGGGTGACCCTGGAGGGCATTATGCTGAGTGAAATATCTCAGTCACAAAAGGACAAATACAGCATGATGCTACTGTTATGAAAGACGACTGACATAGGGCTTTGGGGGGAGACTGAGAAAGATCGGATAAATAATGTATATTGTATTGAAACAGATGAGAGAGAGAACTGTTTAAAAGGGATATATGATTAGATATTATGGTTATGACAGGCATCCAGAACAGAAGTAGCATAGCGGAGTGGACTTGGGGGGAGGGATTGAATAACAATGAAATAATTTTTTTCTTTTACTTTTCAAAAAGAAAAGTGAAGAGAGGGGGAGGGGTTGGCAGGGATAAAAGTGCAATAATGAATGAATGGAAATCCACAGTCTCTGTTAACTTTCATTAAAACAATATTTTTTTTAAAAAAAGAAATACTGAGTGAGTTCGGCCCCTTTGATTTTCTGATTCCAGCTCTTTGCACATTTCATTTGTCTTCCCTTTCTGCCTTTTGAAATCTTCTGTTCACCTCCTTAATGTCTTGATTTCTTCCCTCTGTTTTGGCTTCTCGGAGCACTAATGTAATACTCAGTCTCTTCTGACATCTATTTTGGTCTTTTCTTCCTCTTCAGCCTTTGTAATGACCTTTTGTACTCTTCCTGGATATACTTGATATCCTCCCACAACTCATCTGATCTTTGCTCATTAGTATTCAAGGCATCTTTGCTCATTAGTGTTCAAGGCCTCAAACCTGTTCCTGAGATGGTTCTGAAATTCAGGTGGGATAGACTCAGGGTTATATTTTGGTTCCTGTGGACTTGATTTCACTTTCCTTAGCTTCAGCTTGAACTTGCAAATGAGTAGTTAGTGACCTTTATTTTACAGAGTAAAAAATCATGGGTAAAGGATAAACTGATTTTCCCAGAGTCAAGTAACTTATGATAATCAATAAGCAATATCAGAGCAGTTGTTGTTAGGTGGCATCCAGTAAGTTCTCATTTAAAGCAACCCATGTACACTAGAACAAAATAGTGCCCAGGTCCTGTGGCACTTTCATGACCATTGCTTGTGTCTGAGCTTGCTGTTACAGTCACAGTCACAATATGTCTCTTCGAGGATCTACCTTGTTTTCACCAGCCAAGTGTGATGGGACCACTTACTGGTTCCTCCTGATAATATGCACAGAGTGCATGAGGCAATAGCAGAAGAGAGGAAGACCCTCAACCAGATGGCTTGACACATTGACTACTTCCGTGGGCTTGAGCATGACAGAGGTTATGAGGATGGCACAGGGTAGGGTAAGGTTCAGATTTGTTGTTCAGGAGGTCACTGTGAATTATAGCCAACTTGATGGCAGCTGACAACAATAATAGCAACGTCTCTGCATTTTTCCTGTCTAAAGACTCTTTTTATAGGAAGTTCTTAAGGAACTGCCTGTAGGGAGTTTCACTGCTGACCTTAAGGCTGTGCATCTCTACTGGTTTGAATCCACCAGGGACTCTGAGGGAGAAAGATGCACAGTGTGATTCACTGTATGATTCAGAGCCTTGGTAATCCAGTGAAGGATCCCCTGTGAATCAATCCCACTTCATTCCCAGTTTCCTCTTGTTCTGACCAGAAGAACAGGAACAGGCTTCCCCTCTAACAGATAAGTTGGGCTTCTCTTTATGTTCTGTGATGCCTTGTAGAATATGCTCCTTCTATGGACATTTTTCATTATTAAAAAAATATATATATGCAAAACAAAACAACACTGCTTCTTCACAGAACAAAACCACACTACCCTTCAAAGAGCTGCATCGATCTCTTTGACCGTTCTGGGTTTTATAGAAGTGTCTCATCCACAGTGTATGCTTGATACTTTGCAGCACTGAGAATTTAGCCTCTTAAAGAAGCTTTGCACTTTATTTAGGAGAACAGTTTTAACACAAGAAATTATTTTACATGATTGCACCATGATTTCAACACAACAATACATAAATATGTGCTGGCTTTTGGCCCAACAAGTTGACGGTTGACTTCTTGGAAGAGGGTTGGCTTGTTGGGAAAAAGGTTCAGATTTAGATGTTCTCTTAGAGCATGGAAAGTAGACTGTGATAAGATATGCCTCGGGAATTGTGCTAATGAAAACTCTGGTTCATTCTTTCTGAGAAATCTATACAGCCGAGTTTAGGATGCTTCTGCCAAACTTTATTGCTCACTATCCCATGTTGGCTGTGGCAGAAGGACCCCCTTCGGTGTTTAATGTACACTCACTAACTATCCCTGAGGGGTTGTAGATCCAACTATAATTGTAATTTGAGGCTGGACAAACACAAGCATATGGTGTGTACACTCCAAGTGCTTGAAAGTTAGCAGCCTTCCAGGTGTGCCCCCAACCCCAGGGCTCTATTCCCCCCATCATATGGTGATTGTAACATTCACTTTCATGAAGGCTACCTTTGAGCCAGGCAGTGATATTGGCTGAGAAATCCTGGTGGGTGCCCTTTCTTACAGATTCTTATATCTCATGGGGAAAGAAGGGGTTTTGAAATCAAGGGCAAAATAGATCCTGCAGTGCCCAGCCCTCTAGTCTGTGGGAGTTTGTCCCTCCTTGCAGCTGACAGCATTGCAGAATTCCCTGTGGGACAATAACAGAAACCCTATTAGCCAATGATGTTGTTGGAATAAAATCCCCCCACTGTGATATCTTGGTCCCACGCTATAATGTTACCCCCAGATTCCCTCTGCATCTCGACCACTTTTATTACAGCTGAACACACGCTCCTCATTAGTACCTTGGGTGATATGGGGAATCAGTGCCCTGGAAGTTTTGGGGAATAGGTACCAGATGTTTGTGTCAGCTTGGTATGCATTGGTATTTAGAGTGCTTAACGATCACATTTATTAAATGTGAAAATTACTTATTTTACCTTCCCCAAACAATACCCTGCCCCCAAATATTTTTGCTGCGTGTTGCAAGAGGTGTGATATTAATAATTTCTTTGGGGACAGATTAAATTTAAAGGGTGTGCAGCATATACATCTGTTTGCAAATGCTCTGTCTGCGTTCTGTCAAGTCTTAGTGCTGGCTGGGAGCCAGCCTGGAGGTGGGGTTCAGTAACTGAGATTGGAATGCTGTGTAGCAGCTAAAGAAGCTAATGAAAGAGTGAGTCTATTTGCATTTTTCTTCCTTTAAGTGGAACGGGGAAGTTAGACATTGATGTTACAGCCAGATCTCAGGGATGTTTCCCATGTGTCCACATAAGCAAGTGTGGTGAAAAGGAGGAAGACGATGTTTGGTCAGAGGGAAATGATCCTGTGATTTCTTTATGTTTATGAAGTCTTTAACTAAAAAGTTACAAATGTGAACCAAACAAAGATTGTTTACACTTACATAGTTGTGTGTGTGTGCACGCGTGTGTGTGTGTGTGTAATTTAGATCTTTTTTTATATGGAGCTCTGGTGCATAGTCCATAGGGATATATCTATATATATTTGTGTCTCTTCCCTCTCCTACACATATATTAATATCTGCCTAGTAAATTTGTTTACCAAGGACTACAAAGAGGAACAGGGCAGATGTAGGAGAAAGGGACAGAGAGCTTGTAGTGGGAACAGGGATGAACGCTTTCTTGAACCCAACAGACCCAGTTCAAATCCCATTCTTCTACTTGCTTGTAGTGGGTGACCTTTGGCAAATTATTTAGCCTCTCTGAGCCCCAGTTTCCACCACTTTAAAAGGGAGGTGTTAGCACCATCTTCACAGTGGCGTTATGAGGATTAGAAGCAATATATACCAAGTGTGTGGTCCAGAGAAGGTGCGGAGAATGATAACCATATATGTGGAGGGCTAAGCCCTAGCTTATCGCCGTGTGGAGGAGGCCTGGAGCACCAAGCACCCTGTGTTTTGTGCTGCTGCAGATGGCTCAGCTGCTGAGCAGCCAGTGCTGGAGGGGCCTTGTTCTGTGAGGGAGGCCTGCTTGTGGCCTGGGCTGGGCCACCCGGTGAGTTTCCCACCACAGAGTTTATTTGAATCTGTGCTGTCTTGTAGGTCAGTAAATGTTTTTAGGCAACAGAAGTAGCATCTGGAAGGTGAGTAGGTGCCACATCTTTGGTTTGGTTGCCAAGGAGGTTGTACCAAAAAGAAGAACAGAGCCTGAGTTCAGATCAGAAGAGAGGACACTTAAGCAAAACAAAATATAGCGCACAATATGATTTTGCGATCATAATTCTTGCTAGAAAGTGGAGAGGATAAACTCAGTTCAGAGTATGAGGTTAAAGGAAACTTACATTGCTTTGGGAATGTTATCCTCTAAAGAATCATAGATTGGACACCAGAAGTAGGCAGAAATATTCAGAATAAGAGATAGTAAGGTGTTTCTGGAAATGAGTGAATTTTTTGTATGGTGCTGCCAGAAGCCAGCAGCACTGGATTGAGATATGCACCCAGCCCTGTGGCTTAACCTGCATGTATTGTGGCTTCCCGTTTAACAGAAATAATATCTGTTCTATCTACTTTACAAAGTGTCTGTGAGGCTTCAGATAAGCTCTCTGCAAAAATACCTTTTACTGATGAAGCATGGTTCAGGATTAACAGGAGTATGTATTTATGAATAGTGGTGCTTTCAGCCAACATTACTTTCTTTATCATTTGTGTCCCTGCTGTTCATTCTAGTTCTGTGGTAAAGTGGATTTTGCTGTGCTAATTAGGATGGTGATCATTTGCTTCTTGACTATGTGAAGAGATGGCACAGAAAAGTGATTTCTGGCAGTGGCCGCAGGAAAACCACTTGACCTCCGGAGGCTGTTGATAAAGATTTAAATTTATAGCTCTATAGCTTGCAGGCCACCACAGAAATTAACAGATGGGTCACATAGAGTGTCAGAACACCAGCCTTAGTGGCTGTGAGGTGCTGTCCTTGGGCTGTGTGTTGTTTTTTTTTTTTCAGTAAGAATCATGGCTACCTTGTTACCTGAGGTGGGAGAGCCTGTGGGTTTGATCACACTGTTCAGGTGGAAGCTTTTCTCAGTGGAGATGTGTCTGACATTGTGTGAGCAGATGATAGAGCCACTGTGAGGCTGAAGGGGCAGGGAGGAAATGAATTTGCATGACCAGCTTGTGACTAAGAGACATAAAGAAAGCTTAGGCCCCCATCTAAAGGTGTCAGGATGAGGGTGGGCCTAGGTGTGTTGGTGGGGGTGTTAGAGGGTTGTTCTACCACCTGGAGAGAAGGTGAGTAGATTCCATTCTTTTGTGGGTTTTGAAGCCTTACCCAGTTGTACAAATAATTATAAAAAAAAATCACATAAAGTGCCATGATGACAAAATTATACATGAGAGTATGAGAAAAAAAGTTAATATTTCCTTAGAGCTTCCAGCTTAAAATCACCACACTAAATCAGATGGCAGCAAAAGCAATATAGTAAGAGAAGTGAGGCATATCCTTGAGAATCTGACAAGTGAATAGGAGTTGGCCACACTAGATTGAGGGTGAGGAACAGAAATGGTGAGGAGAATGATCCTGGAGATCTTGTATGTGGAGGCCCCAGTGAGAAGATTGGTGCTTTGATGAAGTAAAAAACAGACTTGCATATTAATTAAAGTAGACTAAGCTATGAGTGTCAGGAAGCCCAAAATAATAGTGGCTTAAATATGATAAAAGTTCAAATGTATTCCACATAAAAAAAAAAAAGCAGCCCCAAATACTGCATAACAAAACAGGACTGAAATGGCCATTGGAAGGAAACAAAAGAGAGAATAAATTAATGCTGCACTGGAACAGATGAAAGAAAAGACTGTTAAAAAGAAATATATAATTAAGCATTATTTGTATGACAACAGTCCAGAATAAGAGGTGCATAGCAAAGTGGATGAGGGTGTGTGTGTTATGATGTTTTTTCTTGTTGTGTACCATCAAGTGTCAGATTGACTGAAACAGGAGGAGATTGCCCCTCCTTCTCCAGCAGAGCATCTGGTGGATTCAAACCCTGCATGTTTGGGATTGCCGTGCATAATCAGTGAATATTTTCTAAAGGGAGGAGAATGTGGAACAGTGAATAAATGAAAATCCAGATTTTCTGTAAACTTTTGTTAAAAATCACAATACACACATACGCACACACACACCCCCACACACACACACAAATCCAAGGGGAAAAAAAAGCAAACCAGGCTCACATCCTAGCTCCATATTCATGAGGGACCCAGAAAACTGAATACATACCTCTTCTCAGTATCTCATGCTCCAGAATTACTGCACTAGTGCCACCATCACATATGTATTCCAGCCAGCAGGAAGAGCATGGGCAAGAACAGCATTCTTTCCTAAGAAAACTTCCTAGAAGTTGCATTTGTTACCTCTGATCTCATCTCATTAGCCAAGATTTGGTCACGTGATCTTATGAGCTAAAGGTGGGGCTGAGACCTGGAGACTTTATTTTGGATGACCTGGTGCCTGGTTATGATTGAGAGAAGGAAAGGGAATAGATGATAATGAAAAACTAGTGAGTCTGTCTGTGCCTCAGCTTTGTTGTTGTTGTTGTGTACTGTGGAGTTGGAGTGGACTCATGACTGACCTTCCAGTGAGTTTTACAGGTTGTAAATCACCGGGAGAAAGATTGCTCAGCCTTCTCCTGAGGATCATCTGGTGGATTTGAACCACATGCCTTTGGGTTGATAGCACAACTCCTTATCTCTAGTCACCATATCTGGATAAATGTCTGTATGCATATTTAAGATTGTGAGGGTGGCCTAGCATTAGGCAGGATTTTATTTTCTGTTGGATATGGCTTGCTTTGAGTTAGAACAGACTCCATGGCACTTTAACAACAATTTACTCAATGTGTAAGTTTGAAATCATGCCAGATTGTAGCCTCCTTTTTTTTTTACAACAATATCATCAAGATTTTTTTTAAAAAAAACCCACAACATTATGGATTATTTTTTGGTCAGAAAGAATTAACTCTTATCATTATTTTTAATGATATCTGGTAATGTATTTATTGTTACATAAAGACCAAAACTTATCTAGCCAGTTTTTATTACTGGACATTTATTTTAAGTTTTAATTTTTTCCACTGGTACATTCTCGACTCTTTGCAAAGTTATCCATTTATTCCCTTAGGATGAAGTTCTACAGAATGTTAGTAGGTCAAAAGAATATACTTTTTGCCTTGTTGATGTGATGAATTACATTGATTGTTTTCCTTATGTTGAACCATCCTTGCATACCTGTTATGAATCCCACTTGGTCATGGTGGATTATTT
>NW_006399992.1:3908192-3913720 GCF_000299155.1 Elephantulus edwardii | reverse complement strand
TGTTTATGAAAATTAATAAAATATAATTATAGAAAAAAAAAGAATATACTTTTTTGAGGTTAAGTGTAGTGATTTGCTCTCTCATTAGCTATGTGAGTGTGTGTCTTTTGGGTGGAAAGGTTCTTCAGGCATTTCTGGCTTTATTTTCTTTAAGTATGTCTTCCCCTGTGAACATTTTTTTTTCCTTGTGAACGTTTTAGTTTAAAAATTCAACATTCAGAGATGTTGACAGCATTGTACAATGACCATCCAATTTTTGTAATTAACATTTTGATTGCTACTTCCTCATATAGCTAGCCAATCAATCAGTTGTTTTAATCAGTCCAATCAAATACTTTCAGCCAGTCCATCTATTTTATTTTTTTGATAAATCTCAAAATAAGTTTTAAACATTAGTATACTTCATACTAAATCAATCACTATTTTAAAAGTTATTTTGGTAAAACATAGAGAACTTAAAATTTGTGATTTTAAATATTTTTGTGTGTACATTTCAGTGGAATTAGTGAAATTTACTATATTGTCCTGTCAATGCCACTGTTTCTAAAACTTCATCACACCAGTGGACACAAAAAACACATTAAAGAAGTAACTCCTGTTCCCCCACTGGAGAACCCGATAACCTTTCTACCTCTATGAATTTGCAGAGTAAAAACACTTGATATAGGTGAAGAACATACAGAATTTGTTCTTTTGTGCTTGTCACATCTCAGTTTTTGTTGTTGTGTACTGTCGAGTCAGAACCGACCCATTATGGACCCTCTAGTGGCTTTTCAGAGGCAGTTAATCACATGAGAGGGGATTACCCATCCTTCTCTCACTGAGCGGCTGGTGGCCTCAAACTGCGTGCCTTCGGGATTGCAGTGCAGCTTCTTGCCACTAGGCCACCAGAGCGCCTATCTTAATTAGCATATTGTTTTTTAAGGTTCATCCAAGTTGATGAATTTTGTTTGTTCATCCGTCTATTTTATACTCTATTTTATTTGTTCACCTTTAGATAAACCCATGGGCTGTTTTGTACTCTTTGGCTCTTGCTGAATAATGCTAGAGATAACATTAATGAACAAGTATTTATTTGAGCCTTTGCTTTCAACCCTTTTGAATTTATACTTAGGAGTGGAATTGCTGTGTAATATGGTAGTTTATGAGGAAATGCCCAATTGTTTTCCACATTCCTTGTAGCATTATACAGACTCACAAGTAACAGAATGCAGGATGGATCCACTTTCACCACATCCTCACCAATACCTGCTAGATTCCAATCTTTTCATGAGCCACCAAGAAAACAAATAGGTCTGTCTTGGAGAGGGTGGAATCAAGTTTCTCCTCAAAGACTAGGATTTTGAAGCTTCGTTTCACATACTTTTGGTCATGCTTGGAAGGGTGGAGGTACAATGCAGGAGATGAAAACTCTGGATGAGATGGATGGACACAGTGACTGGGGCAGTGGGGTAGGTGTGTTGGAGTCAGTGAGACTGGCTCAGGACAGGGCAGGCTTCACAGCGGTTTTACATAGGGTCGTTATGAGTTGCAGGTGACTCGATGGCACATAACAACAACAACACATCCTCTTGGATATGAGATACTTCTTTTTTTTCTCAATTTTTAAAAAATTTATTTATTTTTCATTTCAATGAACATCTCAATGTTAAGCTTTTTTGATTACTAGTGAAAGGTTGGAGATTTGAGTCCACCCCATTCCCCACCAGTGGTTCTACAGCTTCTGTAAAGATTACAGTCCAGGAAATCAGATGGGACAGTCCTACTACTCTGTCACATGGGGTTGCCATGACTTTAAATTGACTCTACAACACTCATTTCTAAATAGGATTATAATTACAGACAAAAAAGTTAGGAATTGTGGCATGTACTTTCAGGACACAGCATGCAAACTATAACAGGGTGTATGAGGTTTTGGGTTTTTAAAAAAATTTTATTAATTTTAATGAATATTTGCAGAGATTTTGGATTTCCATTCATTCATTGTTGCATTTTTATCCCTGCCCATCCCTCCTCCCTGTGTGAGATTTTTTTAATCATTAAGGAAGTTTGGCCGGAGTAGCCTGAGGAACACTGAATTCGGCATCTCGTGATGCTGCTACTAAAAGAGAAGTTCCCAGGGGGTAAATCCTGAGTTGAAGGCCTATTCTTGAGCTTGTGTTCCTTTACTTTAAAATGAGGATAACACAATCTGTTTATGATGCTGGTGAGGACGTACAGTAGAATATTACCCAGTGCAACCCAGCCCAGCCACCCAAAGCGAGTCATGAATTAGAGCAATATATGAGGAAAATCAAAGAACTGAAAAATTTGATGATGTTGGTGAAGAATATTGGCTGTATCGTGTGTGGACTGCCAGGAGAATGAGCAAATATGTCTTCTGAGATGTATAGAAAGAATTCTTAGAATGACGGCAATGATGGCAATTCTTCTTAGAACCAATGATGCAAGATTTCATCTCATATCCTTTGGGCACATTATTAGAAAGGACCAGTCCCTGGAGAAGAGCAAAATGCTCAGTAGAGGATCAGCCATAAAGAAGTTGCATTAAAACAGTGACTGTGCCTGTGCGCCCAAGGATAGCAGTGATTGTGAGGACCATTCTGTGATGCATGGCATTACTGTGAGTCAATACCATTTTGACTGCTTCTGACAAGAAGAAACTCTGACCAGACTGGCGGGACATAGAATTTATACTTACAGGCAAAGAGAGCCTGCCCTCAGCACTAAGCTTTTCCCATTTGATTGTCTTAATTTTGGGGTAAGAGCTTATACCCTGGTTCGTTGCTGGTGGGGATTTCATCCTGTGAGTGGTGGGATTTTTCAGGGAGGAAATACTGTGATCGGTGATGTTGGTACCTTAGGGTGGAAGGCATACATATTGGCAGCTTTTTGAATATGTGTAGTGGGTCAAGCTCAGATCCTCTCAGGTTTTATACACATATACAAAAGTAGAATTGAAAAATGTTTTTATTGGTGTCAATTTGTGAAAATTATAAGTTCACATATAGAAAGCTATGAAATTAACTGAGAAGGGTTCCCCTGTTTGAACAGCTACATGCTGTATGTCTTCCCAGAATTGAGTAGAAAAAGTCAGAGCCTTTCTCTGGAATTCTGGGCTGTGGAATATACCAGACATCCGACTGTGGATTCTGAGGGGCAGGAGGGCGAGAAGCAGGGGCAGCAGTATCAGCGCCCCTGTGCTGTTTGCCCTGTGTGTTGGGGTCGGGGGCAGTGTGGCTTCCATGAGAGTCTGTTCAGCACCTCCTGACCTTGCTGCCTTCATCGCTTTATACTTTATCAGAAAACTGTCAGGCACAGAACAGCAGCCCAGAGGGTAGCAGTGACTATTTGAGAAGGCACGTGCTTCATTTCAGACCAGACAGGTATTATCAGACTATAATTTCTGTCAGCCCTGAAATAGATTTGGAGCATGAAGGAGGGCGTCTGCTGATGGTATAGCAGTGGTGATCAGGACTGGCTGGTTCTAAGCTGTGCTTGCGTTTTAGACTCAAGGCAGCAATCCTGGAGAATCTCTTTATTGTGCAGAAGTAAAACAGAACCAAAACCAAACAAAACAGCCCACCAAACCCCTCAAAAGTGAGTGCGTTCAGGTATTTTCTCTAGGTTTGGAGGTTTTCATGGTGGTGGTTGGTTGTTGCCATCAACTACAATTCATGGTGATCCTGTGAACAACAGATCTGAACCTGCCTACCCTGTGCCATCCTCGTGACCTCTAATAGACTCCAACCCATTGTTGCAGTCAGTGTGTCAATCCAGCGTGCCGAGTCTTCCTCTCTTTCTCTGACCTTCCACCTTTACCCAGTAGGATACACTTGTCCAAGGACTGGCCATTCCTGATAACATGCTCAAAGTATAGGAGGGAGAGTTTCACCGTCTTTTATTCTAAGGAGCTCCTTTGTTGCACTGCTTTGAAGACAGACTTGTTTATTTTCTTGGCAGTTCATGATATATTTAGTACTCTTCTCCAACACCACAATTCAAAGGCATTGATTCTTCTCCCATCCTTATTAGTTCATGTACTTATACAGATATCTTTCTACAAACCTATTCAGACTGTATGCTGAGCAAATCTTTGGAGAAACTGGACTCTTATGAAGAAGAATATGGCATTAGGATCAGAGGAAGACACATCAACAACCTGCATTATGCAGACAACAGAAACCTTACTTGCCCAAAATGAGGAGTACTTGAAACACTGCAGAAGGTCAAGGATTAAAGTAGCCTTCAGTATGAATTGTATCTCAACATCAAGAAAACAAAAATTTTCACCACTGGGCCTATAGGCAACATCATAATAGAGAAAAAGTTTAAACAGTCAATGATTTCATCCTACCTGGATCCACTGTCAACACCCTTGGTCCCAGCAGTCAGAAGATCAGGATATGGATCGCATCAGAAAAGTCTGCTTCTAAGGTATCTTTCCAAAGTCCTGAAGGGCAATGATGTCAGTTTCAAGATTAAAGTACACCTGATTCAAGCCAAAGTCTTTCTGTCGCCTGCTATGCATCTGAGACCTGTACATTGAATAAGGATGACAAAAGAATTGATGCCTTTGATATTGAAGAATACTGAACATCCCATGGACTGCCAAAAGAACAAAGAGTTGTGTCTTGGGGAAAGTGTAGCCAGAGTGCTCCTCAGAGGCAAAGATGACAGTTTCATCTTACGTCTTTGAGGGCTTGTTGTAAGGAAAAGCTATTCCTTATAAAGGGACATCATACTTGAAAGGGTGGAGGGTCAACGCTTAGTGAGATGGATTGACACAGTGACTAGAGCAATGGGCTCAAGTATATCAGAAATAATAGGACAGGGCTCAGATCTGTTGTTCATAAGACCACTATGAGTAATTCTTGACTTGATGAAACCTAAGAACAAACAAACTTTTAGATGCATTGGAAGCAATTGAAAATACTATAGCTTGTTACCAAGGTAGATTGTGGGTCTAAGTGAAAAGAAATTACTGACAACTTCAGTCTTGGCTGTGGATTTTTTTCTGTTGTTGTTACTGTATGTGATTGAGTTGGAACCAACCCTTAGCTGACCTCCTGTGCATTTTCAGAGGCAATAAATCACACTGAAGGAGATTGCCCATCCTTCTCACATGGAAAGCTGGTGGATTTGAACCACACGCCTTTGAAATTGCGGCATGGCATACCACTAGGCCCCAAGAACTTCCTGGTTGTTTTTTGTTGTGTGTGTGTGTTTTTTTTAAATCCAAGACATATCTGTTAATTCTTTTGGTTGTGGACCATGGGCACTCTGTGTTCAAGTCCTGTTTTCTTTAGCTAGCAAATTTGGAAAAGTAACAAAGGTAGATATCTGACTGGGGTTGACTTCATAGTAAAAAAAGTAATTTCTAGATCCATCTTGAAGAACAACATCGTGAGTGGCAGGATTATATCCATACGCTTACAAGGAAGCCCAGTGAATACCACTATCATTCAGATATATGCACCAACAACCAGAGCCAAAGAAGAAGAAATAGATGATTTCTACCAACTTTT
>NW_006399992.1:3878929-3905302 GCF_000299155.1 Elephantulus edwardii | reverse complement strand
ATAAAAATAATGCCCTAAAATATAATACTTTTAGACTATTCTCTCCCCCATAGCCTTTTGAGACATGGAGTTGAGAAATATTTTTATATATTTGAAATAATTTGAACAAGTTGATGTTGCTGGAATGATTGGTAATGAGGCTGGAGGAAGGTAGTTATGGTGGCATACTGGGTAAGGAGTTGCAGTGCCAGGCCAAAGGTGGGCAGTTCAAATCTACTAGCTGCTCTGTGAAAAGAAGATAGGCAGTCTTCTCTTGTGTAATTTTATAGACTCTAAAAACTGACTGGAGGGTCAACTATGAGTGGATTCTTACTCAGTGGGAATGAATTTGAATTTTGAGTGACCAAGAAAGGCCTTGTGTGCCATGTTAAGCAGCTCAGTCTTCTCTTAATGGCTAAGACGTTTTCCAGAAAGAGGAAATGCTTTGTAAGATGAGTGGGACACACAGTTGCAATTGGAGCCCTTCCTATCCCGTGTCATCTTCCTCATTTCAGTGTGGTTGAGCCCAATGTTATAGTCACTGTGTCAGTCCATTTCGTTGAGGGTCTTTCTCTTTTTTGTTGACCCTCCACCTTTCCCAGTATACCATCTTTTTCCAGGGACTGGCCCCTCAAAACTGCCGCAGGTATGTGAGATGAAGCTCACCGCCCTTGCCTCTACGGAGCACCCTCTTTGCACTTTATTAAAGATGTGTGTTTGTTCTTTTGGACGTTCAGAGGATTTGGGGTTTTCCAGCTCCCTTTTTTATTTACAGAAACAACTTACCTGGAAAGGCTTTTCTAGTGTTCACAGTGTTCTGATTATTCAGAAAAGCCTTCTGTGAGGTAGAATCAGATCCTAGGTATTGCAAATGGGTTGTGATCACCTCCTCACCTAAAGTTTGGCAGTTCAAACTCACCCAATGGCACCACAGAAGAAAGACCTGGTGAGCTGCTTCTGTAAAGACTGCGGCCAAGAAAACCCTAGGACCTGTTTTGGTTGTACTCTGTACAACATGGGCTGCCTTGTTTTGGATTTATGTTTTTTGTTTTCGTTTTGTGGCTGAATTTCTCTTTGTTTCTGATTCTCTCTGCAGGCCCAGAGCCTGGGGCCCAGTGTGATGTGTCACCCGTGAACGCCTCCCATCCCGTGCAGGCCTTGATGGAGAGCTTCACTGTCCTGTCTGGCTGTGCCAGCAGGGGCACCACCGGGCTGCCGAGAGAGGTGCACATCCTGAACCTCCGCGCTGCTGACCAGGGGCCTGGCCAGCGCCAGAGAGAGGTACGTACAGGGGTCAGCCTTCAAGCCACTGCCCTCTGAGTCTATAAAGTCAGCTGTGTGAACAAAGGGGTCTTCTCTTTCATTCTGGGGTTTAACAAAGATGCATGCTCACCTGTAAGCAGAAATGGGGAAGAAGAAACAAGGTACATGGAGGGAGAGAGAAGAATTCCCCATCACTGACTGCTGTTTGGACAGGGCTACAGGGCTTCTCTAGAGATTTCTTGACTTGCCCTTTCTTTTGCCCCCATGTGAGAAAGCATGCTCTGAAGAATTTTACTTTTTTATGACTTTCCTCATGATTACATCTCCTATCTCCTCCTGTGCCTTCTTGTTCTTTCCCTTGTGTTGTTACATGAACCTGTTGCTCCTGCAGGGTAAGCGAGGGGTGTTGGATTACTCTGGGATAAAGATGGGGGAATTTTGTACTTGCAGGGAAAATCACGTGTGTGGCTCCTTGTCACTATTCAGCCAGCTTCCCGGAGATGGTGGTGGTGATGATGCTGATAAAAACTCCTCGTTTTTTGGCATTTGCTACTTGTACAACCCTAATTCTGACCCACAGCAGTTCTGTATGACAGAGTAGACCTGCCCTCTCAGGTTCTCTGGGCTGTGCTTGTCACAGTAGCAGATCACCAAGTTTTTTCCCCATGCAGCTGCTGGGTTGATTCAAAGAAGTGATTTTTATGTACCTCAGAGTGAAACTTCAATGTGTGGGCAAGAAAGCTAACAAATTCTAAAGCCAAAGAAGTAGAAATGCCTTGCATTAACTTTCCTGCTATTTATTAGTGTGATGCAGGGCATAGGGAGTTGTACCGCAAACCTGAGGGTTGCTGTTTTAATCCACAAGCAGCTCCGTGGGAGAAAGATGGGCTATCTCCTGTGCAGTCTGCAGCCTTGGAAACCTAGTGGAGGGTCTGCTTTGAGTCACTTCCAACTCCATGGCTGTGATTAAGCAACACTCTTTGAAGGATTGCTCACATCGATCCTATGAAGTTCTGCTCCTGTCCTCAATTTACAGACTAGGAAACTCGATGTAGCGCTAACGCATGTGTTCAAAGTCATCACCTTAATAGACAAATGCCCTCCTCTGTCTTGTGGTGAAAATGTTACCAGTCTTGCAGGTGAATGATTGTCTTTAAAAAGCTGTATTTCCCCACACCCCAGTGCATGTGGTGCCACTTTCTGCTTTTATGCTTTCTATGTTGTCTGTAATGTGATCACTTAAGCATTCTCTCTCCAAGGAGGGAGAAACCACAATAAACCCTGACTGCAGTGAAGTATAGGAAAAATTAATGTGGAGTGAAATCTGTCTTTGAGCTTTCTTCTGGTCGAGAGAGTTAATTTCCATACCCATTTGTTTACATGCCCCCCTGAAGTCTCCCTTTTTTTTGGGAAGAGTAGGAATAGTAGAGGCAAGGAGTCGAATTGGAAAAATACACCAATTGTAGTCTCAAGAAAGAGTGCAGAGTTGGCACTTTTCAAAAGCAGGCCTAACCTTTGGAGCTGCATTGGAAAGTATTGTTAATACTCTTGGTTGCCTGCCATTGTTGCTGCAACACATACTTCAGGTCACTTTTCCTTATCCCAGTAATGCATCTTTAATTCTTAACTGCTGGGGGAGAGGTTGTGGTGGGAGTGGAGGTGTAGGGGAGGAAATGCACTTCCTATGAGCAGAGCGCAGCACTGCTGACTCCAGCAGTTCTTCAGCAGCACTAAGGACTCATTTTATATATGCTTCTCCCAGAGGGGCAGGGAAGGGGGAGAATGTCCAAACTGTTACAGAAGCAGCAACAGCAGAAACATTCTTGAAGTTCAGTTGTGCGGTATGTTTGTTGACTCTGAAAATAGATTCAAACAGAACGACTGAAAAGAAAAGCAAAAGAAATATCCCAAGGAATGACAGCAGTGCGCTCCTACTGGTGTGTACTGTGTTAGATCAAAAGGCAGTTCACTTTAGGACACGACGGACTGAGGATTCGTAAGAGTAACTGACATCGGAGGTTGGAGTATGTTCAGTGAGGAGCAAAAGAAAGGTGGCGGCCTCTAAAACATTTTAAAAGAATTTCTTTTTTTTTTTTTTTGGTTGTTGTTACTAAGACACATACCGGTCCAGTAATTTCTACATGTACAATTTAGTGTCTAAAATATTTTTATTACCTGGACATTATTCCTGTTGTTGTTATGCGCTGTTGAGTCACCTGTGACCCATAGTGACCCTCTGTACAGCAGCTCTGAAACCTGCCCTGTCCTGAGCCAGTCTCACTAAGTCCAACAAACCAACCCCCATTGCCACAGTTATTGTATCAAGCCATCTCATCTTGGGGTCTTCCGCTCCTGCAGTCTCCATCCACCCTTCTGAGTTTGATGTCCCTTCCCAAGGACTAGTCCCTCCAGGCCTGGTGCCCAAAGATGTGAGATGGAACTTCAAAAAAGACATTATTCTTAGTTAAATATATTTAGATAAGGAGCTTTGGTGTCCTAGTCCTTAAGGGGTTGTGCTGCCACCCAAAGCTTGTGCTTCTTCTGGTGGTCCAAATGCACCAGTGGTTCCGTGGGAGAAAGATAAACAGTCTCTCCATGTGATTAAGAGTTTCCTAAAATCCTGCTGCTGGAGGGTCGACTATGAGTTGCTTTTAAGTTTCAGTGTTGTGTTTTTTTAAAAATGTATATATATTTGGATAAATAGATAATGATTGGGTTGATGTTATGAAGATATTTCTTAGAATCTGAGCAGGAAGATTTGCATTATTTCCTTCTCTGAGAGTCTTTAAAAATTAGATGGTTATGGTTCAGTTCTGCTTCAGACAAAATTGCTTGGCTTGTGATCTTTGGAAATCCCATCTGGCCTTGTGTTAGGTGCTATCATCTTGGTTTCAACTCATAGCAGCTCCATATGCAACAGAATGAAATGCTGACGCCTGGCCCCGCACCATGCCCACAATCCTTGCTATGTTTGAGCCCATTCTTGTAGCCACAGTGCCAATCAGCTCATTCAGGGTTGTCTTCTTTGTATGTTGATCCTGTACCAAGCCTGATGTCCTTCTTCAGGGACTGGCTTCTCTTGATGACATGCCCAAAGTGAGATGACATGTCATTATCCTTGTTTCTAAGGCGCAGCAGCCTGTCTGGTTTCCCCCAAGATACTATGGATGACCCTGTGGTAATTGAAATATTGGTGGCATAGCTTCCAACACCAAGTCATGACAGTCCAATGAATTGATTAGACAAGTTGTGCTAATCTAGTCTTGGTTTGACTTTTAATAATAGACTTCACAGTCATTTGCACGTTCAAAGAAGGTGGGCAGAGGATGACACCACAGCAGCAAGGTCATTACAAAGAGAGAGAGAAAGAGTTTTTGGGTGATACTCTGAGATGGGGAAGTGTTAACTATCTCTCACCTCCTTTGTGTGTGCCAGTGAAGCTATAATACTGTGGCTAGTCTTTAAAAGATATTCAGACCATATAATCTAGCCATTCCACTCCTGGGTATATAACCAGGAGAAAAGAAAACCTGCATCCGTACAAAAACTTGTACATGAATATTTAAATTAGCCTTATTTATAATTGCCCCAAATTTAAGCAACTTGAATGTCCATCAGCTGTTGAATGGATGAATAAAATATGGCATATCCATACAATAAAAACTCTGATGGCATTCATAGCAAGTTAAGTGTTGGTTTGCTAATAAAAAAATAATAAAAAAAGGATTGTATTTCAGATTCACTCACCACTCCACTGATTAAAAGATAAAGCAAGCTGCTTATGTGAAAATTCACAGCCTCAGAAACCTCTGGGGCAATTCTACTCAATCCTATAGGAACTCTATGAATCAGAACCAACTTAAAGGCTATGGAGGGCTGGTGGAACTGTGGTTAAAAGATGTAGCTGCTAACCCGGAGGTTGGAAGTTCAAACCCACCAGCACCCTGTAGGAGTAAGATGAAGTAGTCTGTCTACATAAATATTAACAGCATTGGAAACCTCATGGAGAGGCTGCTTGTTTTTTACTACAGCATCACTCTGGGTTGGAAGTGACTCTGTGGCAGTGGATTTTAATGATACAGTTTTATTTAGCAATAAAAAGAATTAAGTTCTGAAATATGTGGGGACAAGATTGGTGGAAGATCTATCAACAGTCTGTGTTATGCAGATGACACAACCCTGCTTGTTGAAACTGAGGAGGAACTGAAGTGCTTGCTGCAGAAGGTCAAGGACTGCAGCCATCAATATGGATTGAGGCTCAATGTCAAGAAGACAAAGATTCTCACCACTGGACCAATTGGCAGCATCAGGATGGATGGTGAAGAGATTGAGATTGTTCACAGCTTTAGTTTTCTTGACTCCACAGTCAACACTCTTGGCACCAGTAGCCAGGACATTAAAAGACATATTGCCATGGGAAAGTCTGCTGTTAGGGACCTCTCCACAGTACTTAAGAGCAGTGGTGTCTGGAGACTAAAGTGTGTCTGATACAGGCTATGGTCTTTGCAATCACTTGTTATGCATCAGAGAGTTGGACAATGACTAAGGAGGATAGAAGGAGAATTGATGCCTTTGAGCTGTGGTGCTGGAGAAGAGTATTGAGGGTACCATGGACTGCTAGGAAAACAAACAGATTCATCCTGGAAAGGGTCAAACCGGGTAGCTCCTTGGAGGCAAGGATTCTGAGGCTCCGTCTAACATACTTTGGACATGTTGTGAGGAGGGGCAGGTCCTTGGAGAGGGACATCATGCTTGGTAGGGTGGAGGGACAGTGCAGAAGGGGAAGGCCCTCTATGAGGTGGATTGATTCAGTGATTGGGATAATCAGGATGGGTGTATCAGAGATTGTGCAATTGGCACAGGACAGAGCAAAGTTTAGGGCTGTTGTACATAGGGTCGCTATGAGTGGCAAGTGACTGGATGGCACATAACAACAACGTATATTGCAACATTGATAAGCCTGGAAAACATTATGCTAAGTGCTAGAACCCAATTACAAAAGCCTGCATCTATCCCCCTACCCCCATATTACTCTTACTGTTTTATTGGGATTTAAGTCAAAGTGTACAAGACAAATTGGTTTTTTATTCAACCATTCAAACACGTTTTGCTTAATAACATTAAAGGTGAGAAGCGCCATTGTCAGTCTTCAGGTAGGGTGTTTGAATCTACTGGCTGCTGTGCTGGAGAAAGGTGAGCAGTCTCCTCTTCTGTGATTTCCAGTCTGAGAACCTGCTGGAGGGTAGATCAGCTGTGAGTTGATTCCAACTTAAAGACAGTGAATTTTACAGTATAATAGTACATTCCCCACCCACTTCCTGCTTATAATAAGGATTCCCAGTAATCCTTGTATCCTACTACTTCATCTCTTCACAACTTTAATTTTGAGCAAATGTTGCTCTTGTGACCTTGTTTGGTTCCTCTCTGAATGCCTCCCTAGATCACCATGTAGACTTGTCTCTTATTTGGCCGAAAGCTGAGCCACAGAGGTGAGTTCCAGGTGTGAAGAGTGACTAGGCGTCATAGTTTAGGCATCCCCTGGTCTCTCTTACACCAGTAAGCCCGGCCTTTTAAAAATTTTTCCACCTCCCCTTTTTATGCTTTTTTGTTTTGTGTCATGTTTCTCCCACTCTAGCCAGGATCTCCTACAGCAACCCCTTTGAAAGCAGTTGGTGGTAGTTGGGCACCATGTAGCAAAAAACCATGCATTGAATAATTAGTTGGTTTGAAATAACCAAAATAGGCAAATTTATGGAGCTAGAAAGTGTATTAGTAGGGGCTTATAGTTGGAGCGAAGGGAGGGAGGAGTTGGTGTTGACTGCTAATGAGTACAGAGTATTGTTGTGGGGACATGGAAAATATTCCACAATTAAGTTATGGGAATGATTGTACAACCCTCAGGATATACTAAAAACCATTGAATTTTACACTTAATTAATTTAAAAGGGTGAATTTTATGATATGTGAATTAAATGTCAATAAAGTTGTTTTTTTAAAAAAAATCATTTGACCTGCCAACATTCTAATCAGCCCATAAAGTTTACCTTGGCTCGAGTCATTTCTATGTCCCCTTCTCCCCCCAATATCAAGATTGCTTCCTCCTCCAATGTAAACTCGCCCAACTTTTTTTTGTAATTCTCAGTGGATAGCTCGATTTTTATAGATATGTTATTTTGTGGTCTGTGCTACAAATCACAGCTGATATGCTTCATACTAAGAGGACTAGAGGCAGCCTTTGTACATGTCTCTGCAAACTTTATTAAAGGGAAATTGTTTCTGAAGTGAAATGATAGAAGTTTACAAATGAGCAAAAGGATTGCCCGCTGGCTCCCAGCTATGATTGACTTTGACTTTAATACCCACTGTAGACATTTTGGGGTAGGTATTTTTCATTCTATCATCTCTAAATGTGAGGGAGTTACTAAACCTGCACTGTTTTCCTTATGCTGGTTATTGGTACAGGGTCAACATTACAATCTATGGTAAATAATTCCTTTTCTAACAGTGGGGTAAGTGTCAGAGCTGGTGAGACTGGCTCAGCATAGGACTTCAGAGCTGTTGTACTTAGGGTTGCTTTGAGTCACAAATGACAATACCCAGCAATAACAACAACAACAACAACAACAACATATTAATATATTCCTACCACCCACATGCCTGGGGTTCTCTGGGCAGGAGGGCTGTCTTCTTTTCCTGTGCTGAGGAAGTGTGAGAGTGCACACCTGGAAGTAATAGCTGTAGCAGGTTGACAAGATTTGGGAGACAGTTCTTGTTAAGTTAGATAAACAGTTTTCTAGGCCAGGAGAGGATTTATTTCAGAAACATTCTTTTTACAATGCTGTATGTAGTGCCCCCTCTACCACAGCACTGGCCTCGCTCCTGGGTTCTCATCAGGAAAGCCGAGCCCAGTGGTTGTATTTTTCATCTTAGCCCCATCTCTCAGTTGTAATCACTGATTATAGAAACAACTGCCTTAGAAATGAACAGGAACCTAGAAAAAGCCTCTCTGGTGACAGGGGAAGAGAGAGGAGGACAAGCAGCCCTGAAAGATCAGATTTGCCTTTGGGAGTGAGACCTTTCTCATTCGTTGCAAGAATCAGCTCCCAGGACCTGTTCTCGTCTGTCCTATGAGGTCACTATGAGTCAGATTCAACTCCATAGCTCCGTGGGCTTTTGGGGTTTGGCCCCTGCTCTTTTATGGAATCTGTGGGTAGTGCAGGGAAATGCTTGATGACTGAAGGTTGATGATTGGAACCCGCTCTGAGATGATGCCCCACAAGATAGTTCTGGTGATATGCTTCTGAAAGGCCACAGTCTTGGAAACCTTTCAGGGTGCATTTCTGCTCTGCAAACATGGGTTCGCTGTGAGTCCCAATTGCTCGGGGTCCAAACAAACTCATTGCGGTTTCTGATGTCTGGTGACCGGAGGAGCTCTGGTGGCATGCCATGTGGGGAGTTGGGCTGCTAACCCAGAAGTGGTGCCTCTCTGGTGCTTGGAATCCACTTGTGGCTCCTTGGAAGGAAGATGAGGAGTTTCCACGTGTACAGTTTACAACCTCGAAAAGTCTGCTGGAGGGTCAGCTGTGAGTCAATTCCAGGTCACGGCAGGGAGAGAGCGTGATCCTGTAGAAGTGTCCACAGCGTTGCCGAGACTGTAAATCTTCGCAGATGTGCACCGCCTTGTGTTTGTCCTCTGCAGAGCAACTGGTGGATTCACAATGCTGACCTTTGGGTTGGCCTCTCTGTGCTTTAACCACTGAGCCACTAGGGCTTCTTGACTTGAGGGTAACAGACAACAACAAAAGTGCCTTTTGATTTAGAAGTAAAATAGGTTCATCTCCAGTTCTGTTGCATGGCTTGTTACCTTGAGATGCACTACAGTCCATCACAGGTTCCTTTATAGTATCATTGTTGGGAGAGCAACACCTTTGTTTCTTATCATCAGATTTTTTCCTGGGAGTGACTTTTGAGTGGTGGTGGGTGTTTTCTACTTTTGATTTACCCAGTTGCTTACTTGTGATGAGAAGAGTCAGTTGGGTAAGGCCTTCAGCCATTGTTGTTGTTGTGTACTGTCAAGTTGGATCTGACTCATAGCTAACCAGCCCTTCAGAGGGTGTTCAGAGGAGTAAACTGTACAGGAAGAGATTGTCTTTCTCCAGTGGAGCAGTGGGTAGATTCAAACCACATGCTTTTGGGTTGGCCGTAGAACTCCTTACTATTCACCACCAGAACTCCCTTTAAGGCATTAGAAATGCATATGGAAAAAAGGGAGCATTTGATTTTATGTATTTATTTTGATCTTAAAAGTAGCCTGCCAGTGAATGGCCAGAGGACTTGTAGTTAAGTGAGGAGAAAGCCCCTCAACCCTCCATACTTAAATAAATTTGCTTATTGAATGCTTGATTGCATTGCAAAAGTGCATTTGGGATGGCCTTATAACAAATGACAAGCGAACAGTATAGGTTGAACCAGACCAGAGTCTGTTTCCGTGAGGACCAAAAAGAACAGTGGTTTTCAGCTGTCAGGGTTGATGCTGCTGGTGTGAATTTGAAATTTGACTTTCCGCTTTTTGGCAGGCAGGGCCGAATGGAAGTGTGGCAAATCACACATGTGGCTCCAGGTCACTCTTACTTTGCAGCTTTTCTGAGGACCATGACATAAAGTCATCCCTTTCTTGATTCTGTTAAAGACAGGGAAAAAACAGACTCTGAAGAAAGACAAGTAAGTAACACATCTAAAATGTTAAACCATTTTGTTTGCCTCTTAAATAGCTTGCTCACCCTGTAGATAACACAACAATCAACACAACAGTGGGGGTTCTTTAAGTGCCTCCTGCCAACCAGCCAGCTGCCAGCATCTTCACTTTGGCTTGGAAGGGAGTCTTGGTAGTTCCTTGGCTGTACAGCAGGGGAAGGAAATCTGGGCTTCGGGAGGTTATACAACCAGCCAGTGAGATGTGGGGCCAGGGGCTGAACTGTGTCTGTTGAGATCCGCTGCCTGGGCTTTTTCTATTCAGACTGCCCCCTTCTACTTTCAGCTTTTATTTTGTTCTGTCTTGCAAAACCAGCAACCAGGACCTTTGAGATAAACATCAGATCTCCCAGAGAAAGTTTAGAATTTGTTCTAAAAGTCATGATATCTCTTTCCAGTCTCACTCCCTGCCTTGTGGCTTTGGTTTTGGATAACCACGCCAAATTTTAGAGAACCAAAACCAAACCTGTTGCCAGTGAGTAAATTCCAACTTCCTAGGACAAGAGTAGAATGCTCCCCATGAGGTGTCTGATGTTGGACATCTTTGCAGAAGCAGTACACCGCGTCTTTCTCCAGCAGAGCAACTGGAGGATTTGAACCACTGACTTTTCAGTTAACATCTCAGTTCTTACTCCACTGCCCCACCACCAGGACTCCTGCCATCAAATGTAATTCTTAGATGCAGAGTTGCACTCCAGAGCCATGGCACACTTATGTGGCTTATAATCCTTGCATAAAATGCCCCTAACTAAGCAATCTTTTGTGATTTAGCCTGGTTTAATCACTTTTTTCTGACTTCCAGCTGCCTTTGGAAAGGTAGCCTACCTTCCCTCTGCTTGGGATTGCCTGGTTCTTGTAAGCACACTTGTTTGAGCTCTGTGGTAAGAGAGAACTAGCACATTAAGGGACTGTCTCTACTGTGAACAAAATGCAAGAACCTCAGTGTATGAACTTTGTGATCTGTTTGACCTTTTTGTCCCTTTACATTGGGAGGAATTAAAAATTTTACCTTTTGATGATACCCCAAACCTTTTTATGTATCTGTAATCTAGATATAGGTGCTGCGTTCTACCTCTCAACATTCCACAATATTGTTGTTGTTGGTATGTGCTGCCGAGTCACTTTTGACTCATAGCAAGCCTATATACAATAGCCCTCAAACCTACTCTATCCTGTGCCAACCTTATTGTCTCTGACGTACCTACCTTCATTATCCCAGTCACTGAACCAATCCATAATATTAGTCACTAGATTTATTTTTGCTTCAGTTATGAAAATAAAGGCAGGACAGTGCCTGGAGGAATTGTTATGACGAAGTGTATTGATACAAAATTGCAAGGCTGCCTCTTTGGAGAGTACATATTTGAATGCAAAGAAACCTCAAATGAACACTAGCAAAATAGCTACATTCCTTCTCTATCTGGGGGCATTTTTTCCCTTTGCTGTTAACGTGAATAACTTCGCAATGTTAGTCCTGTGCATATATTAGAGGGAAGGGGGAGGTGAAGAGAAAGAAAATAAACTCAGGGCTATTTATGTCTGAGATTTTTAGATGCAGTATGTACTAAGCAAGTGTCAAAGTAAACCCCTCACATACAAACACTGTATATTGGTAAATTCCGTTTCTAAGCAACTACCTTCCACCTATAATAAGCATCGCAGTGTTTGTTTAAAGGGAAGTTGTCCTGGAAATCAGTTACCCCACCCTGATAGAAGAGACCGCCTCTGAAATGGACATTTTATTCCAGGTGTACTTCCAGTCTACCAGAAAGTTACATTGATGGCTAGGGTCACATTTCTTAAAGGGTCTCCTGTTCATTTGAATGTTGCTGTAAGAATTATTCCACAAAATTCAACAGCAGCTGAATCCATCCATCACACAGGAATTGGTGACTTAAGTGGATTGTTGTTGCTGAGTACCATCCAGGTAGAACTGACAACATAGCTGAACTTTCCTCAGGTTTTCAGAGGCAGCAGATTGGAAGCACAAATAACTTAAAAACAGTTGCTCATTCACTTAAAGATACTCAACACAATTGCAGTGATAACACCCTGGGGGGCCTTGTGGAGGTCCAGGCTGGACTGGACAGAGGAACAGGGTCCAGAACAAAAAGGCAACAAAGCAGCTGACTGTTGCAACAGACAGTACAGGCCAATTGGAGCTGGCCATGCTGATGCTAATCAAGGATGGCTTCTTCTGACACACTGAAGCTATAGGTCATGGTCATATAGGAAGGCCCCCTAAAGGCAGCTGTGGGCTTTTGGAAAAGGTGAAAGTTGAAATCAGAGAGATTGTATCAACAATCAGGGTTTACCAAGTGGATTGGGTCACAAGTTAGGAAATTAGTAAACCCATACTAAGATATGGTTTGGCCACATTGTTTAAACTCTGTCATTTATCACTTTAATGTCCAGATGCTGTGAAATTGCCCTAAGAAAGCATAGCACTTATGCCCTTCAAGAGGTGTTGAGCCTGGCTGGATGCTGCCATTCAGCATGAGGTAATATGGGGTTATGCTTTATGCTGGCTTGAAGCTGACAGGTTGAAAAAGCTTCTCTTATTACTTCTTCCCAAAGCTGGACGAGAATCTGCCCTAGCCCCTTTTAAAATTTGTCCAGCAGCAGCATTTTCCAACCACTATAATTTCCACACCCCGCCCCGCCCCCTTTATGGAGGTTAAGCTACAAACCCTGACTTGGACTTTTGTTACCATGGTAACTTCCTTTTTTTAAATGAAAAAAGTTGTATAATTTCCTGAAAATGTTGTTAGAAAATATTTCTACAAGAGCAATCTCCCTATTTTCAAATGTGACTTTTTGCACTTAGAACTTAAAAAAAAATTAAAATAAATAAATAGAAGCAGAGCAGCAATAGAATGAAAAGTAAGGAGCACAGCCACAAATCTGAGACCCAGATGTGCTGATTGGACAAGTGCCCAGTGTGTGTGTGTGTGCATGGAGAGGACAGCTATCTAGTGTGTGTGTATAGAGAGGTAGCTATCCAGTGTGTGAGTGCTCTTGTTTCCATTGCTTATCTAATATCTTGACATTTTGTGTCAGAATGAAAGGAAATTTACTGCTAATAAGAATCTCTGATTTAAATACTTAAGTTCTTCCACAGTGTTTATTTTGTAACCTGCAATGATTCCATCCACTGCATTTTTCAAGTGTCTTCTGGGTAAATTAGGTCCATGTTTAATTATTATGATTTTCTTTCCTCCAACATTTTCTTTTCCTGTCATTTGCCACTGTTTGAAGAGGTGACCACTGTGTGTGTCCAGCCTTTACCCCGTTTTTTTGTTTGGTTTTTTCCCTGCTGCCTAACTTCTCTTTCAGGCTCAGCTCTGAGGAGTCACCACCGATGATACCCTGGTGGCCCATTCTTGGGGTACTGGGGCTGAAAAGGTGCCTATACACCTGATAGAAGTGACAGGCCAGACGATGAAGGGGTGACATGTTCACTCCAAAACAAGAGCTAGATTGGAACCCAGGAACAGTGATTCTTGTCACAGGAGTCTTCTATAACATGGCTTATCTTTTGCTCTTCTCCCAATCTCCGTACCGTAGTTGATGCCTTCCCAGAGTACCCATCATATATGTTTCCTTGTGTTATTTGCTGTTATATCACGTGTTTCAATTTTGCACACACAACTGAAGAGTAGACTTCTTAAGGGCAAGAACCAGGTCTTGGACTTTTCTGAGAGTATTCATCCAGCGTTCTTATGTTGCTGCTTTGTTGCTGTGAGGTGCCGTCGAGTTGAGCACAACTCATAAAGACCTTGTGAATAACAGATCTGAGCCCTGTCCTATCCTGTGCTGTCTTCACAATCTCTGACACACTTGACCTTATTGCTGTGGTCACTGTGTCAATCTGTCTTCTTCTCTTTTGTTGATCCTCCACCTTTCTAAGCATGATGTCCTTTCCCAAGAAATAGCCTCACCTAGTAACATGCCCAAAATATGTGACATGAAGCTTCACCATCCTTGCCTCCAAGGAGCACTGTGGCTGAACTTTTCCTAAGACTTATCTGTCTGTTCTTTTGGCAGTCCATCAGATATTCAGTAAACTTCTCCAGCTCCACAGCTCAAAGACATCAGTTCTTCTATAGTCCTTATTAATTGCTTAGGATGCCTGATGCTTAGGGTGCTATTTGACAGTCTTTCTGTAAGTTGTCTTAAACAGCTCTCCTTTTGTGCAGAGGATTTTTATTTGCTTTGTGGTCTTTCAGCAGGGTTGGTGTTTGCTCCCTGGATCCCTTGAAGCACGCTGCAGTGGAGCAGGTGTCCTCCGTTTGGTAGCACTGCTTTGATTTCTTTTTTTTCTCCTAATGAAATCTCATGCTATTCCAACGTCCTCTAAACTCTGCAGATCTTGTTTCAGTCTTTTCCCAGCCAGTTCCTGAATGGTAGATGCTTTTTCACTCTCAGGGATTTCAGTCATTTGCTAGTAAACTAGTTACTTCTTTCCTTCAGCTGAAGGAAAAAAACCGGTACAAATGGTTTTTGACTTTATGCTGTTCCCTTGGGTAGGCCATTTGATCTGAGCTGGGTTTGAAGTCGGGCCATTGAGTATGAGCTGTCCCCATGATGTCGGGATGACTCCCAGCCAGTTCTTAATATTGCTGGAATTAATTAACCTTCAGTCCCCCAATTGAAAGAGGGTGTTTTTACTCTATCCTGTATTATTAAATACCTAATAACTTGACTTCATATATATCTATATATATCTTTTTTTTGTTCCTCTGAGCATTGAAAGTATTCCTGTCTGTATAGTAATTTGTTCCCTGTTTAATGTGGCTTTTTCCTTTGTTTACTCTGGACTCAAATCTTTGTAGCTTGTTTTCTAAGTCAGCTCAAAAGTTGCTGGTCATTGGATTTGGCAGCCTTTCCAAGCTTTACCCACCAGAACCCTACAGGAAGTTGTGTGCCGGCCAGAAGAGTCTGTTTATTTAGAGCATGGTGTCCAGCAGAAGCAATCCATTTATGAAGGGCTTGTCTTAAAGACACAGGAACCTGAATCTGTGTTTGAAAGACCTGCCACTTTGGCTCTCATTGCAGCTCTGTGCTCTCTGTTTTCTTTCGTCAGCCTCCTGGGGCACCTCAGTTGGGTTTTAGTCATTGAAATAGCCTTTTTCAGAGAACCTTGACCATGTCTGTAATGCTAAAGCATCACCATCCAGAAACTAAACAGCCCCTTTATTTTTAAAACAGCCTCTGAGATGATCTTTTGTTGTTATTGTTCTTAATTGACTACAAGTTTGTCACTATTTTCTAATATTCCAGTAGGATTTACTTTTTTTTTTTTTAGGATTTACTTTTTAGTACATTCTTGAATTAGATGTTTAAACAGATATATATCTTCAACTCCTTAATGTGGTTCTTTGCTATCAGAGGTAGAAAATTCTGAGTTTTGGTCCAAGATACAGTACAGTTTTGCTATTATCTCTTGTCAGTTCAGTTCCTGACTGACGGTGACCTGAAGGGATCAAACCTTTGTGATCCATGGAGTTTTCATTGGCTGATTTTCAGAAGCAGACTTTCAGGCCTTTTTTCCTAGTCTATTTTAATCTGGAAGGTGCACTAAAACCTGTTCAGAACCTTGGCAACATACAAGTCTCCAGTGGGAGACAGATGGTAGCTATGCATTAGGGAAATTGGACAGGAATGAAATCTGGGTCTCTTGCATGGAAGGCAGGAATTCTGCCGCTTTGCCATCACTTCCCCTGTCATCGTACTTTATATTTATGACACTCCCCCCAACCTGTCTTGATGTGAAATTCTTCTGTCCCTTATGTTTATGACACTCCCCCCAACCTGTCTTGATGTGAAATTCTTCTATCCCTTAGGAGAAGGGGCAGATAGCAGATAGGATTTGAGTGAAGTTAGACTAGATTCAGTGCTACCAGGTGTGTGAGGCCAGGGACAGAGCCAGCTTTAGGGTCTAAGGCCATTGCAGTAGCCTTACTTATAGCCCAAACATCATGTCAGGCAAATTAAAATTGCATTTTGTTTATTGACTCTGTGCACATTTGATTCCTTCTGGATTTACAGTAGCAACCTTGAACAGATAGATTTTCAGAGGGAACTGGCAATTTCAGAAGGTGAAGAAGGCCAAATGGTTAGGATGTCTCCTTTGTTTGCTGTGTTGTCTTTCAGAGTTGGAGGTATTCCAAAATCATGGGTCACTGAAGAACTCAGTTTCCAGTGACAAGGCATTCTGGGACATTTTGCTTCTATTCATTTGGCTCCAGAGGATGTATTAGAATGATTGGTGCAAATAGTTAAGTGCTCAATCACTAACTGAAAGGGTTGGAAGCTCAGAAGACAAGATGTGGTACTCTACTTTTGAAAGATCACAACCTTCAAAATTCTCTAAAACAGTTCTCTGTACACAGAGTTGCCATGAATCAGAATCAACTTGATGACAACTAACAACAACCCTTCCTTGCTGTTTCAAAGTTCTTCCTAACTGTATTTTCATCTGCAGTAGCTGATTGAGGGAAACTGTCTCTATTCTGCTATTCCTCTCTTCATCCTTCCTCTCAATTCTTTGTGCTCAGCCCTGCATCCCTTAGAGGGCTTTAACGCTAACCATTCATTGCTCATTGTGTGGTGTTGGTGTTCATGCACGTGTTGCTGTTTGTTTTTGTTTCCTGCTTTTATAAAGTTTGAAGATTCCACTCTTCCCCCCTCTCTCCTTTATCACCACTGGTTGTTAAGATAGTGAGAACCTAAATGAAATGGTAATATTGCCATTGTGAATATGTATTATTATGAAAGGATCTTTCTTTCTTGTTCAGTTTTAATGCTGTTAAGATCTAAATCCCAGTGTTTTACTTGGAAGCTGTTCACATTTCCCAAATCATAAAAGTTTTCAAAGTCTATTCCAAGATTCTTTTTCTAGATTCACTTATGTGATTTACATTTAAGAAATAATAAAACAAAACCCCGCCTATTTGCAGGTAGAGAAGCGACCCGTTTGTTAGAAACCAAAGTTACGTGGACTTCTGACTTGCCACGGGCCTTTTTAAATAGCAAATTTCAGTTGTGTTTTGCTATGCTTTCTTCTATACATTTCCTGAAGATTTTCACTGGCTTGGTACTATTGCTGCACATACGTCCTCCATGTGTTTCCTATTTTTTATGACTCATACTTACGGTACTCATAAAGATTTATCCTTTATCTTGGCTCTGAGTAATGAGCTCACTTGCACATTTCCAGGCGAGATGTGGGCTGGGGATTTTGCATTTAATCCCCCAGGAGAAGCTCAGTTTGGGAAGCATGACATATTAGTCTGTAGGTACCACTTGATTCTCCTCCCTGAGGGATCAGGCAGCTCACTTTTGGTAAATTTACTAATTTGTGTTTTTTGGATGTTCCCTTTGCCTCTTTCAAAGAGCCCTAGTGGTGCAGCTGGTTCTGTGTTGTGCTGCTAGTGGAATCCACCAGCTGCTACATAGGAAAAAGATGGATGGTTTCTTTCTGTAAGGATTTTCCATCTCAAGAGACTCAGGGAAGTGGGTTTGGCTTTGGTTTGGTTTTGGATGTCTCTCTTGCTGCTTATGCTTGAGACCACCAGAAAGTGAACAGGTGAAACAAATGTCCTATTCTTTTTCCCTGCACGCAACTAAGGTAAAGGTTTAGGGGAAGCAGAAAGGGAAATGATTGAAGTAATTTTATTAATAGACACTCAATAAAGGCTGGGTAAAATGTATTTTTTATACAGCAGGTAGAATGATTCTTTAAAAACTCAAGTCCATTTGTGAATTCATTAGCTCAATTTCTCATTATTTTAAGATCAAATTCTTTCTTCCCATGTCCCACCAGAGCCCTGAGTTTTTTTTCGCTCCACCACCAGTTTTATTTTTTCTTACTCTACTTCTGCCCTGTTGACCTCAAATGTGCAGAACATGCCTGTGCCTGCCAGCTTTGCATGGGCTCTTGAGGACTTCACTCAATTATTCACTCAGGATATCTTTCATCTGGTCTCTGCTCAGCCACTGCCTCTGCAGAGAGGGCATCGATCACCTCCTTTAAAAATAGCCATTACCCTCATACTGACTCCAGAACACAGGTCTTACTTTATCACCATCTGATACTCATTTTCCCCCCATTATGGTAACAACCCATGTAACATAACATTTTCCATTTCAACTATCTATCTTTACATGCACAAGTAAGTAAAATCAATTGTGTCCATCATATTATGCAACTGTCACTGTGTTCTGCGCATATGTTGTTATTAGGTGCCATAGAGTTGCTTGCAACTCATAGCAACCCTGTGTACAATAGCTCTGCAGCCTGCCCTATGCTCAGCTAGTCTCAGTGATTCCAGCACACCTACTACCATTATCTCAGTTACTGTATCAGTCCATCTCATCCGGGGTCGTCTTCTCCTGTGCTGTCCCTCCACCCTTCGAAGCATGATGTCCCTTTCCAAGGACTAGTCCCTCCTGGCCACATGCCCAAAGTATGTGAGACAGAGCTTCAAAGTCCAAACCTCAGAGGAGAAAGTTGGTTTCACCCTCTCTAAGACAGACCTGTTTATTCTCTTGGTGGTCTTTAGTATGCCCAAGACTCTTCTCCAGCATCAATACCTAAATAATACATTTGACAATTTAATGTTTTTCAAATGTATAATTTAGTGAAATAGGTTAAACTAATCATGCTTTTGCATGCACACATGCACTTGCTCCCGCCCTTATATTTGTAAAAATCCTCAAAAAAATAAAAAATTCAGCTTCCTGCATTGGGTTGGTCCTGACTTATAGTCACCCTCCATCAGGTTTCTAAGGCTGTAAATAATAATAATACATATTATATTGGTTATTTTTTATTTAAGCCTCTTATTTAGGGTCAACAAGACCTCATGGACGGCCTTTGTATGTAAGTCACTTGTTATTATATTTTGGGGGAACATTCTTCTAGGTGGTACAGCACTCTTCTGTCAATATGCTACAGTGAGGTAACCTGGGGTTGCTGGGCTGTCAATATGCTGTAGTCAGGTAACCTGGGGTTACTGTGATGCTGAACCTTGTGCCATTGAGGTGTCAAATGCCATAATGGTTACCCATGGTGAACAGTGTTTGGTGGAGCTCCTAGTTTAAGACAGGTTTAGAAGCAGGAGTAGCATCTACTGCCTAAACAGCATGCCTCTGGAAAGTCTATGAACTTTGAGAAACGACGATAGTTCTAGAAAGGCTTCAAGTCTTTGTTCATTGGGTCGCTTGCTATGAGTGTGCCCTCTTCAGCAGCAATCAACAACAACAACTTCTATGAGAGGAGATTGCCCTTCTTCCTTCTTTGGCACCCTTCCTGAATTCGAACTGCTGGGCATGCTCAACCTTTGGGTTGTCACCACAGCTCCTGATTTGAAAAAAAGAAAACAAAATGTACAGCTTACTCATAATTCCATTACTTTGTCTGAATCAGATAAAATAAGTTTCTGTCTCTTTAACCCACAGACTTTTCCACTTCACCCTTTGCAGAGCTAATTATTCTTTTTCTGTTTGATGTATGGAATGGGAGAATGATGAACAGTCTCCTCCTGTGCAATTTATAGGCCCTGAAAAGCTGATGGTGAGTTAGCTATGAATTGAGCCTGCTTTAATGGGGCATCAGCTCAACAATTTGATAAATAAGAAGCCCTGATGAAATGTCAGGTGTTTGCCAGCTACTGCTCAATAGGAGGAAAATATAGGCCTCTGCTTCTGTAAAGACTTAGAGTTTTGGAAACCATGTGCAGAAGAGTTCTACTTTGTTCTGTAGCATCACTGTGAGTCATAGTCAACTCAGTGGCAATAGGTTTCATAGGTCATTACTGTTGAGTTGAAATCAATTCACAGCTGAACCCTCCATTGTGTTTCTGGGATTGTAAATTGCATAGGAGGAGATGGGTCCAGCTTTCTCTTTTGTAGTAGTGGCTGGTTTGAACCTATCAAAGAGAGCAGACTTTGGGCTAGCTAGCAGTACAACTCCCTGTGGTATAAACAACCAGAGCTTCCCTGCAGTAGGTTTAATTGGTGTATATCTTTTCTGATAGTTTTTTAATGGTGTAAAAACATATCTATATTGAAACATGGATATGAGATTTTTAAAAAGTAATTACTTGGTTGTGGTTCTAAGGAATAAAGCTTACACATCAAGTTAAGTCCCTATTTAGCAATTTCTGGGGATTATGTGTTAGATTGCTAACCAAAAGATTGATGGTTCAAATCCAACATACACCGTGTGGAAGCTTGATGAGGCAGTTGACTACCATTAAGGTTTACAACCTCAGAAAACTGATAAGTCAAAATAGGCTCAGTGGAAATGATTTTGGTTTTTTAGATACTGTTGAGTGACAGTTAAGTTTGAGAATGTGTAATGTGTGTCATGAGAGATAATCATTGATATCAGATAGATCTTGACTGAAAGTAGAAATACCATAGAGAGGTTTGCTTGTGTTTTATTCACTATGCAAAAGAATTTGACTGTATGGACCATAACAAATTAGAGTTAACATTGAAAAGAATGGGAATCTCTTAAGATTTACTTGTGTTTAGGTGAAGTCTATACAGAGAAGTAATTGTCTAATCAGAATAAGAATATTGCATGGCTTTAAAATTAGGAAAAGTGCCATTTTACAACAGTGGCACCATGCAATATTTGTCCTTTTGTGACTGAGATATTTCGCTCAGCATAATGTCCTCCAGAGTCACCCATTTTGAATAATATTGCATGAGTTCCTTGTTTTTCAATGCAGCATAGTATTCCATTGTGTGAATATACCACAGCTTCTCTATCCATTTGCACACTTATTTTTTAAAAAAATTGTGGTAAACATAGATATAACAGAACATTTGATATTTCAGCAATCTATAAATGTACTCCTCTTGACTATATACATCAAATTGTTCAACTATCACCCTTTTCTATTGAAAGGTATTACACTGTACTCTTGTATAGGCCTGTATATAAACCTGGTATGAGGAGCAGTGAACTTTGCATATAGTAAAAATAATAGTTGGGATTTAAAGTTGAAAATGTTTCTGGAATTGTTAAACTAGAAAGTATCTCTAAAGAAACCCTCAACATACAAAAGGTACTGAACCACCAAATAGCTGAAGTGTAAACTAAAGTATCCGATGCCATATTATGTGATTTTAAATTTTTTAGACTGGATTAAGTAGGATTTACAGATCTGGGAGTAAATCTGTCTCTTAAACACTTGGTAAAAATGCTTTTGGAGTTTCATGCCTTGGATCTCACTGTCTTGCCTAGCAACGACGTCATGATTTCAAAACATCTCTACTGCACCATTAAGATACAATACATACAAAGAATCTCTCCTTTCCCCTCTCTCTTCTATTTGTTGAAAAATGGGAACGTCAGAGGAGCTAATCGTTTCAACTTGCTGAACGAAGGCCTTTTCTCGTAATTAGAACCAGGCACTGGACCGCCAGCAGCAGCAGCAGCAGCAGCAGCAGCAGCGCTCACGGACCGACTGCGCACTGGTGCGGAGCATTATGGGTGTGACGAGGGAGCCGCCAGTGCCTCAGAGCAGAGCATTGTGGGAGTGACGAGGGCGCCCTGTTCTTGTGTACAGACGGAAACAACACAGTCCGTAAACAGCTGACAAAGACATAGAAACCTATTATTGCCCCCAACACACCCACATAGACACTCAACCAAAATCACTTAATCAGCCACAGCTGGGCTGAGATAAATGCATAAGTGCTAAGTAATCACGCATGTTGGAAGGATGTGGAACTGGGGCTAGAGGGGCTTGTTGCTGGAGTAATTGGAGCCAGGTGTGCTATCCTGGCAAAGCTTTTTGGAGGTGAGAATTTGGAGAGGTTTACAATAAGGATGTGGTTTGGCTTAGGATTGGAGGGAAAGTTTTCCAAGACTAGGGAGGAGACTGGTAAATAAAATGGATCTGAATTGAGAAGTATGAAGGATGGCGAGGACAGTAAGTACCTTGGCTGCCCGTGAAAGCTTGGGCCTCCTGGCCTTGCCTGCTAGTGTTTTTGTTGAGGAGAGCTGTACTTCTGAAAGTCTTCAAAGCCAGTTCAAATGAATTGTTACAGTTTTTATCATTGGAGTGGCAATTTATGCAGACCTCTAAAGATGAATGCGTTATCTTAAAACTTCCAAAACACTGGGGCTAAGACTCTGCCTTTATGCCACAATCTGGTGACTTCCGTTTCCTTGGAAATAGATGGGACTGAGATTTTCTCTATCCATGTTACTGGAAGATATACTCCAGTGTGAAAAGGCAGGGTGCACAGGTAATAAGAGTTTCTGTTCAGAAAATCCAGTCTCCTCAGGTTACATGTTTAGGTGTGGAATGACTAGTATTTTCAGTGTCAATCTTTGTTGGCTTTAAAACTTCCCAAAACAATAGTGAAATTTGGAAAACAATAACTGATCTTTGAAAAGATTAACTATTACCTGAACAGGTAAGACCTGAGAGGGTAAAGATCAAGCCAGATTTGAAGATGAAACAGATACGGCAAAGAGGATGGCATTTGTGCTGCCCATACTCCATCATCTAGTCTTTATGAACCGCAAATCCCTTAGGCAGGCATAGTCTTTAAGAACTCCAAATCTCAAAGGTAAAGGGAACACTGGGAAATGGCAGGGACTCTGTCCATTCATTATTTGGAATCTGAGTAATCTGAGGATTATGTGAACAGCTGTCATCAGTTTGTCATTGGTTTAAAAACCCAGACACCTAGCAGGAGGTGATGGTACCAAAACCACTCTGGTAAGCGTCTTTCTTGAAGAGTTATGAAAGCTGGCATTTGTCTCCATTTTCCCAACACCCCCTTCCCATGCAATAGCGTTCTTACTTCATTTCACATTTTGGAAATTGAGAGAAGTTAAATATTTTATCAAAAGTCCAGAGCTGGAGAGAAAAATTGGTAGTGACCAAGCTTGACTCATAGTACCCACCTCCTATAAATGCAGTTGGTATGTTGTGATGGCTGGGGAAAAGATGGGCTTTTCTAAAGGTTAGAGATTTCTTCAGTCACAAGTTACTAAGCTCTCATAATTTGTTGGACATGATACCATATAGTTCTGAAACCCCTAACCTTGGGAATTTGCCAAGCATAGCAAAGATGCAGCAGATAGTGCATTTTTCTTTTGCTTTCCTTTAAATGACCACAGTTTCTTTGCTTTTCTTAAATTTGGGCATAAATATTGATCTTGGTGTTTGGTGATTTAATCATATTAGAGGTAAGTCTTTGAGCTGCAGTAAAACAGCCATCTGGTCAAAATTAAAGGTGAATAGGTAGGCTGTTATATCTTTAAGTCAGGAGCTTAGAAAGAGGGGCAGGTTGGGGCGTCCTGTTACTACGAACGATAGCTGTGTTCTGCACAAACAAATACTAGTTATCTGTGCCAAAAATATTACTAAATAGCTTGGAAACAGGTTAGTGTTTTGTGCCCTTTAGGGGGGAAAAGGACCGTGGAGTTGAATTTGGAAAAGAATCTTGGAAAATGTAATAATAAAACAATGTATCATTCACATGTCCAGAAATTCAGCATTGTAGAACTCCAGCTGGCAGAATCAGGTGAACATTTAGATATATTCTGACATGATCTTGAATTATGGGGTATCTTGAGTTAGACTGAAAGTTAATTATTTTTGTTTTATTGGCAATGAACTTGTATCTAAAGTGCCCAGGAGAAACACTTTAGGTAGAAGCCAAGAAGCATTTTGATGACTTTTTAAATCCACAGCTGCCTTTCTCTGATTTCTATATTATAAAAATGTAAATGAATGCATTTCTTCATTCAAGCTATAGAGTCAGCCAATATGTTGGTTTATCTTACCTTTATACTCCCCCCCCCATTCATTTCTTCTGAAAATATGTATTTACCAGGAGGTAAGGCACATTACCCAAGATCTCTCAATCATTCAGTATTCCAGTGTGGCTATTGAAACTTGATTTCAGCCTCATGGTTTATTGTTTATCCAAAATCTGCTATGCTTGTAGTAAGGAAGACTATTCCATCAAAATGGTGTTTTAAAAATCTGACAGTATAATTCATGTTGTTTGCGTATACTCTTTATTTAAATGCTATTTTGATTTATGGAAGCTCTATATTTCATTATAAATATTATTTTGCTAGTCTTCAGCCCCCTCTAATAAAAAAATCTAAGAGAAATTAGCAAAACCAAATATGTTAAATTATCTTAGATTATTATTTTGTCAGCATTCCCTATTTTTAAAGCCACTGTAAATCTTTATTTACCCTTAGGATTAGCTCTGAGTATTTTGGCAGCTATTTTGCTTCTGCCAAACATGAAAGATTACAGAGTTTAACGTCGACCCACAGTTAAAGATTTTTTAAAAAGATGGGGCAGGTGGATGGGAAGAAGATCTTTAAAACCTGCCCACACCGGTCTGAAAAGTTAGAATTAGTTCAGATAGTTTTCAGATTAGTTGAGATAATTTTCACTTCCTGAAATAAGAAAAAAAATCTGTTTTATTCTGTTGTATTTACTTTTTCAGGTTAAGCTAAACCTTTGTCCATCTTTTTATTAAGTACATAGATTATTTAGTGTGATGCCAGCATTTATGAATTGATGAGAGGTCATATACCAGTCCATTCTTTCCTGTCAGCTGTAACTATCCTAAGTAATGTATCTGTCTCTAGATGGTTACTTTTGTTTATTATAGGAAGTTTAGTTCAACCTTTTGGAAAACTAAATTAGTGAAATATTTCATCAGTACTTTCAATTTTTTGAGTGATGTAATCTTAACTGTAGGTGGCTTGGGAAGCTCTAGTGTTTGTAATATATAATGAAAGTTAATTTCCCATGTTTCTTGGGCAATGGCAATTGATTACCTCCCCCAAGGGCAAATAAATCAGACATTTCACTTTTTTTTTTTTTATAAATCAGATAATCCTATTTCATTTCTGAAATTACTTTCAAGTGGCCTACTTGCTTCAAACATTTTTCACAAATATCTGCTGGAAATATTATGGTTTCCCAAGATTAAAGAGGGCACCACAGGGAGCAATTTGGAGAGCAGAAGAAGGTGACCCAGTTCCACCTAGTTGTGGTGGTTGTTAGGTGCCATTGATTTGTCTGTGATTCAGCAACACTGTGAACAACAGATCTGAATTTTACCCTAACCTGGATGTCACAATTTCTAATATGCCTGAGCTCATGGTTACAGCCACTTTGTCAATCTACCTTGTTGGGTGGAGGTGGGATGTCCTCCTGTCCCTGTCTGACACAATGCAAACTTTGTATCCCATACTTTGGGCACGGTGTCAGGAAGGACCAGTCTGTGGAAAAGGACATCATGCTGGAAAAGGTGGGGGATCAAAGAAAGAGAGCATTTCCAAATTAAGAATGATAAAATAGAGGAATACATAGAGGCAAAGCGTGATTTGGATCATGTTCTCACCCTCTTAGAAATACTTAGAGGCAAGATTTGATTTGGCTCATTTTCTAGGATTTTGTATAGAATAATATAACCAGGCCCAGGCCCTGTGAGTTATTCCTTGTATAAATGATCAAGGTTCATAGCTTACAATAGTGTGATCCATTGACATTCATGATTAAATTATATTCAGGATGCATGTGTTCATTGATACCTGTGAGTTGGGATTTTGAAAAGGGAACAAATTCTAGTCTGGGAGACTTGGAGTTGAGGACTAACGTTTAATTTTCTTATCTTCTGAGTAATTTTTTGGTAATTGAATACCAATCTCAACATTATCTAGCATTTTGAATAGATTCCTAAATAGAATGGAATTTTCTAAAAATTCCTCTAATGATGCATAGGGGACTCTGTTGGCCTGGTGAAAGAAGCTGTGCTGCAATACCGAAGGCACGCAGTTTGAATCCTCCAGCTATTCCTCAGGAGCAAGATGGTCAGTCTCCTCTTGTGTGACTAACTGCTTTTGAAAACCTGCTAGAGGGTCAACTATGGGTCAATTCTGACTCTGTTGTATACAACAACAACAACAGTGATGCATAAGGAAGCTCTGGTGGCACAGTCCTTAGCAGTTCCACTATTAAATGCCTAGGCCCTCTCCACAGGTGGCTCTGAGGGAGAAAGACGGTCTCTAGGGCAACCTAGGTATAACTTTCAAGTAAGGAAATAAAAAGGAAGAGGAACAGTTGTAAGCAGACCCTAGTGATTGGAACATGGAATGTGAGAACCATGAATGTAGGAAAATTATAAATTGTTAAGAAAGAAATGGAACGCATAAATATTGACATATTAGGTGTTGGAGAGATGAGATGGACTGGCATGGGGCATTTTGAGTCATATGACCATATGATATATTACTCTGGAGATGAAAAGACAAGGAAAAATGGGGTTGCCTTCATAGTAAAAAAAGTAATTTCTAGATCCATCTTGAAG
>NW_006399992.1:3834448-3876644 GCF_000299155.1 Elephantulus edwardii | reverse complement strand
GATTCATCTTGGAGAGGATTAAACCAAGCTACTCCTTGGAGGCAAGGATTCTGGGGCTTCATGTGACATCCTTTGGACATGTTGCCAGGAGGGACGGGTCCTTGGAGAGGGACATCATGCTTGGGAGGGTGGAGGGACGGTGCAGCAGGGGAAGACCCTCTATGAGATGGATTGATTTGGTGACTGGGGTAATCGGGGTGGGTATGTCAGAGGCGGTGCAGTTGGCGCAGGATAGAGCAGGGTTTAGGGCTGTTGTGCATAGGGTCGCTATGAATCGCAAACGACTCAATTGCACATAACAACAACAAACATCCTCCTGTGTCATTTGGAGCCTCTCATACCAGCTAGATCGTCAAGTTATGAGTTGGCTCCAGCTTAATATCAAGGAGAGGGTGAATGATACCTGGCCTTTTGAGATGTATTTGAAGTATGTCACGTAAGTTAATATGCTAGAGTGATTTACTAAGTGACACTTTTTGCTGTTAGGTGCCATTGAGTCGAGTACGGACTGATAGTGACCCTATGAACAAAAGATCTGAAACCAGTCCTGTCCTGTGCCATCCTCACACTTTCTGACACACAAGAGTCCATTGCAACAGTCACCATGTCAATCCAGTGCATCTATTATTTATGAGGAGGAAAACCATAGTTAAATGTGATCTGATATAATCTGGTCCCTGTCTTCCTTTTAAACTTCATTCTTTTCTCAATAAATTCCATCTGACTAAAATGCTCCTCAGATCTCTCTCCACTGCATCCATTGCCTTGCTATTTTTTCATGACGATTTCCTGCTGTCCTTGTTCTGCCTCCTTAGTGTTAGGTTTCTCTGCCTGTTTATCCCAGGGCTCAGGTAGTGCCTCCCTTCGTGCTCCCCACAAAAGTGATTTCATTTGTGTGTCTTTCTGTCTTGTAAAACTGTGAACTTATTGAAGGCAAGTTTTATGCCTGACTTGGTTTTGGTTTTTTTAACTGGATGATGTTTCCAAGATATAAGTTTCATATACTTCTCTTACAGGTTTTTGTGGTATTCACATATTAGTTATACCATTCATTTATTTTATTTATTTTTTAAACCTACTCATTTAAAGAAATATATTTTGACATTATTCTAAATATTGATGCCCCAGGATAACATAACATGTTTATTACTCATAAAAATAGGCATGTAAATTATATTTTTTAAAATATAATTTTTTGCGAAAGATTGGCTTGGCAAAGTGACTGACTTACACATAGTAGCCTTTCGGTGACTGCAGGATGAATACATGACTGTACAAAACAAATAAAATAAGAACTTCTCAAAGGCATTGTTATTTTTCTGTCATTTTTACTTGTTGTCCAGCTCTCAGATGAATATCAGAAGATTGGAAAGACTGTGGCTTGAATCAGGTGCTTAGTCTTTAAATTGACATCATTGCATTTAAGGACTATTGATTTACTAACTACACAGTTGTTAACCTGGAGATAGAGCATGGAGAAGCTGGAAAAAGACTGAGCAAGTCTTAAAGTTTGGCCATTCACTTGTCTTTATGAAACATTTAGATATTAACCAGTTGCTATAAAGTCATTTCATACTCCTTGTGAACCCATATATGTCAGAGTAGAACTGTACTATTGTTCTAGTGTTTTTTAGTAATTGATTTTTTTTCCCCTAGAAGTAGATTGCCAGGCCTTCTAAAGTATCTCTGAGTTGACTTGAACTTTTAACCTTTCTGTTAGCAGTTGAGTGCATGAACCATTTTGCCACCCAGAAACTCATTTAAATGCTGTTGTTGTTAAGTGCTTTTGAGTCAATTATGGCTCATACTGACCCTATGAACTACAGAGCTGAACCCTGTCCTATCTGTGCCTTCCACATCATCTCTGACATACTTGAACCTATTGCTCTAATCAGTGAGTCAGTCCTTTTCATTGAGTGTCTTCTTCTCTTTCACTGTCTTCTGTCTTCCCAGGCATGACGTCCATTTCCAATGAATATCTTCTTGCCCAAAGTATATGAGAGTAAGCTTTACCATACTTGCCTCTAAGGACCACTTCAAGACATATCTGTTATTTTGGCAGTCCATGGGATATTCAGCACACTTCTACAACACTGCAACTCAAAGGCATTGATCTGTTTCTGTTATTCTTACTTACTTGTTATCCTGCTCTTAGATGCATATCAGGAGATTGGAAAGACTGTGGCTTGAATCAGGTGCTTAGTCTTTAAACTGACATCATTGCATTTAAGGACTTTGGAGAGATCCCTGGTAGTACACTTTGTCAGTGCTATACATCTGCAGATCTCCTGACTGCTGATATCACCGGTGTTGATTGTAAGTCCAAGCAAGATGAAATCATTGACAATTTCAGCCTTTTGTCCATCATGATGTTGCCCTTTAGCCTAGTGACTAATTTTTGTTTTCTTGATGTTGAACTATAATACATATTAAAGACTAGTTCTTGATCTTCTGCAGCAAGTGCCTTAAGTCCTCGCTTTTAAGTGCTTGACATTGCTGATTGTGTATTGGAAAACTGCTGGGCCTTGGTGATGTGGGAGAACAGAATAGTATAATAAATTTTGTGGATAGCAGGTTCCCTACTGATTCACTGGACATTTTGCAGAAACTCCAGAAATTGTACAAGTGACCTTTCTACCTCCAATTAGATTCAGAGGCACTGCTATACCCAGATTGCATCCTAGGGAATAGGTGTAGGAGATAGTGGTGACTACACCTCACTCGTTCTTGTTGGGTTTCCAAATGTTCTCGTTCAGGGTAGTTTAAGTTACAGATTTATTACTACCACTATTTTTATGACTATATTATGTATGGCCAATATAATTAAGGTTCTGAGTTCTTTTTCTGGATAGTCTTGAAAATGATAATTGTACATTTTTCTTTTCTAATTTTTTAGGATGTTGTAAGTCCATCCAGATAGACCACTTTGAATTTATCAAAAGAAAACTGTCTGTATATTCAAACTCTGATTAGCATGTTGTTGTTATGTACGGTCAAGCCAGAACTGAGTCATAATTGAGCCTCCACTGAGTTTTGGAGGTAGTATAATTGCATGGGAAGAGATTGCCCATCTTTCTCCCAAAGAGCAGCTAGTGCACTGAAACAGCATGCCTTTGGGTTGGCAGTGCAGCTCCTTACCACTATGCCACCAGAGCTCCCTGTCATTAACATTATTAACATTAATCATGCTCATAAAAGCTGAAAGCCTTTGTAGATTCAGTAAAGACATTTCTTTTTTCTTTGCTTTACTTTGTAAGTTGCTGTGACACTACTGTTGTGGTGTCAGTTCTGATTCATAGTACCCTATAGGACACAACAGAACTGCTTCCTAATCTCCAAGGTTAGACATCTTTATGGAAGCAGATTACTACCCCTTTCTCCTACAGAGTAGCTGGGGTTTTGAGCCACTGACCTTTTAGCTAGGAGCTGACCATTTAACTTCTGCACCACAAGGTTTTTTATATATAAACAATGTGCTATAAAATATTTAGTGTGAACGAATGTGCTGTGAATTTACTGTTTGCAATTTAAAATAGCATAGATTTAGGGTAAGCAGGTCAGAGACCTTTGAATAGTTCATTCTCCCATTTAAATGTTTAATAAGGCTTAATTATTGTCTTTTAGATATTTAAGGGTTAGTTCATGTAAGGTCAAAATGGGGTAGTCTGTTTAAAGTGTTCAGAAAAGTCATCCCCCACTCCTTCTCCCCCCCGCCCTTTAAATCCAAGGCTGAGACCAACAGCTGTTCTATTATGGGCCAGGTAACTTGATATAATGGCATACATGTTTCTACATCAGTCTGCTCTTACAGCAAATCCAGAATGATTGTTTTGGAAAATGTGCTATGACTTTATCTCTAGACCTTTGCACTAGAGCAGTTAGTTCAGACTAGCAAATCCTTGGCACTTGATGTTCATCTTTCATAATACAACTTTGATGCTGTGACTTGATGCCTTGAAATCAGCAAAACAAAATGATGCTTGAGAAGCAGTGTTTACTTTGATCATCTTACAACTTTTATGCCTCAGTCTTTTCACGGAGTACAAATTGCTTTACCAGAGTTTGGAGGCTGAAGCCCATGGACTGTTTTTGTAAGTCTGGTTGCTGTGGTGATTCTTCGCCTTCCATGAAACTTCCATCTCCAGGGAAACAGAAACCTCTGCAGCTGTCTCAACCATTCTGGTGCTGTTAGAGCTGGTAGAGCTCTTAACCAGGCTTGCAGAGGGTGAGCATGGTTGATTGTGTCAAGGTAAATAAATGTGTGGAAATAGATGGTATCTCATTCAGGATACATTGTATTGAAAAAAAACCAATAACACCACCAAAATACTTGTCCCAAATTGTACTGGGAGTCTGAAGTACCTCCAAGCCTGGCTGCATGAAGCCAGAGGAAGGAAGCCATAATGGTGGTGTTGGTTAGGAGACTGGTCATGAGTAAGAGCCTTGGAGCATGACGTGTGAAGTTTTTAGAGCTGACAGGAGAGCAAGTTAGGAGATTAGTGTTGGCAAAGGGCTTGTGTGTGCCCAGAGAGAAGTTAGTTTAGGAAGATGATGTGGACTAATTTCAAAGCTGTGCCAGCAGTTCAGATTTTAGAGGACTGTGAGGAGAGCTGTTTTAACTTTAAAGTTTAGTATGGAAAGGCTCTCCTCAGGAACCACAGGAATGGAGAGAAAAACATGTTCTAGAGAATAGCAGAAGGAGCAACTGACTTAAAAAGCACATGTTTATATGTTGCATTAGACCAGTGGTTCTGATAGCTTTACTCATATTTTATCCTTTGATATCTGAAATAATACAGATCATTTTTATCTTCAAGTTACAGTTGAAGGAACTGATACCTGTAGAGTCTTGCCCAAGGCAAAAGATGAGCTAAAATTCCAAACCCAGAGTCTGGTCCTAAGTCACTGCTCTTAACCACTGTGTGAGACTGCTCATAATTTAGTAATTATGAAAGAAAGACACACTGGCCCAATGGTGTGGGTTACAGGACACTCTGGGCAATTTAGAGGAAAATCTAGATATAGAAAGAGATTATGTTAGCTTTTTTAAAAAAAATTATTTTTTGTGTGCATGTACCATCAAATCAGATCTGACTGGTACAGAAGATTGTCCCTCCTTCCCCAGCAGAGCATCTGGTGGATTCGAACCATTCGCCTCTGGGATTGTAGTTGCAGCTCCTTGCCACTAGGCCACCAGAGCTCGCCAAGATTATGTTAGCTTTAAAATGAAGTTATTAAAAAGTGGTGCTATAAAAATGGGGGGGAAAGAAAAAATGAAATTATTCATGTATTCATTAATTTGCTTGTCATTAAATATTAATACTAAGTTCAGTATATACAGAGCAGCAGGCGATTAATGCTGTAAAAGAGAGATCAGCATGAACATCAGCTGCACATGGCATTCTTATGGGGACACCAAGGATATGAATGAAGCCTTTTTGAAGGAGGTGGCATTTCTTCAGTAATTTAATCTGTTTGAAACTATGGAACTGTTATGTATATTCCTACATGCTTATATTAAGCATAGCACTACATTCTAGGACTAATTGCATATAGTTTGTTTTTGATAATTTCCAAGCCCCAGCAATCTGTCTGCTTCATAAATAGCTCTGATATGAATGTATCATGTGGGAATGAAGGGGAAATATTTCCCAAGAAGGAAAAGTGTTTGGGAAAGTCAAAGGAGGCCTATCTTTATAGGAGATGATTCTTGAGGTGATGACAGTGCAAAGTCTCTCAAATCTGTTGAAGAACTGTCACATAGACTCTTTCATTAGGAGGCACGTATATTATGACTACTTTTGTTGCCAATGCAGACTGATGCCGCTCTAAAGGTTTGAATCTACCATTAGCTCTGAGGGAAAAGGATGGGTAGTCCAGTCTCCTACCATATGTGGCTTAAAGCCTCTGAAGATTCCAACTTGACAATCAGTTTTTTAGTTTATAAATGATGCCTTTTTCTTGATATTGAGCCTCAATCCATATTGAAGGCTGAAGTCCTTGACCTTCCGCAGCAAACGCTTCAGGTCGTCCTCAGTTTCAGCAAGCAGGGTTGTGATATCAATGATATTGTTCGATAATTTCCACACTCTGTGGGATCACCTTTCTTTGGAATGAGAACAAATACAGATCTCTTCCAATCAGTTGGCCAAGTGGTTGTTCTCCAGATTTCTTGACACAACTTGGTGAGCACTTCTAGGGCAGCATCTGTTAGTTGGAATATGTTGATTAGTATACCATCAATTCCTGGGGCCTTATTTTTTGTCAATTCCTTTAAACCAACTTGAAATTTTTCCTTCATCACCATAGGCTCTTGCTCATACGTTGTTTCATGAAATTTTCGTCTGTGTGTGCCAATTCATTTCCATACAATGACTCTGTGTACTCTCCATCTTTTAATACTTCCTGGATCATTGAATATTCTGTCCAAAGCATCAGTATGAATTGAGGTTCAAAATGAAGAAAGAAAAATTCTCACCACTGGACCAATTGGCAGCATCAGGATAGATGGTGAAGAGATTGAGATTGTTCACAGCTTCAGTTTGTTTGGCTCCATAGTCAGCACTGTTGGCACCAGCAGCTAGGAAATTAAAAGACATATTGCAATGGGAAAGTCTGCTGTTTAGGACCTCTCTGAAGTACTGAAAAGCAGTGGTGTCACTCTGGAGACTAAGATGTACCTGATACAAGCCAGGGTCTTTGCAGTCACTTGCTATGTATCAGAGAGCTCGACAATACTAGGGAGGATAGAAGAATTGATGCCTTTGAACTGTGGTATTAGAGAAGAGTATTGATAATACCATGGATTGCTAAGAAAATGAACAGGTTCAACCTAGAGAGGGTTAATCCAGGGTGCTCCTTGGAGACAAGGATTCTGAATATTCGTCTGACATATTTTGGACATGTTGCAAGGAGTGACCAGTCCTTGGAGAAATACGTCATGCTTGGGAGGGTGGAGGGACAGCGCAAGAGCAGAAGACCCTCTTTGATGTGGATTGATTCAGTGACTGGGGTAAACAGAGTGGGTGTATTATAGACAGTGAGGTTGGCACAGGATAGAATAGGGTTTAGGGCTGTTGTACATAGGGTCGCTACGAGTCTCAGGTGACTCGACGGCACATAACAACAACAACAACATATGTCGCCTTATTTATTCCTTAAAATAGCTCTTTGGAGTAGGAGCACATATCCCATTCTTTTAAGTGTATAAACAGTAGCTTGGAGAATCCAAACAATCTGCTCAGTGTCCTTCGCTAAGGTGCTAATGGAGGTGGAGTTGAGCATGGGGAGTGAGCCAGGTCTATGGCATTTGTCATTATGCTATGGATTTGGCGTATTTGACTGTACTGGAATGGATTTTTTGGCACCTAACAATGTTAGTTGTCTGAAAGATTTAGCTCTTCATCTTTTATTGAGAGAATAATACAAATTTCATCACCCTTTAAAGTTTACAAAGAGATGTGTTTATTATAAATATAAATTATTTTTTATTACAAGAATCCTATATGGTAATTCTGATCTTATTCAGGATTAGGGAAGATTTCACTTCATATTTAATGAATAATAATAATTGTCTCAAACTTAGAAACTCAAGTTTTCTCATTTTAGATCTTGAGCTTAAAAGCAAGAGGCAACAAGCTCACACAGATGTGCATGTGCCAAGATGTGGACAGATTAGACCTCAGCTTAAGTAGTGCAATATTCAGGAGCTTTTTAATGAAACATATTTGAAAGATCCTTTAATGCCACTGCACTTTTCATGAAAGCCCTATGTTAGTACCTGTTTTCACTAACAAAAGAAATCCAAAGAGGATTTTTACATTTGCAGCAAGCTTTTAAAGAGGCAGTGCACACCTTGGATAGCACCTTGATGTCACCAAGTTTCTTCTCTGGGAACTGTACTCAGTATCTCAGCATCAAGCAACCATAGCTCTGAATTGTCTGTGAGCACTGTGTCATTGTTATTGTGTACCGTTGAGTCAGAACCCACTCATAGTTGACACTCCAGTGGGTTTTTTAGAGGCAGTAAATCACATAGGAATTTATTTCCCATCTTTCTCTTGCAGAACAGTTATTGAGTTTGAACTGTGTACCCTTGGGTTGGGAGCACATCTCTTTACCACTAGGCCACCAGAGCTCCCAGTGGATATGTTAGGGCTGTTTTGGGTTTTATATGTTACTTGGTATGAATTTATAGATGATTTTTTTTTAATCTGAGAACAGTAAAAAAAATATTTTTCCCATATAAATGAGTGATGATTGCTTCTTTTGACTTACAAAAGATTTTAAAATAAAGCTCTACTTTTAGATGAGTGGGGAAATCCAAAGAACTGTCATTACTTCTCTAAAGATTTAGTTTAATCCTGGTAGAGGCAAAGATGGTGATGCTTGATCTTGAAGAAAAGTAGAAGGAAGGGTGGAGGGACAGCACAGGAGAGGATGACCCTGGATGAGATGGATTGATACCGTAACTGGGGCAATGGAGGTACGTGTGTCAGAGTCAGTGAGACTAGCTCAGAGCAGGGCAGGGTTCAGGGCTTCTGTACATAGGGTTCCTATGATTCACAGGTGATTTGATAGCACCTAACAGCACATAAGGGACATTGTTTAGACTAACAACAATTCAGAGTTTCTGTTTAATTTTTTTAAAATTTATTCTCACTTTTCCTTTTCTACCTGCACTGTACTTTTCTTCAAGCGGTAAATAAGTATTTAAATATTTGTAAGGTTATAGAGAAACTATTTTGTTATTTACTACTGATAACAGTTGTTAGTCTCCAACACATAGCAACACCATACACAGTGGAACAAACACTTCTTGCTCCTACTCCATTCCCATGACCAATTGTAAATCATCCTTTCATAAAACTTCTGTTGAATGCCTACTCTGTTAGCCCCTAAGCCAGGCTTGAGGATGCAGAAGTGAGTATGACTCAGTTGTTACCCTTGAAAAGCCCTTTGAGGATTTCACAGGGACAACAGGAGAAACGAACAGCTAAATAGATCATTACAGTGCTATCCAGAGGTGGGAACATGAGCAAAGGCCAAAAGTTAAGAGCTCTGCCTTTGGGATCAGGAGAGATTTCACAGAAGCTACACTTTTTCCTTTAAAAAATATTTTAATTGTGATTTTAAGGAACATTTACAGAGAAGTTAGATTTTCATTGTTGCCCATTTTACCTCCTCCTCCATTCTTCCCCCCAACTTCTCTTTAATAATCAATATTGCATAATCACCTACCTGCCTGCTCACCACCCAACTCCCACCCTCAGTCCTCTTTGCAGTGATATGTTTCTTATTCTAGGAGAAACTTTTCTTTAGCTGGATACGTGTCTTTCCAGGAACGTGGCAGACACTCCAGACTAGAGTCTGATAAGAGCGTGGTGTGGTAGTGAAGAGCACACATCCACATTCTGATGACACGGTGCTTAATTGTAGGACAATTGTAAAGGGCCTGTCACTTGTTCTCAGACTTACCATCATCAGACGGCAGCAGCATTGCTCTTCTTGGTACCTACCCAAACATCCCCATATCCAGTGTCACCTTGTTTTCCTACTTTTCTTCCTCATACAGGCTGAGCTGTGGGCTTCTCTGGGAGAAAAAGGACAGGGTCTCCGAAATCCCCCGACAGCTTTCCCTGGACACTTTTAGAGGGTTATGACCTGTAGTTTCCGAAAAACTCTTTGTGAGTTCTTGCCCCTCAACCCCAGACCCATATTTATTTCCAAGTATTTTTCCAAGACATTAAAAATATGAGCCAGAGACCCAGAGTTTTTCTCTCAAATTTCAGACTTTCATTTTACTTATTTGTTTTTTATGGTCATATTAAATTTTGTCAGAGGATCCCAGAGAATTTTGAATCGTGTTGTGAGGATCGACGACAAGGGGTTGGGGAGGGCCCTCAGATTAGTTTCTGTCTTGCTTGTGTCCCTGTTAGCACAGTAAATGGTTTTAAGATGAATGTGTGGGGGTGAACTGCGTCTCAGTTGACATTCTCGTCATCTAGTTTCTCTGACCCTGTGTATTTTAGAGTAGAACTGCGCTCTGCAGGGAATTATTGTGTCTTTTCTGAAATGGTTTGGCAGTTTTCTTCCACTGGGTGAATTCAAACTGCCAATCTTTTGGTCAATCAAACAAAACGAAATATAGAAATGCTTCCTGAAAGTATAGTCAGTAGTTGAAAACGTAACCATTTTACCACCCTGAGTTGCCACAGGATTGGAAATCCTTGCCCTTAATGCTGCTCTACGTGACAAAGAATGGACAGTTTGACTTACCAAAGTTCGTAGGGGTCACTGAGAGGTAGGAGTTCCTGGAATCAGTATCTACTAATTGAGATTTTCTAGAAATTGAAAGAGAGTGCGGTGGGGGAGGGGAGGAAAGAAAATTTCTAATGCTCCAAATCTACCTCTCTCCAAATTTTGTTTTTTCCACTCCCCCAACAAAATGTTTTAAGGAAATTATTTCACTCCAGCCTCTAAACCGTGGGAGGTACACAATGATAAATAAAGTGTCAGCTGCAAGGATTTCTTAGGCTGGATGCTACAGTACATTTTAAAAGACTACAGTGACAACTAGCAACGTACTACTGTTCTTTACCTCCAGTGATTACTTGCAAATTCCAGACCTGTCTGTGGTTAGATTTTGCTCAGAGATGCAGCTTTGTCCTACTGTCAATGAGATTTGAATTCATCTTTGGGACCCTAGGCACCTGAAACAAATTACTGTTAGTCTGCTTATAGTACAGCTGCTGAGAGACTGAAGTTCAGGATATTTTCATTACTGCCAACAGTACTGCCAAGTGAGTATCTCCTTACTTTTGAAGAGAGAACCGACAGTGACTACATACACTTGTTGTTAGGTGCTATAGAATGGAGCATGACCCTTAGTGACCCCATGAACAACAAATCTAAACTCTGTCCTCTCCTGTGCCATCCTTGTCACCTTCTGACATGCTTGAGCCACACACATAGATACTAGGATATGATTTTATGGCTCTGAGTTACAGACATGCTGTTGGCGTTTGCTCCTTATTTGTCTTAGTATAAACTGATTTTTGAGTCATCCCTTGCAGAACATTATTTGGTCTGGTTTTAGATAATAGGAATCTCTCTGGTAGTGTTTTGGATGACTTCATGGTTTCTTGAGCCCATAGGGGCTGTTACAAGAATCAGAAATGTTGAAATGAACCTCACTGACACATTAGCACCATGGAACAACTGCTAGACTCTCCTGTCAGTTACTTCATTCACTTTGTTTTTCTTTGTTTTAATGAACTTCTGGAGTAGAGGGGTCTAACCAATTAGATACCATTGAAAATCTCAGTCAATGTAGCAATGACCTAACATCTATAGTTTAAGCCCTCGGAATTCAAAACAAATTTTACATGGGATCTTTCCATGAAAAGAGAAGTTCTCCCTTGCCCGTTTCCAGTAAGAATGTACATAAATGATTTTCATAAAGTGTTTTACAGGGGTTAAGATAATATATTGTTTTTGCTTATCAAATATAGCCTTTGAACAACTGTGAAGCCTAAACCATAACAACGTCCGGAGAAAATCATCCTTGTTATTTCCTCATGATAATATAGTGAAGTGCATCCTTCCTAGTAGGAGAAGAGAAGATGCTTTTGCCACTTTGAGCTTTTGTGCTCCTTAAATTTGGCTGGGATTTTTCTTTTACCCAACATTCATTTAGTTAAAATTAGGTTCAGGTTCAGAAAAGCACTCAGAAAATTTCTTTATACCTTTACTTTCTTTATAGAAATGCCTTTAATTTCCTTATAAAATAGGAGAAATATGTTCATTAGGGGCTATTGGCAGGTCAATGGGAGAATTCTCACCTTCCATGTAAGATACTTAGGTATAGTTTCTGATCAGTGCACGTCAAGGATGGCCAACACAGATCTGTCAGTAGAGGCTTGTGAGTTTCTATGATGCTGAACAGGTTTTAGCAGAGCTTTCAGACTAGCGAAAAAGTAGGAAGAAAGACCTGGTGATCTACTTCTCAAAATCAGCCAGTTGAAACTTCATCTGACCCTGAGAATGGTATAGAACCTGACAGTGTTTTTATTAGGAGTTGGGGTAGATAGCAGCCAACAATAATAGCATAGCTATTAATTTTGAAGTCTAGTAATTGCTATCCTAATTTTTATGTGCAATTGTGGTAGAAAATAGAGAATCAACTCTTTAAACTACTATATAGATTTCTAAACTGAGTTTTGTTGGATACCATGTCTCCACAGGACATTATTTCTTTTCTGCAGTTTACCTCAGTTCTGATCTCAGGCTACAGTCATTGCACAGGCTAACCATGGAAAACTTAGCAGGATGCTTTCATCTTGTAACTGTCATCTTTTGTGAACTAGATTTCAAAAAGGATTTTCTTTTTCCTCTTCTCTTTCTCTGTCTCTGTTTTCTTTAGCCTGAGAGAAATGAAGACATTTTGTGAGTAGTCCTTTAGCAGATAGTCCAGGTGTGTTCTTCCCACATTTCCGGGGGCTTTTATGCCTTCATTCTTTTGCTAGTTTCCATTTTTATTATTATCCTCTATCTTCCCTTTGGCAAGGTTTATTTAACTGGAAGAATAATGGAATAGACAGGTTGCAGAGGGATTAAGTGAGCAAGTGCTTGGGGGCCTCATTGTCCCTGCCAAATGAACTTTTTTTTTTTTTAAAAAAAAGGTATTGAATTTTTTTAAATTTTTTTAAAATTTCTCAATCATAGTGTGAATTCTCTTTGGCCAAATAGTTTTTGGGATTTTGCCCAGGCCCTGTGTGCCAAAGTTGGAGATTGATCTTGGCTAGACATTGCCACATACTGCAGAGAAAGCCTTTTCCAGGAAAACTCAGAGAGCTACAAGCTCCTAGAAACCTTTTCTCCTTTCAAGGTCTTGACACTTCTGACCATCTGGAAGTCTTTGGATGTGAGCACTAATGTCTGTCTCTAATACTGTTTTCTCTTTTAAAAAAACTGCTTATTCATTTGAGGTACATATTGTTCAATTGTATAGTGTGCACTTTGACTTAAAGTTTTGAGTATCTACAGGCTCCAAGAAGACTTGTATACTTGGGGGACTTCAAATAAAATCATCAGAATAGTTAATGAAGGGAGCATTATTATGCCCAGTATAAAGTGTTTTTGTTCCCTAGTGCTGCTGTAGCAGAAATACTGCAAATATAGATGACACTAAGCAACAGGATTTTCAACAGAATTTTATTTTCTCACAGCTCTGAAGGCTAAACGTCTAAACCAGCATCTCAGTATTGTTAGTTTCCTCCTTCTCAGCCGTGTTAGTTTCCTCCTTGTGGGTAGTGCCAGATGTGTCTTGGTTCCTTGACTTAGAAGTGACCTTCATGTTCTTTTGCCTTTCCCTATGTGTGTGCCTCTGCACCTGATTTGCTCTCTTTATAACTCATAAGTATTAGATTCAGGACCCACCCTACTCGAATATGATCAAATTAATAAAATAAAGAAAACATTAGTCCTGACAGTATCACAGTCACACTTAGGATTCCAGCACGTCTTAGGGGTGGAGTAGGGTTTAGTTCAATATTTAACAGTTTCATAATGACAAAATCTTTTACTGACACATGCTATTAAATGAAAGAGTGTTTTCTCTAAAGTTTTCAAATACTCTAGAACAAGTAGTACTTTCATCGTCAGTTCTCTGTTGAGTTAATCCCACAGTTGAGTCATTGCCTCCACTTTTTCTGCAGCCTCTTGTTTTGGGTGATGACCAGTTAGTTCATTTCTTCAAGTTCACAGCATCTCCCAAGTACTGTGAAGGAGAGTCTGTCCAATCAAAGCAAATGGTGCTTTGCTATAGCTGTACTTGAGATCAGTATTCATTTCATATTTAGATTTAATATTTTGATTGTGTCCAGTATAGAAAAGATCCCATCTGTGTTACAGAAATATTGTTGTTATATGCCATTGAGTCGCCTGAGACCCAAGCGACCCTATGGTACAACAGCTCTGAAACCTGCTCTGTCCTGAGTCATTCTCACTGACTCTGACACACCAACCCCTAGTGCCCCAGTTACTGAATCAATCCATCTCATCTGGAGTCTTCCTCTCCTGTACTGTCCCTCCACCCTTCTGAGCATAATGTCTTTCTCCAAGGATTGGTCCCTTCTGGTGACATGCCCAAAGTATGTGAAATGAAGCTTCAAAATCCTAGTCTCCAAGGAGAAACTTGGTTTTTACGCTTTCCAAGACAGACCTATTTGTTTTCTTGGCAGTCTATGGTAGGTGCAAGACTCTTCTTTAGCACTACAACTCAAATGAATTCATTCTTTTTCTATCATTCTTAGTCATTGTCCAGATCTCTGATGCATAGGCAAGCAAGTACAAAAACCTTGGCCTGGATCAGGTGCACTTTAGTCTCTAGACTGACATCCTTGCTGGTGTCAAGAGCATTGACTGTGGAGCTGAGCAAGCGATAACTGTTAACAACCTCAGTCTCTTCTCCATCTATTATGGTGCTGCCAATTGGCCCAGTGATGAGAATCTTTGTTGTCTTGATGTTGAGCTTCAATCAATATTGAAGACTAAAGTCCTAGACCTGCAGCAAGCACTTCAGGTCCTTCTCAGTTTCAGCAAGCAGGGTTGTGTCATTTACTTAACGTAGGTTTGTTGATGAGTCTTCCTCAAATCCTGATGACCCAGAGATCATTCATTATAATTGCTTTTTATTTTTATGTGAATTAGCAGCTGCATTATTTTGTATTGTTAATAGCTGGGTTTTTATTTGTACCTATTAGATAACATGTAAATTTATAAATTTGCTGTTACATCAATCAATTTAATGTTCTTCATGTTCCTGACATATTTCCATGTGAAGCACAATTTCAGGAATGCAGATCTTTGCCTACTCTGTGTGATTTATGTCTGTTTCAGAATGAAGACAGTTAATAAACAAGAAGTTATTACATAGTATAGTGGAGCTGCTCCATGGGAGAAAGATAGGCAATCTCCTCCCATGCAATGTAAAGCCTCTGAAAATCTGCTGGAAGGTCAGCTATGAGTCGGTTCCAACTTGGTGGTTCACAACAGAAGTGAAATTTATCAATGGAATAAAGAACTCTTGCTGCATTGACAAGCAAGGAATTAAAACAATAATTTTTAAATTTAAAACATTAATTTATCCTTTACCACATAACGCTACTATATATTATATACAACATATACGATGACATGTGGTTTTAAAATATAAATGAGGCTTGTTATCTTGTTAACAACCTGAGAGTGGATTGTAATAATTGACTTTGGTATTGTGGGAAGTGCTTAAACAAATTAAAAAGATACACTGAGATCAGTGTGAACCAGCAGCTGTTTGGAATATGTAAAGCTTAGTCCAGCTTTCTCTGTCTCCCACTCCCTTCACACCTCGGAGTCACAGTTTTTTGTTTAGGTGCTACTTTTGTGGGAGTCTTAGTAGCAGCCATTGCTGTCTCTTTAGGTGCTTGTTTAGCCTTTTTTCTTTATTGATAGCCCTGATACCCTGTTCTCATTGAGCCTTTCTAACTTCAGGTTCTTTATTATTCTTAGCCATTAAATCAGCAAGAGATTCACCAGTGATGGCCTTCTGGAATTTGGTAGCATGGAGGGTTCTTTTCTTTTGAATTTCTTCCAGTAGGCTCTTTTGTGGGTTTTGTCTTTGGTTTTGTTTTTTTTTTTTGGTTTTTTGTTTTTGGGTTTTTTTTCCCCCTGTAGAGGACAGTGCAGTTTATCTGCTGTGAGTTCTTTTTGGAAAGGAATGCCAACTCGCATTTTTACTTAAACTGGAACATGAGCCTTTGTAGCACCTGTCATGTCCAGAGTAGATCTTGTACCCACTGAAACTTGATCCTCATGTCTGTGGCTCTTGGGAATAGTAGAGAAGGCAAAGAGTAGTTGTACTTTTCATGCTGTATTAATGTTGATTGCATAGACTGTGATCCTAGTCATAGAACTTCTCATAGTAAGTATGACTTTGATGTGTACTGTTTTTAATGTATATTGTTCTGTCCTTCCTTTTCACCTTATGGAGATCATTGGTGGATGCAGCCTGTCAAATTGTGATTCTTGAGTCTTTCCTCATGTCTCATTGTGCTGAAAGCCTTTGTAAGACATGTTTATTTGAAAATGTATCTACTCAGCATTTCTTTACATACAATTTTCCTTTTTGTATTGAACCATCTTGGATCATGTGCCTTGGGACATTTTTAGACTACCTTTCCCCAAGTACTCCTCACAGTTGCTTCCTGTGATGCAGATGACAAGCTATGGTAACCTAGAATTAGTTGTCATTGGTTCACCATCTCAACTGACTTTCCAAGTTTATGTTTTTCTTCCTTTTTTTCCCCCCAAAAAACCTGGGACTGTATTGTTGTTGTTGTTATGTGCCATCGAGTCGTTTCCGACTCATAGCGACCCTATGCACAACAGCTCTAAACCCTGCTCTATCCTGTGCCAACCGCACCGCCTCTGACACACCCATCCCGATTACCCCAGTCACCGACTGGGACTGTATACAATCACTTTTTATTCTGTGTGTTCTTTGTGCTTCATTTCTTTGGAAAACCCCTTCAAGCTCCTCACTGGGATGATGAAAGCACTGGCAGCTCCTCTTGGCAGCTCCCTTTCCTTCACTTTAGGCGCTCTTCTTTGGCAGAACTCACTTAACTTTATAGAAGTTGGATCTTACCTGGAAGAAAAGAAAGTTATTTCTTTAGAACTCCAGAGAGACATCCAGTCTCCAGGAAGTTTTGTTATCCAAAGTTAACTTAATCATTTTACTTGGGACAGAGTGTGATTAGGAGATGGAGAATAGCTACCGTTGAGTCAGTTTCAACTCATGGTGACCTCGTGTTTCTCCAAGTAAAACTGTACCTCACCCATAGTTGTTGCTGTTGTTACATGTCATTGAATCAGCTTCATTTCAAAGTAACTATGAACAATAGATCTGACCCTTGTGCCTTCCTACCACCTTTTTTTTAAATCAGTCACCTATAACACTTTCACTAGCTGAAGAATTTTTGAGAAGTAGATCACTAATTCTGTCTTCTAAAGTGCCTCTGAGTGAATTCAAACCTCAGCTTTCTGATTAGCAACCAAACACATTAACTCTTTCCACCTTCCCCAATCTTGAGGGGTGGGAGAGTGGAAATCTGTGCTATTTGTTTCTGTTCTACTTTTTTTTGGCTGGTTTGAGTTGTGATTTGAGTGGTACAAATCATATTCAGTAGCCATTTTTATAGGGGAAAAATGATCAAATGTTGATAGTTTAAAAGAATTCAAACTAACATTCATTTAAATTTTTATCCACAGACTCTGAAACTAGTTTATAGACTGTTTATCTTAATGCTGAACTGTGAAAAAAGAATTCCATATGCTGCTCTGAGCTAATTTATTGTGTCATTAGTGCTCAGCTATCTCTCCTCTTCATGTCCCTTTCCAGGTCACCCTACACCTCAATCCAATTTCCTCAGTCAACATTCACCACAAGCCAATCGTGTTCCTGCTCAACTCCCCACAGCCCCTGATCTGGCATTTGAAGACAGAGAGGCTTGCGTTTGGGGTCTCCAGACTTTTCTTGGTAAGTATTTTAAACCTCCCCCCACCCAAATGGAATCTCAGCCCAAGGATACAGCATGCTTATTTCATTAGAACAAAAAAGTGTGAAATGTGGAGTATGTTTTTAGAGGCATTTAGATAGCAGAGAGAAGCACTCCCAGGAACAAAGCACCCATCCTTTATTGTGGATGCAGTTTGTACATCCAAGCAACATACACAGTCTTAGTCTGTGTGTCCTCAGCTTTGGTTTTGGATCTAAGACCCCATATGGCATCAGGAGCAATGTAAATATTGCAAGCAGCCACTAGTTGTGTGGTCTCTGACCATCAAATAAATATTCACAAACCCATTTTATTTGTATATAACACAGGCTAATTTCTAATTCGAGGATCTGTTTGTTGAGAAAATGGCAGAGCGAACTCCAAAATGAAATCATTTGTGTTTTATTAAAAAGCTGGAACCCAGCTCTTGTGGAAAGATCCAAATATTACCTACTATTTGTAAATCATGTCCTTTTGAGTTTGCCAGAACATTCAAGTTTGCTAGTTGTGGAGAAATAGATGTGTTGTTTGGATAGGATTTTTTAAGTATGATATCATGTCTGATGATGAGCATTAGTGCAGCTTTGTAATGATAACTCACATTGTCTGTTGCTAGAGCTACACACTGATGTCCTTAACTGCAGAGCCTTCATCTTTTGAACCTGTCTTGTTTACAAACATAGTAGATCTAACTTGATCAAACTAGTAGAAGATCTGTTTTCCCCTTGATGATGAACAAACTTTGCCCACCTAATAATTCTTTATCCAGTTCTGTAGATTCCTGTCATTTGTATTAAAGTTGAAGAATTTATAATCAATACAAATGGTAAATAGAGAAATAAAAGGGGATGAAGGGAGGCCTCTTTATAGAAGAGTGTCAGTAAGTATAGAAAGCATGATGGAGTTAGAGAACCATCCTCTTGTGAAGGTGATCAGGGTGGAGTAATTTAGAGTCATGCTAAATCTAACAGGAATGGAAGAAGTTTGGAAAAAAATCTAGTTCCATAGTTTCAAGATATCTTTCCATAAATGGCATATTAATTACAAAAAAGGAATATTGTTAATATACATATAATGGTGTTGCCCAACAATACCTTAACCAAGTAATCCAAATGAACACCACTGTTGTGGGACAGATGAACTTGTGTGCCTCCAGATGAAATACCCTGAAAAAGAATACAGTATCACTCACAAAATATTCTAACCAGAAATGCACATGACTTGAATTGAATCATGAATAAACATTAAGGAAAAAAACTATCTTAAGTACTATTCTATAAAATAACTGATCTATACTCTTCTTCAGTCAGCCATGAAAGACAAAGAAAAGCTGACAAACCATTACAGTTTAAAGGATTCACAAAAGACACATTGGTTTTGATCTGGATCTTATTAGGAAAGGATGGGGAAGTCAGTTGCTATAAAGGACATTATAGAAACAATAAATGAAATTGGAATTTAGACTGTAGGTTAAAGTTTTGTATCAATATCCTACTTCTTGAATTTGCTAGTTCTTTTATGTAAGAGAATGTCTTTGTACTAATGGAGCACAATTAATGCACTTATTAGGAGAGAAAGACTAAAATTGTTCATAAAAATATATATATGTGAATAATATAAAATAATAAATGGAATAATAAAACAAGTAACATGGTAAGATGTTAAAAACTAGTGACTCTAGTTAAAGGGTCTATAGGAATTTTTTATACTAAACTTGGAACTTTGTTGTAGATTTGAATTAATTTTAAAACAATTTAGAAACTTGATGCAATTATAAGGCAAGAGTTACTAAAAAGTTGGACTTTTCTGAGGATTGAGACTTTTTAAAATTCATAATTAAAAATTATTTAACTATTACTATAATATAATAATAATAATAATATTATAATTATGTAACTGTTGTTATTCTAGTTTTAGTACATTCATGAGTACTTAGTAAATTCAAGTTATTGTACTAAGTACACTAATACTTTACCTTATTTAATTCTCACAATTAAATAATACTATGATGATGGGGATAAAATCAAACCAAACCCGCTACCCAGCTTGATTCCAACTCCTGTGCTTCTGAGGATGTAAATCTTTATAGGAAAGAACTACCTCATCTCTTGTCCAAAGAACAGCTAGTGGATTTGTTCACACCACTAACCTTTTAGTTAGAACTCTTAATGCTCTGTACCACCAGGGCTCCAACACTGATATCCTCCATTTCATACCGTTGAGGGACTGAGATGTAGAAAAGCTATGTAGTAGCCCAAATCAGAGCTCTTTATGGATAGAGCCAGACTCAAACCCACACCAGACCTACTCTACAAACTCCTAGGCTAATTATTATCAGTCTCCTGTAGTCAAAAGCATTTTGATAGTGAAGTCAAGATCATAACATCATACGCACACTTAGCCTTATATTGTAAAGCTGTCCAGTATATGGTAGACAGTGGGTGCACGTGCCTATTTAAGTTTAAATGACTTAGAATAAAAACTAGCCACATTTCAGGTGCTCAGTAGCCACTTGAGGATAGTGGCGACTACCACATTGGGCACCTCTCCAAGGATTATGAACATAGATTTTGCCAACCCTGGATTGAACACTATCCAGTTACATTGCTTATTGCTTGTGGAGTCTTCAGTAAATTAATGAATGTCTCAAAGCTGATTTTCCTTTATTTTAATAGGGAATATTAATAATTTCTATGTTATAGATTTATTATCTTGATTAAATGTGATTTTTCATAAAATGTTTAGAACAGTGCTTGGCACTAACAGACATTACCTCCTGTTGTTATGTGCTGTTGAGCCAGAACCAACTCATAGCTGACACTCCAACAGGTTATCAGAGGCTGTAGATTGTCTTTCTTTCTCCTGAGGAGTACCTGGTAGATTTGAACCAGTTGCCTTTGGGTTGGAAGTGCAACTTCTTACCACAAGGCCACCAGAGTTCCCTTATTTCTTTTTAGTCATAGTAAAAAGCACGTGGAAAAGATATTACACCTAGGATTTAATGGTAAAATGGTTAGAGTGTGTGGTTCTAGCTTAAATGGAGCTCCAATTTCCCTGGTCTGTGGGTCCAGATGGAAAGTATGGACTGTATGCATCATAGTTCTAAAAGTATCTTATTCCTAGTTAGTATGTTTTTAGTTTAATTTTGGTTGAGATCTGTAAAAATTGCTTCTTAAATATCCCATTTAAGACATCCCGGCAATGACAGAAGAAGACAGTAAACAACCAAGCATTAACCGTGTTTGGAGTTAATTGAACATAAGGAGATTTCACATGTAGAATTGATAACATTGGGATTTGTATTCCCGGACAGCTGACCTCTGTTGTGTTGCTCAACAGTCGACCTTTAGGGAATTTTTCTCCCACCTGCACATTTCTGTGTGCTCTGAAAGAGTTGGTGTAGCATCTGGTGTTCATTCAGGTTCTCGAATCAGCAGGCAAGGAGTGGTGCAAGCCTTCTCACAAGGTCTGCGCTCCAACAGAGAGTGTGCTGCAGTGAGGAAGGACAGCAGGCTGTGACCTTCCTCTTTGTGATCCAGAATGAATGTCAGTGCCTTTTCTTCAGCTTGACAGCCTTTGCAACAGAAAGTCCAACAGTTTCCTGGACAGAAGGCCAGTGGTATGTTTTGTTTATCTTTTTATCATAGTTAATAAATAGTTAAATGTTTGGGGATAAAACAATCAACCAACCAAAACCACCTAAATGAGTTGCCCTGAGCTGATTCTGCCTCATGGTGACCATTTGTTCTTACCCCAACATATGTCACAACAGAATCATGCTCCAGCAGGTTTTCAATATTGATTTTTCAGAAGTGGATCACTGAGCCTGCCTTCCAGGGCACCTCCAGATAGATCAAAGCACCAACCTTTTGGTTAACTGGCAAGCATGTTCCCTGTTTGCATCATTCAGAGACTCCAGAGTTTGGGAATATGTTAACTAAATTATTTTTCATAAATTGTTTTATCCAAACACTTTAAAAGGTTCATGGAATCTTTAGAAACTATGGCTTAGCTGTTCACATATCTGTTTTCTCCAGTTTATCCAGAGCACTTAGAGGAGATGAGGACAAAGGATGGATTTCGGCTCTCACTCAGTCCAAGATGCCCTGGGGCCCTGTGTCCTTGCTTTCTCCCTGATAAGCTGCGAAGGATTTGCATTACTGGCAGAGGCTGTCTTTATTTTCTTGATGGAGTCATAATACTTTTAACAGTTCTCCCTGCTCCCCTTGCTTTTTTTTTTTTTTTTAATAGGGTTATGGGAAAAGTTCAAGTAGTAGTATTTACTTGTCTGTAAGGGTGTCCTTTAATTTAAATGGACATAACCGTATTGTCATAACTGCTCAAATTATAAAAGGAAACTTTCCATAATTAGTTAAGATAGCCTTGCATTACCTAAAATATTTCAGCTGCCACAAGTGGAAAAACATTACACTTGAATACTGTTTAATAAAAGGATCTGTTTTTTGCTGTCAAATTACTCCAGGCTGTCTCATGATTTTATAGTGTAGGGAAGAGGGAAAATGTAAGATTTCATTTCTTCAGTATGTGATCTTGCTTTTGCTTGCTCTTCTAGTTCCCTAGGAATTTGAGAGTTGGATGAAAAGTGAGTATGTCAGGAGATTTTCAAGTAGTAGACTATCAGTTAGGATGTTGTTTTTATGTACTGTTGAGTCAGAACTTGACGTAACTGACCAAGCAGCAGCTTTTCAGAGGCAGTATATCACACTTGGGAGGAGATTGTCCATTATTCATCCATGGAGGAGCTGGTGGATTTGGACCTTGCGACTGAGTAGGCAGTGATGTGCCTCACTGACTAGGCCAGCAGAGCTCCTGAGTAGTGGATTTTTTAGTATTAGCTACAACACACACTTAAGTTGTCACAGCTTTATAGCTTTCCTTTTGTAGAGTATGTAAAATAATATCCCAGAAGAGTGTGAATAGGTTCAATATATCCCTTGATGCAATAATAGAAAAATATAGATTTACTTTCTCAGTGTCCGGTTTAAACTGCAAATAAAGTGCTTTAAGGAATCAAGAAACCCACTATCATAGAGTTTTTCCTGATTCAGGATGACAGTTCCAGTGGGTTTCTGAAGCCATAAATGTTAATGAAAAATTTCTTCTTTATTCTCCCAAGGAGTGGCTAATGGATTCTGTTTGCAGCCCAATTTTAACCTAGAAGGCCACTAAGACTCCTTTTGAAGGTTCGTAGATGTGTATTATTACTGATATAATTATTTGCACACTAAAGAAAAAGAGAAACACAGTTGTTCAGTAGATGTCTGAACTTTCAACCTGAGTTTGCTAGACATATTGGGAAGAACTCCAGTATTAAATGATCTTTAATACTAGCTTGTATATGAATAGACATAACCTCCAGTGAAAATACAAATGACCAATAAGCTCATGAAAAGATACTCAATCTTACTAATCATCAAGCAAATTCAAGACAAAACCCCAATGAGATACCATCACCTTATACCCACTAGAATGATTATAATTAAAAAGACAAGTAATAACAAGGTTTGATGAGGATGTAACCTTCATACATTGTTAGTAGAAATGTCAAATGGTGCATCAGCTTTGGAAAATATTTTGACAGTTCCTCAAATAATTAAACATAAAGTTTCCGTATAAGTCGGCAGTTTACTCCTAGATAAATACTTGAGGGAACAGATAACCTGTTCATACAGCAACTTGTCCACAACTGTTTATGGCAGCAGTGTATATAATAACCCCAAGGTTGAAACAACTTGAAAGTTTATCTACTAATAAATGAATAAATAAAATGTGTTCTATCCATAAAATGGAATATTACCTAGCCACAAAAAGGAATATTGTATTTATGCTATAACAAGCTTGGAAGGAGGAGTGGCATCCACTTCCATAATAGCTTGGCATCGGAAACCCTATGAACCTGGAGAGAGGATGAAAGGCACCCAAGCGTCGAGGACTCACCTTAATAGGGTGTCTGGAAATCGCCTGCGACTCTACGGTACTTAACAACAACAATAACATGTCAAATCAGAGTTAACTCATAGCTGATGCTTCTTTCGAGTTCTGAATCTGTAAATAACATGGGAGAAGATAGCCCATCTTTTTCTCATGGAGCCCCTGGTGAATTTGAACCACAAGAGAGGAGCCACTTTTGGGTTAGCAGTACAACTCCCACCTGAATTCTCTGAGTCAAAGAAGCCAGATGTTTTATAGTTTTGTTCAGGTTATGGTCTTTTCAGTCACTTGCAATGCATTTGAGAGGTAGATAGCAAATAAAGATGAAAAAAGAAGAGTTGATGCCTCTGAGTTGTGGTGTTGGAGAAGAGTACTGAATGTTCAGTGGACTGCCAAAAGAATAAACCTCTGTGTCTTGGAGAAAGTGCATCAAGAAGACTGCTTGGAGGCAAAGATGACAAAGCTCATCTCACATACTTTGGGTGTGTTGTTAGGAGAGGCTATTCTTTGAAAAGGGACATCATGCTTGAAAGGTGGAGGGTCAGTGAAAGAGAGGAAGACTTTCAACCACATGGGTTAATAAATTGATTGCAGCAAGTATATCAGAGACGATGAGGATGGCACAGACTAGGACAGGGTTCAGATCTGTTTATAGGATTGCTGTGAGTCATACTTGACAACACCTAACAACAACAATAATATTTATAGAAAAGTCCAGAATAGGCAAATCTATAGAGACAGAAAGTATCTTAGTAGTTGCCTTTCAAAGGTTCAGGGGAGGGAAGATTTGGGATTGAATGTGGATAGTATTCTGAGACAATGAAAATGTTCTTTTGAGATGATAGAACTCAACAATGATGAATATACCAAACTCTATGATGCTATTTAAGACATTGATGATGTTTGATATAGTGAATATCATGGTGTCAGTTATATCTCAATAAAGCCATTATAAAGGACACTTAGTGTAGTATTCTTTAAAATGATCATGTAAAATCAGTAAATTTTAAAATCTTTTACCCTTCCTCCATGTATCTTTTTTCTTATTTCTTTAAAATCTTGGTTTATTTGCATTCCAACCCTGAGCTTCCTCATCTGCAAGGTCTATATACTAAGGAGTCCTTTGTTGTTGTTAAGTGCCGTCAAGTTGCATGCTACTCATAGCGACCCTATGAAGGAGAGTCCTCTATGCTTGGGTGCCTTTCATCCTCTCTCCAGGTTCATAGGGTTTCCGGAGGCAAGCTATTACAGAAGTGGATGCCACTCCTCCTTCCAGGAATCCTTTACTAAGTAGAAATTATCAAAATGAGACATCAGTGCTTGAGACCTAGTCACGTAAAATGTCTAGTCCTGAAACCTTAGCTGGCATGCTGATGTCAGGCATATGCATAAGGGGGAAAAGTTTCTAGAATATGTCCAGGTGACACAAGCAGTTTGCAGTTGGATGCTATCTGAAAGTTGGTGGTTTGAACTCACCCAGCAGTTCTGTAGAAGGAGGAGCCTGGCAGTGTGCTTCTGTAATGATTGCAGCCATGGAAAAACCCTGTGGAGCAGTTCTGCTCTGTAACACAAGGGTGGAGCAGTTCTGCTCTGTAACACAAGGAGCTCCCATGAATGGGTATCAAAACCAAAGCCAGCTGAAAACAATGAAATCCGTAAAAGTTCAAGAAATAAGCGGCATACTCTTTTCAGCTTCATTTACACTTGAGATTATTGTGCTGTGATTTTTCTTCCTTAGCAATCATTTTTTAATTTATTTTTATCAGTCACTAAAATCAAGAAAAGAAGATATGCAAATACATGAATGCCTATGTGCAGTGGGGAGTAGGAGTATTAGGGGGTGTTGACCTTTGAGGTAACGTTGCTAAATGTAACAAATAAAAAGTGTATCCAGTAAAATTTGAATTTCAGATGAAGAGCAAATAATTTTAAAGCATGCCTTGCAATGTTTCAGCCATCTTTAAAAGCTGTTTGTTGCTTTTCTGAAATTCCGATTTAAATGTTGCTTTTCTGAAAACCCAACTCAAGAGGGTATCTTAGTTTTTCTTTCTAGTTAATGTCTTGATCCTGAAATGAGATGACTCTAAGAGTCTTGGTTCTGCCTCTGACAAGTTATACATCATTGAGCAAGATCTGGCCCTCTATTTTTTATCTTTAAAATGACAGAATTTTGCCAGCTGATCTCTAAAGTTCCTCCTGACTCCTTGATAATACAACTGCTAGGTATGACATCCCAGTTTAATTGGAAACAGAAAATGGTAATCTGAGCATTGCCCGTTTAGCAAGTCCAAGCAACAATAAAAATGGACAGTTGAAATAAAGGAGAGGAACCAAACTCTATACCATTGGCTTTAGATTAAAAAGAAATAAAAATTTAATCTCAATGAAAAAAATGTAAATTAATACCAGGAGCATGCTTAATATTTAGAAACCAGTTTTGTGTTTCTAAGAAGGGAAGAGGCGTGGGTGAAGAAGCTGGGGTTGCCAAAATCTGGTTTATTCCTTTTTCTTTAACTGGAAAAAAAGAAAATATGGCCCAAATATGTTGGGCTTCGGCCACCCAACCACAGGCAGTTCTCTGGTTTGCACTGTCGTTTGGATGACTGACAAAGCTCAGTGAAAAACAAGTGCTATTTGTTTTCCTATGCCTCATATTTAATTGAAAATCAGAAGGCTAAATTTCAAATCAGTTGTTAAATAGCCCCAGATGTGCACTGAGTGCTCCTGTGCTGGGAAGGGACATTCACAACCTATACCACAGCATGTGTCTAGTAGTTACCTTTTCATGAATCCAAGTTATGTGTAATGAGGGTTGTAGTATCCAAAAGATGTACTAAGAATAGCTCAGACTTTCATATTTGCTTGTGAAGAGGAACTTTAACCCCACCTCTGCCTTCTGGTTTTTTTCCCTCACCCTCTTCCCCTGTCCTTGATTTTATATTTCATGTAAAAATCTGGAAAGACTTTTCCCCCCCTTTTTTAGTTTCCCCCCCTTTTTAGCAGAATTCCTCTCATATTTAGGAAAGTATGACACTAGCTTACCTGATATGTTGGTTTATGCATCGACTTGGTCATTCCTTCAACAAAGTTTTTGAGTGTCTGCATGAGGATAGGAACTGTGCTGGGTGTAGAGGATACAAAAAGAAATGTGATAAATTGGCTGTCCCTAGGAGCTTCCTATTGTGTCAGAGAGAAGGTTTAGAAATGGAGAATTGCTGTTCAGTATAGAAGTTCCTGGGTGACCCCTCACAAAACCTCCAAGGGTGCACCTTCAGAGGACCTGGAAGCCTGCTCCAGAACCCTTGCAATCAGTGCAAAACTCTATTGAAGGAACACAGTTCTGCATTGCAGTGCAGGAGTCAGAATCAACAGTAACTGGTTTGCTTTTGTTAGTAGTAAGTTCTTGAAAAATCAGAGGAACATGAGCATCCTTCTCTTTCATTGAAGTTAAAGCCACTTCCTCTACAAGGTTAACTTTGAGAAACAGTGTGTGGCAGATGGGGACCAGGATTGTGGTCACTAGCCTAGCTTTCTGCTTAACTAGAATAATCACCCCTATAAACCTAAGGTCTAGATATATACCATTTTGGGTTTTCCAGTGAGGTCTTTCCCCAAATAAGTTCTGTCTTGAAGGCAGGCTAAATAGCATTTCAAGATTGGTAGTTCTTTTTCGTTTAATGTTTTTTGTGTTAGGGTTTTTTTTTTTCACTTTCTCTTGGGGAATGACTCATTGTGGCCTGTGGGATATTCCAAGTGGTGTGTACCACACATTTTTGTTCCAGAATCTGCTTATCTGTTGGTTTTGCGGCTTGTCCATAAGGGCCTTAATTATAAGGGACTTGATCCTCTCATGAACTAGGGTCAGTCAGCTACCATATTTCCAATGCATGACTTTCTGGTCCTTCTGTGGTGAGAGAACTCTTCCTAAATGTCACTGTGGCATTTAGAGCATTGGAAAGAGTTCTGTGTCAGCTGGTAATCATGGGTCAGGGAAGATCTTTCAAAGACTCCCTAGACTTTATCTTAATGAGTTGGGTTAAGGCAGATGAATGCTGTGAGTAAGTGGCCCATAGTTCGCCTGAGCTGGCCTGGGTGTATTCTTCCTAAGCAAGACATCCTACCTGGGAGGGTTCCTGAAACTGTAGACTTTTCCTGGCTTCTCTAGACTTGCTGTGTCATGTCTGTGTAGTCATGGCCCCAGCCCTATGAAGCCTCTTCATTCATGCAACAAATTGAGGTTAAGTAAACTCAGTTTCACAAAGGGTAGAAGGTTAGTGTTTCTTTGTGTAGAGTTCCATGAAGTTCTTTGAGGTTTTATTGTCTCAGGCTAATCTGTAATCTAATGCATCTCCCTTTCCCAGGTGTTGGGTAATTGTATCAAATGTTACATCTCTAGTACCCTTGGTTAATGTAGTAAGCAATCTCCAGGGAGCTGTTTGGTAGAAGAAATTGAATGTTTTGATAAGAGAAGTTGCAGAATATTATATTTCCATGATGTAGAAGGAGAAAAAGAAATCTGACTCCTAGGAGGGAGGCTCTAGTGAGGCTGACTTGAAAGCGCTTGACTGTGCCTGAGGTAAGCTTATAAATTGAAGGTAATAAGGGTCCTAGGTGAAGGTTCTCCACAGGTAACCTATGTTACCTCTCCATGTCACAAAAACACTGTAGGATGGTCTGACTCTCTTTCTAGTCGCAGAATCATTGAGTTGAGGCAATCCTGGTTGTGACCCTTTGAGTCTCCATTATCTACACTCCTTAATAAAGAAGCTGTATCTGATTTATACTGAGGAGAAAGGAGCCTGTTTAGCCATTCTTGTTTCTGTGATTGATAAATGATCTGACTCTGTTGCAAATGCGGGCTCTTTAGCCACTGGAACAGGGAGTCATCATTACTATGACTCTACTTTGTCCCATTTGGGAGTTGAATGACACAGTTGTGGTGGTAGGACCTAGAGTATTACATAGAAGGTAGGGGCTTACCCATCTACCCACAATGGTCACTGCCTGTCTGACCCCTAAGTCTTCCATCTTGATCACAGAGAATCTATTGTTGAGACGCTATTGTTTCTGGGTGATAGATGCTGCTGGGTTGGTAGTACTGTGTAGAGCTGATGATTTGCACCATCACTGCAAAATTCTGGAGAAAAAGAGGTTCTTAAAACTTCTTTTTAAGGATTCCTGGAAGCTCATTAGTTAAACAGCATGATGATTGAGCTGAAAGGATAGCAGTTCAGACTCATCTGTGGCTCTGCAGAAGAAAAGATCTGGCATTCTGCTCCTATAAAGATTCCAACTTAGGGAAACCTGTGGATTTGTTCCCATTTGTCATATAATGTGAGATCCGTGGAACAGTTGCGTTCTTATATGCAATGTGAAAGATCTGAAATTGTGTCATCAGTCATCCTACCAGTGGTTAGAAGTTAAGCCACAGTGGTTTTCACCTTAAAACTCACACTGGAAAGTGTGTTTCCCCACCTTTCTGTAGAGCCCCTGCCCTTATCCCTTATGTGATAATGTGCAAGTCAAGAGGTAGGTGACATCTGGAGGGCTTGAATTACCCAGGAGAACCCTCCCTTTCCAGAGTGGTAAAATGGGAACCTCACAGGGAACTTTGAGTCATAGTGCCTGGCTTAAGAGTGTGACTGTCTTTATCCTGGAGCCACCAAAGATTATTCCATAGACAAGCCTTCTGAATTTGAATCCTTAGAGTCAAGTCAGCACGCCAGCACCACCTGAAAAAGTGAGGAGCTAGAGTGGAATTGTCAGTCTTGTTTCAGCAAAGCATGTTGTGAACGGCTGTCTCACGCTGGGATCTAGGTCATGCCAGTGTTTCGTTTGGATGAGGATTTTAAAAGTGTTCCTTGACCCCTTTCCCAGTAGTGCTTTTCCTCTGAGTTTCTCTAGCTGGATGTATTCCACCAAGCAAGGAAGCCTTGCTTAATCTCTGCTCTATCCTTAACCCACTGGGGATCATTTCTTCACTCATGCTTAATGTATTCAGTTCAACTTTCTTGGCTCTGGCATCAAAGACCACTATGATCTTCAGAGACTGATAAATTGTTGACCTGGATGTAGAGCAGGCACATAAATGTGACCTTACCTTGACTTGAGAATTTATTTTAACACTAAAAGGTGATTCTGGTCCCCTTGCCCTACTAGAGGTCCTGCTATCCCCCAACCCCAACAAAATCTCTCTTAGAATCTTTTGCTCTCCAAACTGTATTTTGTCTGTAGTTTCTGGGCCAGAATCCATATTCCAGTTTTATTGAGTTGGTAGAAGCCATTTACCAATATGGTATCAGTCAGGGTTCAACCAAAGAGGTAAACCAAAAGAATATATTTATCAAGACATGTGTTATAGGAAATTCAGTTGACTATAGATAGCTGGGTCCATTTCTGGGTTCTCAGTTCTGTTCCATTGTTTCATGTGCCTGTCATTGTACCAGCACCATGCTGTTTTGGTTACTACCACTGTGTAGCAGGTTTTGAGGTCAGGGAGTGCTATGACTCCCCCTTCATTTTTGTTTTTCAGAAGTGCTTTGCTTATTTGAAGTCTCTGTCTGCTCCAAATAAATTTGACCATTTCCCTTTTGATCTCCTTGAAAAAGAAATATGGTATCTGCATCAGAGAGTTGGACAGTGACCAAGGAGGATAGAAGGAGAACTGATGCCTTTGAGCTGTGGTGCTGGAGAAGAGTACTGAGAATACCATGGACTGCTAGGAAAACAAATAGATTTGTCCTGGAGAGGGTTAAACCGGGTGGCTCCTTGGAGGCAAGGATTCTGAGGCTCCGTCTAACTTACTTTGGATATGTAGTGAGGAGAGACCGGTCCTTGGAGAGGGACATCATGCTTGGGAGGGTGGAGGGACGGCGCAGGCGAGGAAAGCCCTCTGTGAGGTGGATTGATTCAGTGACTGGGATAATTGGGATGGGAGTGTCAGAGACAGTGCGATTGGCACAGGACAGAGCGGAGTTTAGGGCTGTTGTACATAGGGTCGCTATGAGTCGCAGGCGACTCGACGGCACATAACAACAACAACAACGTATCGGGATTGCCTTGAACATGTAGATTGCTTTTGGTAGGTAGGATTGTCGCTTTTCAGAATATTGAGTCTTCCTATCCATGAACAAGAGACATTTTTTTTTCATTTCTTTTGTTTGATCTTTTATTGTGTCTTGCAGAAATGTTCTGTAGTTTACTGTACAGGTCTTTTGTGTCTCTAGTTAGGTTCACTCCCATGTATCTCAATTTGTGGTTGCCTATTGTAAATGAGTGGTATTATTTTCTTAGTTTTCTTCTCTGTGTTTTCTTTCTTTCCTCTTACTGTAGAGGAATCCCACAGATTTTTGGATATTGATCTTGTATCCTGCGCCCCTACTAAACTGGTCCACTAGCTCTAACAGGTTTTTTTTGTTGTTGTTGAATTGTTGGGATTTTCTCTGTACACTATCATATCATCTGGATATAGCTACAGCTTAATTGTCTTCTTGCCAATCTGGATGTCTTTTATTTCCTTGTCTTGTTGTATTGCTGTAGCAAGTGTTGTTCACCATTGCAAGAACATGAAAACAACCCAAATGTCCAACCACAACCAAGTGGATTGAAAAATTGTAGTACATTCACACAGTGGAATACTATGCACCACTGAGGAGCAACAGTTTTGAAAAATGCTATGTTACTCAGGAGAAGCTGGAGAGCATTATGCTGAGTGAACTAACACAGTCTCATAATGACAAATACTGCAGAAGATCATTATTGTGAAAATAGAAGGATAACTAGTAAAACATGTATGGGAACTCAAGGAGGGGGAGGGCTGGGTGGAGAAGGGGAGTAAATGGGAAGGCACAGGCAGAAAGACTGGGTAATGATGGGCAAAGTCCAATGGTGATTAATTTTAGAAAATTATAATGCATGAGAATGACTGTATGAAACACAGTGTATATGAAGTTTGTAAGCAAGCCAATAAAAAAAGGCCTAAAAAAAAAAGAATTGACTTACACAGTTGAGGCGAATGGCAAGATTAGTCAGTAAGGAGAGGCTGGAGCTCCTAGGCATGAGCTAATGACTATAACTAGTTGCCGTCAAGTCAGTTCTTACCTATAGTAACCTGCCTATACTTTACAACAACTAATCAGCAGTTCTCTAGACACATATTTGGAAGGCAAAAATATATAAGATTTAGCAAGTAATAATAGTGATGCTAACAAGATATTTCTTTCCTGAAAATAAACATACGGGGTGGGGGGGACGACACACACACACTGACCCTTTAGATGGCACCTACACTTTGTATTTAGGAGCTAGCACCTAACATTGTGCTACCATTGGAAGAAAAGAAAGAGTAAATGTAGGTAATTTTGGAAGGCTTTGTTCCACAGGAGGAGATTGTGGAATGGCCTCAAAGTGTGGAAAATTGTGTTATAAAGAGCCTCACAGTGCAGGAGGGGAAGACCCTCTATGAGGTGGATTGATTCAGTGACTGGGCTAATCGGGATGGGAGTGTCAGAGGCAGTGCGATTGGCACAGGATAGAGCAGGGTTTAGGGCTGCTGTACATAGGGTCACTATGAGTCGCAAATGACTCGACGGCACATAACAACAACAACAACAGCATGCTTCATTGATTTGCTAACGTGTGGAGTCTGTCTTTTGCTTTCAGACAACTGAGGTCTTTTTCTTCTCTTTGTGTACACACTCATGTCCACTATCATTCTTTCACTGTTTCCATGGGAGATTAGAGTATTGCTTTTGTCCTGGCTCATGCTCAAGTTCGTGCCTGTTTATATTCAGAGCATCTCAGAGCTTCCCTCTTGGACATGTGTAAACATGTAACGTGTTAGAACAGAGGGCAGTTTCAATTCTTTAGTTCTCTTTATTTTGGCAGAAAAAGGAAAAAAAAAGCCAGCAAAACAAAAGAAGTGTTAATGGTTATCATGCATTAATTTGAGAAAAACTAATAATCAAATGATTTTTAACCCATATTATTGAAAGAATAACAGGAGTAAAATAAACACACCCAGGACTTTTCAGATGGCTACATGTATTTCTGTCTCTTGACGGCACTATTGGCAGAGCGTAATCACATGGCTCATGAATATGTAGCTTTGCAAATTGTGAATGTAGGTTCATGAGGATGGAAGTTATTACTTCATTAAAACAGATTTTTTTTTAAAAAATTGAGTCATAATGTATGGTAATAGAAAACATGTTTCAGGTCACATTTCACATCACGTGACTCTAAGGGAAACAAGATTTTAGTCCTCCTAGGAATTGGGGAGAGAGAACGTGTGGTTTCCTCTTTTTAGAGTGTAGGATTCAGTCCTCATTTGGGAGGTAAATATTTCAGTTCTGTTCCAGTCATTTATATAGGCTTTATTTTTACTGGACTTTGTGCATAAAAGACATCAAAGTATAATCTCCTTAATGCCTTTCTGTGTGGGTCTGTTATGAATTATAGCAGCGATCTGCATAGATCCCACTTAAACATAAACCTACAGAAATGACTCTTGTGCTTTACCATATGTCTCCCTCCCACCTAGTTGTGCTAGCAAAATTCTTCAAATGGCAGGTGTTTCTGAAATATTAATGCGTTTTGCTTTTGTCTGTTACTGTGTTCCTAAATAGGCAACTTCAGAAAAGTTTTTTGTATGTTGGAATAAAAAAAAATGGAGTAAGAGTAGTAAAAGTTAGGTGGAGAGAAGGCAGGAAAGAGAGAGGAAAAGCTGATCCTGACTGTGCAAATGCTGAACTTCCACTAATGCCAAAGTCATGCACATGTGTGAGGCTGGGTGTGCGAGGTGGAGCAGCCCCAAGGAGCTGTAACCTGAATATCAGGCACTCACCCAACCCATCATTCAGGTTCCAAATAGACCTTCACCAAGCAGAGAGAGAGAGAGAGAGGGGAGAGAGAGAGAGAGAGAGAGAGAGAATGAATGAGAGAGAGAGAGAATGAGAATGAATATTTGTGAGAGAGATTGCTGGAACTCTTTTTCCTCTGAGCTCTCAACAGAGATTTCTTATCTTTGAAGATCTGTGACTTCACTTATTTACAAGGCCCATTTCTTTCAGTTTGAAGATTATGGCTCCATCCATGTTTGTACTTTTCTCTCTCCCTCTTGGCTTTTGTCACCAGTGGAGGGGAAGAGAATCTTACTTTGTGTCTAAGCAATCTCCTTTTTTACAAAAACTGTACAGTGTTTAAAAAAATATTTGTATCTGTGACCTAGACCAGTGGTCACGTATGCATAGGAGTCACAGAGCAGGAAGGGTTCCAGGAAGGGAGGGTTATAATGTCGTTTCCTGGACCTTATTAACCTCCTTCCCTCCCCTCCCAGAATATGCATTTTAACATCCTTCTCTTGCAATACACTCAGCATTTGAGGAAGCACTGAACTTGAAATGTCTTCTTGGCATTGATTTATGTTCTGAAACAAGACCAAAAAGCAACTGGTTGAATGAACACCATAACTTCATAAACATGTTTCTTCCATAAGGCCATACAGAGAAAGCTCTAGAGTACCACTATCCAATAGAAGTACAATACTAATCGTATATGTAGTTTTAAGTCTTCAGTTACTACTATTACTCATTGCCATTAAGCCCCATCACTGACCCTCCATTGAGTTTCTAAGGCTTTAAATTACATGAGAAGAGATCACACATCTTTCTTTTCAGAGTTGCTGGTGGATTTCCACTAGCGCCGCCGTTGGTTTTGTGGTACAGTTCTCTACAAACTATTCCACCAGAGCTCTCTGGTCTCTGTTAGCACATTTTAAAAGATAATAAGTAATGTTGTTGTTAGGTACTGTCAAGCTGGAAGCAACTCATAGCTGACCCTCCAGCAAGTTTTCACACGGGAGGAGATTGCCCATCTTTCTCCTGTGGAGCAGCTGCTGGTTTAAACCATGTGCCTTTGGGTTGGCAGCACAACTCCTTGCCACTAAGCCTCCAGAACTTCCTAAAAAGTAATAGGTGAAATAAATTTTAATAGTATGTTTTATTTAGCCCAGCATCTTCAAAAGAATAATTGATTATATAAAATTAACCAATGAGATATTTTAATTTTTTTCTTGTACTAAGTCTTTGAAACCCAATCTATATTTCAATTTATAACAAAGTTTATTCTAAGTTAGTAACATTTGAAGTGTTCATTTGTGACATCACTCTAGTAACTACTGTGTTGGACAGCATATGTCTAGAATAATGATATGTTTTCCCAAGCCCCTGGCATACACTTTCCCATACCCCTACTACTACTGAATATGACTTCAGAATTCTTTTCAGTGTAGACCTTTAGGTAGAAAGTATCAGTGAATAAGGCCTCAATGTTCACTCATTCACCCTGGGTAGGCAGATGATTAATGTGCGCAGTGCCTAACCCAAAGTTTAATGTTTGAGTCCCTCTCAGGGTACTTGGCAATCTCCTTAAAAACAAAAACAAACAAAAAAACAACAGCTATTGTAAACCCTGTGGAGTGTAGGTCTACTTAGACACATAGGGCACAGATTGTCATGAATTGCAATTGACTTGACAGCAACTGGTAATTGGTAGTCTGTTCTCAGCACTCTTCTCTGTATGTGTGATATGTTCATGTTTGTGTGTGTGAAATAAACTAATACCCCCTTTGAAGAATCTCTGAAAAAAATTAGACCTTTAACTTGGAAAGGGGGAAGGTTTGCTAAAGGGACATTGCGTGGCTGGGAAATAATTTTCAACTACCTAATTTATGTAGATAACACAATCATGCTTGCTGAAACTGAGGAAGACCTGAGGCATTTGCTGTAGACGGTCAAGGACTGCAGCCTTCAATGTGGATTGAAGCGCAACGTCATGGAAACAAAGATTCTCATCACTAGGCCAATTGGCAGCATAGTGATAGAGAGTAAAGAGATTTGAGATTGTTAACAGCTTCAGCTTGCTTGGCTCCATCCACAATCAACATTCTTGGTACCAGCAGCCAGAAAATCAAAAGACAAATTGCATTAGGAAATTTGCTGTCAGGGACCACTCCAGAGTACTGAAGAGCAATGGTGTCAGTCTGGAGACTAAGGTGTGCCTGATCCAGGCCATGGTCTTCACAATTACTTGCTGTGCATCAGAGAGCTGGACAGTGACTAAGAATTTTAGAAGAATCAATGCCTTTCAGTTGTGGTGCTAGAGAAGAGTATTGAATATACCATGGACTGCCAGGGAACAAAGAGGTTCAACCTAGATAGGGTGAAACCAGACTGCTCCTTGCAGGCAAGGATTCTGAAGCTTCATCTGACATACTTTGGGCACGTTGCAAGGAGGGACCAGTCTTTGGAGAGGGACATCATGCTGAAAGGTGGAGGGACAACATAAGAGAGGAAGACCCTGAATGATATGGATTGACTCAGTGACTGGGGTACTGGGGGAAGGTGCATCAGAGACAATGAGTTTGGCTGAGGATAGAGCAGGATTCAGGGCTGCTGTGCATAGGGTTGCTATGAGTTGCAAGCAACACAATGACATACAACAACAAAAACAGCAACTGAGAAAATAATTTGAGTAGAACTGAAAGAGGTTAGGTGAAATGCTAGATAAATTTACTTATCACCCTTGATCGCAGAATGGCCAAAATTTCCACCAGGTCTTTTTATCTGGAAGAGGTAGGGTAGAGGTCAAGGAGGCAGGGAGGTGGATACAGGACTGCATGAGGCCCTCTTTGAAGCAAAGCTCCTTTCTTCCTCCTCACTGAATACCAGGCCAACTTTGAGGAGGTCCAGAGAAAGTCTGTGATGCAACCTCAGGGCCTCCGAGTCAGCTGATGTGCTGAGATAAGTGTTAAAATCAAGAATCTTGGTTCCAGGAAAATGGTGTCTGAATCCATCAGCTAGGATTTAGTTACTTCATGCAGGCCTGGGAGATCTATCTGGAAGCTTCAGTGGATCTGCTTAGGACTGTAAGAGTTAAAGCTTAAATGCAGGTGTAGAAACAAAAGTGCTGGTTGCCTCTTTTTCTTTTTTCATGCTCTTTTGGATGAGAGTGTTGAATCTGATCCAGAAAAAATAATAAATTTGGCTCTTGCTGCCTAGCCGTAAGTTCTTGTAATAAAACTCCCAGTACTGGCAGATAGAGTAATGTTCTGCTTTTTTTAAAAAAAAAAAAAGAAAAAGAAAAGTCTGGTACTATAAGCAGAATTTAAATACTGGTGCCATGTTAAGGAAGAGCCTTTTGGGAGAGGAGATGGCTTGTGCAGAATTCCTTAGACAGGGTAAGGGTTCGTGGCTGCCCCTTCTCTAGACCCTTGCTAAGCATCAGAATTCTTGGAGTTCAGTGCTCTGCTCATTCCCACAGGAAAACATTTGTCATGTCAGGGAATGTCAGAGAATTGAGTTTTAATTAGCAAGCGAGAGAGGAAAGTTCAGTTGATTCTGGGTGAAAACGTCAAACTCCTAAACATATTTTAGTGAATGTTTTTAAAGGGAGGTATTAAGTGGGAAGAAAAAATTAAATCATTGGATTTAAAAGTTGTCCAAAATATCATTTCCTGGGCAGTGAGGGAAGTGAGAAATTTTGGGTAGGGAAATGAAGAAATCATGGCATATCTTTTTCTTGTAAGTAGTAAGATTGTGCTCACATTAAAAAAAAAAAAAAATTTAAGTCATTACTTTCTGCCAAGCACTGTGTTAGGGCCAAGAGATTCAGAATGAACTAGGCAGACTTTCTTTGCCCTCATGGGTTGTTGTTCATCAAGTAAGAGCAACAAACATGTTGATAAATAGTAGTTCATCTGAGAGAGGAGATGGACAAGAGTGGAGAAGGTGACCTGGGGGCTTCAGAGGTGATCAGTGAGGGAAAGGTGATGCACTGAGCATCAGGTAAACAGGACAGGAAGGGAAGTCCAGGCAGGGGGAAAGGATGTGAAATAAGTGAAGTAACATGATGAAGTAGCACTTAAGTAATTCAGGAAGTCTAGCTATGGTATGTGGAGGGAGTGGTGAAAATGAGGGTGGACAGAAGCCCTCTGTAGCCAGGTGTTGCATCATATATGTTTAGATTCTTTCTGCATTCTGGATCATTATGTGTTTAGAAAGATCACCCAGGTCATAATATAGAGGAGAGATGGAGGGGGACAGGATTGAGGACTAAGAAGTAGGTTGGGTATTCTTTGTGCAGTTATGATATAAACAAAAAATAGTTGCCCTCAAGTAAATTACGACTCATGACAGCTCTTTGTATATCAGAATAAACTGTACTCCGTAGAGCTTTCAACAGCTGATAGTTTTTTCCCTCAATTAAAACTCAGAACTTTTCTTCCAAGGTCCTTCTCAGTAAACTGGAACTTCTAACCTTTTTGTTAGCTGCCAAGCACATTAACTGTTCACACCATCTAGAGACTCTTCAGTTGTAACACTAGGGCTAGAAATTAGTTAATAATATGGCAAAGGCCTGTGGATAAAATAAAGGATAGAGAGTGGAATAAATAGCTCTGGAGAGTTTTCACCATTATGTCAAAATATAAAATGCTAATATTCTATTATGGAATTAATTCTTTCTGGTGGCCTACTGGCATGAAGCTGTGCTGCAGTCCTGAAGGCATGTGGTTTAAGGCCACCAGCTGCTCCAGGGGAGAAGGATGGGCTCTCTCCTCCCGTGCGATTAACTGCCTCTAAAAACTCACCAAAGGGTCAGCTATGGGTCAGTTCTGACACTGTGGTATACAACAACAACAAAATATATGTTGTGAATTCTCTTCCTTATGCCTAATCACTACCACATATCTGGCAGTTTGTTGTACTGTAGTGGCTTATATGTTGCTGTGATACTGGAAGTTTTGCAGCCAGTACTTAAAATATTAGCAGTCACCCATTGTAGACAGATTTCATTAGAGCTTCAGACTAAGAAAAACAAAGAAGAACTTGCAGATCTATTCCTAAAAGAAATCTACTAGTAAAGGCCTTATGAATAGCAGGGGAACATTGTCTAATAAGAGTGCTAAAAACTAGTCTTTCTGGCTGGAAGGCACTCAGAATACAACTAGGAAAGGGTTACCTCCTCAAACTAGAATTGACCTTAATAAAATGCATAAGCCTTTATTTGCTGATGTGAGTCAAATAAAACAATTGCAAACCTCTGTTTTTCTTTTTTTATTTTCTTTTATGCCGGTTTACTTACAAAGGGTTTTTTTTTATTATTTTATTATGTGCGTGTGTGTGTGTGTGTGTGTGTGTGTGTGCCGTCAAATCAGATCTGACAGGTATAGAAGGAGATTGTCCCCCCTTCTCCAGCAGATCATCTGGTGAATTTGAACTGCAGACCTCTGGGATTGCAGTGCAGCTTCTTGCCACTCTAGGCCACCAGAGCTCACCTGTTTGTATTCATTGTTTTTCACACTACCTTTTCCCCCTTTCCTTTGCAAACATCTATTTATAATTGAAATGTAGACTTAAGAAGTATGAATCGAGGAAAATGGGAAGTAATAAAAATTAATTGAAAAATGTAAGATGGAAACCACCAGCAAATTCAAAAGGACACATATTGATCATTTTGAATCAGATAATCAGAGGGTTACTATGTTGAGAATGACAAATTGAAGAGAAATGACATCACTTTCACCATCAAAAAGAATAGTTAAAAATCTACCTGAAGTATCAAATCCTCACTTTCTTCTTTAGTTTTAGTTATTGGTATGTATATTTGAATAATAATTGTGTTAACAGGTCTTCCTTGTATACGTGTGATTCCTTGTATCCATTTGATTACAGCATTGTACTTCCAGATGGATCTTGAAATGGTCTTTTTGATTATGAATGCAACCTCATTTTTCATCATTTTTCCATTTCCAGCATAGTAGGTCATACGATTGTCTTATTCAAAGTGGCCAATGGCAGTCCATCTCAACTTGTTAATGCCTAGAATGTCAATATGCCTTCAAAATAATTCTTTACAATGTCCAGTTTTCTCAAACTCATTCTTGGCACATTCCATATTCCAATTATGAGTGGATGTTGACGGCTATCCCTCCTCATTTTTATTGTCTTCCAATCTGATGGCTTTATCCTAGTCACTGTCTAACTGTGCTCTGTTGTCCATAGGGTTTACACATTTCTGTTATTTCAGAAGTAGTTGGCCAATCCTCCTTCCTATTCTTTCTTAATCTGGGAGCTTCATTTTAGTACAGCATCTGAAAGACAAGTGCTGTACCCATAAGAACAGATGAAAAATAGGAATATACATGTCTAAGCTATTAAGAGAAGCAACATGCAGATCACTCCTCCAGTATAAGAAATTGGCAGCTAAGGGATTATACCCCTAAGAACAAACCGTAAGGACAACCAGACATGTATCTATCTTGGTGTAGGCAGCAGGGGCTCCCATGGCAAGGTGGCAGTGCAAGGCTTAGAAAGCCTAGGCTTTGTCAGGCATGTTATTCTCCCTCAGCAGGGTGAGGGCACAGGGTCTATGACTCCAGGAACGGTTGTGCAAATGACACAGCTTTGCTCATTGAAAGTGAGGAAGTCTTGAAGTGCTTGTTGCAGAAGATTAAAGACTACAGCCTTCAATATGGATTGCATCTCAACATCAAGAAAACAAAAATAATTTCAAAATAGAAAGCATTCAGTTAACTAAAATATAGTCTGAGAAATAGATACAAATAGGTACAAATATTAAAAACAAACCAACAAATACAAAAATCCTCACCATCAGGCAAATGGATATCATGATAGATGGAGAAAAGATTGATGTTGCCAACAAATTTCATCTTACTTGAATCCATCCATAGTCAACACCCTGGTACCACCAAGTGTCAGGAAATCAAAGGATGAGTTGTACTGAGAAAATCTACTTCAGGGACCTTTCCAGAATGCTAAAGAGCAGTGATGCCAATTTTAAGAGTAAGCTATAGTCTTTTCAATTACTTGTTATGCATCTGAGAGTTGTGTTTACTAAGGATGACAGAAGAAGAATCTATGTCTTTGTGTTGTGGTGTTAGAGAAGAGTATTTAATATCCCATGGACTGCCAAGAGAACAAATGGATCTGCCCTGGAAAAAGTGAAAGTCAGGTGCTTTCTGGGGGCAAAAAGTTGAAACTCTGTCTCACATACTTTCATGTTTTCAGGAGGGTACAGTCCATGGAGGATATCATGCTTGGAAATGAGGAGGGTCAGCAGAAGAGACGAAAATTGTCAGTGAGATGGATTGACAGAGTGGCACAATGGACTCATGTGTCAGAGATGATGAGCTTGGTTTTGGATAGAGCAGAGTTCAGAGTCATTGTTTATAGGGTTGTTAGGAGTCCCGTTTGACTGAGTGGCACATAACAACAACTATATGAAGTATACCATTGTCAGTGATAGGATAATATCCATATACCTACGAGGAAGACCAGTTACTACAACTTTTACTCTAACTGTTGCCCCAATAACTAATGCCAAAGATATTAGCAAATGACTGCAGTCTGAAATTGATCAAACATGAAATCAGGATGCATTAATAACTACTGGTGGTTGGAACTCAAAAGTTGGAAACAAATAAGAATAGTAACTGAAGAATAGGGTATATGGTCTCGGTGATAGAAATGATGCTGGAAATCATGTGATAGAATTTTGCCTGCCCAGTGGCTTATTCATTGCAAATACCTTTTCTCACCAAAATACATAGTAACTCTTTATGTGCACCATGGCATATGGAATACTCAGGAAGCAAATCAGTACATCTGTGGAAAGAGTCAATAGAAGTAGAAAGTAAGTAGAAACTTACTCTCATGAGTAAGATCAAGTGCAAATTTATATAGAAGTCAAGGTGCATGGCAAGTAAAATATGGTCTTGGATATGTGCTACCTGACTTTTGAGACCCTCTCAAGAAATGACACATGAAACATAGACTGTAGACTCTTGAGTCTTTGCTGACATAGAGGGCCAGTGAGGGCAAGGGAAACCCTTGGTGAGATAGATTGACACAGCAGCCACAACAGTAGCCTTGACCATGAGATAATTATGAGGATCACACATTACCAGATAACATTTTGTTGTTGTGTATTTACCTAATTATTTTGTTCCTGTGTCTCTTTCTAGGCTGTAAACTCCACCAGGGCAGGGATTCTCTCTGTTGTGTTCTCTACTGTATTCCTCATACCCTGACAGTATGTGTGTTCTTGGTAAATATTTGTTGGATATATGTTTAGCATGTAAATTAATGATGGGATAATTGCAAGATTTAGGTAGGCATTTGACTGTGTGGATGATAACAAACTGTGGCTGACTCTGAGAAGAATGGGAATCCCAGAACGCTTGATTGTGCTAATGCGAAACCTATACTTGGACCAGGAGGCAGTCATCAGAACAGAGCATGGGAACACTGCATGGTTCACAATTGGGAAGGGCATATGCCAAGGATGCATCCTATCTCCATACCTTTTCAACCTATATGCAGAACAGATTATCCGGGAGGCTGGGCTCGATGAGGAGAAATGTGGGGTCATGATTGGGGGACGATTTATCAACAATCTGCGTTGTGCAGATGACACAATCCTGCTTGCTGAAACTGAAGAGGACCTGAAGCACCTGCTGCAGAGTGTCAAGGACTGTAGCCTCCAATATGGATTGAGGCTCAATGTCAAGAAGACAAAAATTCTCACCACTGGACCAATTGGCAGCATCAGGATAGATGGTGAAG
>NW_006399992.1:3788043-3832998 GCF_000299155.1 Elephantulus edwardii | reverse complement strand
GAGGCCTTGAACACTAAAGAGGGAAGACCAGAAGAGGCTGTAGGAGGCTATCAAGAATATTAACTAGGAAGAATGTAAAGAGAGGAGGAAGAAAAGAGCAAGGTGGGTGTCAGAAGAACCTCTGAATATTGCACTAGAGCACCAAGAAGCCAAACCTGAGGGAAGAAATCAAGATGTTAAGGAGTTGAGCAGAAGATTCCGAAGGGCAGTGCAGGAAGACAAAGTAAAGTATTAGAATGAAATGTGGAAGGAAATGGAGTCAGAAAATCAAAAGAGCCAAACTCACTCAACATTTCTTAAGCTGAAGGAACTGAAGAACAAATTGAAGCCTCAAGTTTCAATACTTCAGGATGCTTTGGGCAGAATATTAAATGATCCTGAAAGCATTATGCGATTGTCAAAGCAGGAATTGCTCTGTGGATTTTATTGTTTAGAGTACTAGAAGTTTCTGAGTAAAGGTATGTTTGAAAAAGAATGCCTGATCAATATTGGAATTTCATCTAGTTCCTCAGTATCACTAAGTCAAATAAAAACACTTACAGAGTCATTGTACCAAAAGCAAACCAGTAATAGTAATTAAAAACTAATGTGGTGTTTTGTTTCATGCAGTATCCATGTCAGTGATGCTAATAGACCCACAAAAAATGTGTCAGGCCACACCTGGAAACGCTGAGGATTTGTTGGGTGTCATGTTTCTGAGGCCGAGGTAGTTACGTGTCTGAGGAGGAGTTGGGGATGCTACTGTGAATTGGAGATGCTACATTACTTAAGTCAGGGTGATTTGAAGCCTTCTACCTTAAAAGAGAGAGAAAGGATTTTTATTTTTTTTTTTTTTGGTCTGGAAGGCACAGTGGATAAAAGACAAATCTTCCAGATAGAAAGTAAGAACAGATTTCTTTCTTGGGAGCTAATGAGGTCCTTTTGAAGGGTTCAAGTAGAGGCCAGCTGTGACCAGGAGTCAGAAGTCACGTGTTCTGATCTTTCCCATTGCTGATTCTCTGACTTTGGATAGGCCATTAACCTCTCTGAGGTTTCATTCTCTTGGCTGTGGAAATCATAGTAGCCTACCTCCCAGGTGCCCTGAGAATCGAATGGAAATAACATGTGAACAATACCTTATAAAACGTGGTGAGGTGAGAGGGTCTCTGTCAGGCATCCATCCAGCTTTGTCCTAAGTGGGAATAGCCAGCAGTCCTGAGCAAAGTGCTGACTAACCCCTCACTGAAGCAGAAAATTTCCACTGACCTGTAGTCAGGACATTTCACTGCTCCTGGCAAGTTTGCTTTCTTCTTATTGGAATGTGCCTGAGGAGTAGCAGTTAAACTCCGTTTCCAAATTCCTGAGTCCTGAGTGTGTGGACCTTATTGCTGCTGGCCCAGGAAAGGACAGACTGGAGCAGGGGTGATGGTGCATGGAGGAATTTGACAGATGTTGTGTCTTTTTACAGAGTCAGCTGTGCTGTGAGGTTGCTTTGTAATAATTTCAGGATAGATTCTGAAGTTGTTCCCTATTTCTTCTCCTATTCACACTGTTCATTTTCTTATCTCTGGAGAGCACCAGTGTGATATATCTCACTTTCCTCTCTGAGAAGCTATACTCTATAGATAGTATATTTAAAAACCTAAATGTTTCATATTATTATGACTGTATCATTAATGAGAACACAGAAGTAGATCCTCCAGAGATACTTGCCATTAAGAACTATGCTTTCTGGATGTGGAATAAAATCTTCTGGACCACTGTGGATTTTTCAGTAACAGGCTTGATAAAAATTACTTTATTGCAAGTGCTTTTCAGTGAGAAGATTTAACCACAGTGTAAAAGTCAGAAATTGAGACCAGCCTTGTTTACAGTTGCTAAATAGATACATTTCAGAGGAAGTATATGTGGAGAATGGTTGTTTCGCAGGTTAAATGATGTAGAGATTTTCCTTTTGATCTGTTGTGTGCCATGAAGTTGACTGCCAGTTTTAGTGGCAGTTAGGTTGGAATCCTGTTCTATCCTGTGCCATCCTCATGATCTCCAAAATACTCAAGCCCGCTCTTAGTCATTGTGTCAATCCATCTTGTTAAGGATCTTCCTCTCTTATTATGCAGAAAATGTCAAAACAGATGTTCCCCACTGACTTTCATTAAAACCAGCATAGCGATCCTATGTACAACAGCTCTGAACCCTGTCCTATCCTGAACCAGGCTCACTGATTTTAACACATCTACCCCTATTACCTCAGTTACTGTGTCAATCCATCTCATCCAGGGTCTTCCTCTCCTGCACTGTCCCTCCACCCTTCCAAGCCTGATGTCCTTCTCCAAAGATTGGTCCCACTTAGTATGTGCTCACAGTATGTGAGACAGAGCTTCCAAGAAGAAACTTGGTTTCACCCTCACCAAGACAGACCTCCTTTGTTTTCTTGGCAGTCTATGGTATGTTCAAGACTCTTCTCCACACTACAACTCAAAGGCATCGATTTTTCTTCTGTCATCTTTAGTCATTGTCCAGGTCTCTGATGCATAGCAAGTAATTGTGAAGACCGTGGCCTTGGATCAGGCACACCTTAAGTCTCTAGACTGACATCTTTGTTTCTCAGTACTCTGGAAAGGTCCCTGACAGCAGATTTCCCAGTGGAATTAATCTTTTGATTTCCTGACTGCTTGTGCCAAGAGTGTTGATTGTGGAGCTGAGTATTAGAACATTTAGAAACTATCATATTTACATTTGATAGCATTTTGTAGTAGGTATGGAATAAAACGTAGCCATTGTTGGTCAGTGTAAACTTAATTTAATAATGATCAGTTGCTTCTTAGCTTTCCAATCCAAATCATGTTAGAAACATCCTCTTATTCTTTATTAAAGACTGAGCTATCTAGTTTCTAGTATAGAAAGTGCTACCAATTTGGGGTCTAAATTGGAGATTCAATGACTATTAGGATGGTGATTCTTGTGTGATGTTGAGGCAGAACTGACCCATAACAGACCCTCCAGCAGGTTTACAGAAGAAGTAAATTGCAAAAGAGGAGATTGCCCATCTTTATCCTGACTAGGGTAGTGGGAACATTCAGAAGGAACTCTGGTGGCACCATGGTTAATCACTCAACTAATGATCAAAAGGTTAGAAGTTCAAACTTAGCCACAGCTCCATGGAAAAAAGACGAGGCGTCTATAAAGAGTTATAGTCTTACAGACCTTATGAGGTAGTTATACTCACTCCTGTAGAGTTACTATGAGTTACTCACTCCTGTAGAGTTACTATGAGTTAGAATAGACTCAGTGGCAAGAGATGTTTGGATTAGGAACATTCAGCCAGTCCAAAGTACAAAAAAGTGTTTTTAATCTTCATTACTATCCTCATTTTTGAAGTCTCTGGGTGGTGCAAATGGTTTAAATACTCCACTACTAGCAAGTTTTGGAGATTTTCATCTGCTCAGCCATGCATTACAAAATGGGCTTGGAGATCTGCTTCTAGAAAATGAGCTTTTGAAACTCTATAGGGAATAGTTCTGCTCGGAAATCTGTTGGGTCTCCATAAATTGGAATCAACTCAGTGGAACCTGGTATTGACTTTTGATTGGATAATTCTTTATTGTGAAGACTCTGGTGCATTGTACAATATTTAGCCTCACTCCCTAGCTTCTACTAGCGAGTAGCACTACTTTCCTACTTGTGTCAGTCAGAAATGTCTCCATATATGGCACATGTCTCCTGGGAGGACAACTTGCCCCAAACTGATAATTACTTTTGTCGAGGGAGCCCCTGGCTCTGTTCTGTAACAGTACTTTCAAAGAGTGAATCACTTGGTAACTGTTTGGGCAATGATCCTCAACTGTAGTAGGACATTGATCCCGGAACTTGATCATCTGAGTTTCAGCTATTTTTGTCTACTCATCTGGAGCAAAAGATAATGAAGGAAACTAAATACTCAAAAGTCCCTAAGACTAAATGTCCGAATAATCAGGGGCTTCGTCTAACCTAAGACTATAAGAACTAGATGGTACCCCGCTATCACTAATGACTATTCTGGCCAGTGACACAAAGGAAGATCCTGGAGAGAATGGGATAAAAACATAAAATACAACTTAAAGTCCTAAAAAAGGCCAGATCTACTGGACCAATAGCCAGGGAAACCGGCAATACTATTAAAAGTGGCCTATTGAAATGGCACTGAAGACACATCTGGAAATCACCTTTCAGTCAAATAATTAACTTCTAAAGCAAATAGTATCACTTATGAGTCCTGTGTCCCTTAAACAATTTTATGAGACCAAATAGTCCACATTTACTCTAAAGCAAAGATGAGAAGGCAAGGAGAAAAAAAAACTGTAACTAGATCTATCACCCCACCCCAGAATCATACACAAATTTCACAAAAGCAGATGTCTAGTTCATAATAACTCATATCTGTCTTTTGGAAAGAACTCTCTCTAATTCATGTGCGTGCGCTCTCGTGCTCTCTCTCGCTTGTGCACACACGTGCTCTCTCTCTATATATATAATTATTATAGATATAATTAAATATATATACATAAATAATTTAATAGAGAACAATGTCTTGAGTTAAGTACTGTTTTGGTTTTTAAGATATTTTTGAAAGTTTTTTGGTTTTGTTTTTCTTCGTTTAAGTACTATTTTGTGTACATGTTTAAAAATAAGGCTATAAGGGACAGAAGGAAACTATCAGAAAAATCTCTATTCTCCAACCATGAGGACACTCACTTCCATTTTACTTGAAATAAGCTGATTCAAAGTCTCTCCTTCAAAGCCTCTCCTTCAAATTGAGATGTCTAGGACATGGCCATGATAAATCTTACAATTACTCACAGTGCACTCCAGAGTCTCTTGTTAAACACGCTTTAAAAAAGTAAGATTTAAAGTGAAACAACTCAAATAAATAATGAGAACGTTCATGCATTGTAGAGAATACAGTTAATATCACTGAACAGCTTCTTCAGAAACTGTCATAGGGGAACCCTACACTGCTGTGTAAACCTTCACTGCAAACACTGTAAAATTCTATCTATATAGATGTACTCATAAAACTCATTGTTAACCAGGTTGGAGCCAACTTGTAGCTGATCTTCCAGTGGGTTTTCAGAGGCTGTCAATCACGTAAGGGGAAGTTGCCCATCTAACTCCTGCAGAGCTGCCAGGAGATTCAAACTGGCCACCTTTAGGTTAGCGTCACAATGCCCTGCTTACTGACTTTACCACCAGAGCTCCCTACATAAAGAGATAGAGGGACAGAGAGATAGTTATTCAAAGAGACATCTTATATAAGTTGTCCCTACCTAGGAAATTGGGTTTGGAAATATTTCTTGAATCAGTTTGAAAAAAAAAATACTGGAAAATAAAAAAGCCCACCCTTTACGTTAAGTCTCATTGGGTCAACAGTGACTCATAAGCAACCCTATGGACAGAGAGGAAACTCACCCTATTCTGCGCCATCCTCACAATCTCTAACATGTTCACACCCCTCGTTACAGTTATGTGTCAGTCTGTCTTATTGAGGGTCTTCCTCTTTTGCTGATCCTCTGCATTTCCCAGCATAATGTCTTTTTTTCCACAGACTGACCCCTCCTGACAATTTGCCCCAAATATCAAGTTTTACTCTCCTCTCCTCTAAGGACCACCCTGGTCACACTTCCTCCACGACAGGTGTGCTTGCTGTTTGGCCGTCAGTGGTATCGGGGACTTACTGACCAATGTCTATCAGTTATTTAATAAGTGTTTTCTATGTTTATTAGTTGTTTAATAAGTGTTTTCTATTTATCATGCTCCTTTGGGTCACTACACTGTGTTAAATAAGAAGTTTTATTTCTTTTAGGTGTCTGAGGGTTCCGTGGTACAGTTTTCATCAGGAAACTTCTCTTTGTCGGCAAAAACAGAAGAAAAGAATTTCCCTGATGGAAACGAACATCTGTTAAATTGGGCCCAAAAGGAGTATGGAGCAGTCACTTCATTCACTGAACTCAAGATAGCGAGAAACATTTACATTAAAGTGGGGGAAGGTAAGTTTTATATGGTTTCACTTAATGACTAATTTACAACAGTCAGTTGTTTTCTTTCCTGAGACTAGGTGGTTAGGATATGGTATCATTGGATTTCAGAATATTAGCATTGGCAGGGATCTGAGTGAGCGTTTGGACTTGCTCCTCAACTCCATCCCTAGCGTTTCCCCTTCCTTTCTTCATCCTCTCCTTCTCTGTTCCTTCTAAAGAAACAGGCCTGGTAGAGACAAGTGAAAAAATAGCGAGTAATAGAGTTGAGAGGAGTCACTCGGTGATGCAGACGGCTCGGTATTCAACTGCTAGCTGAATATTGGCTGTTCAGACACACTCAGAGACACATTGAAAGACAGACCTGACAAATCTTTTTCTGAAAGTTCACAAACTTGGATCACTGTGGTTGGTGTATGGCACTGTTTGATTGGTGCTCTGTTTTGCACACATGGAGTCTCCATGAGTCACAATGGATTCTCTAGAAACTAGCAATAATAACATGGCTGAGAAAGGGGGAGTCTTCATTCAAGGAAGAAGTCAGGAGGAGTGAGAAGAGGGCAAGAAGCTGAGGGTGGGGGAAGAAAATGATAAAAGAATTCAGGAGGACTTGGCAGGGAACGAACAATTAAAGCTTCCTCTTGCCAATCATTCTGCAAGCATTTGAAATCAGTGTCAGTTTGTGGTCTTAAGGCATCAGTTGCATTTTTGGACTCAAGCAAAGTGAAATTATTTATATGGTTAATAGTAAGTTCTCTTCCAAGGACAAATTATTAGAGAAAGAAACTACATATCCTTAGTAAGAGATTGCCCATTTTAATTTCCTTTTGCCTTACAGGTGGATATAAATACCCAGTGCCTCAATTTTGAAAGCCTGTTTATTGAATGATTTTTTTCATCATTATTTTTAGTTGAGCATTTGTGGAGCTCTTACAATGTACTATGAAATAGTAACTCTTGTGAATGAGTCCTTGTGAGAGTCAGGTGACTGTGGACAATGTGCTTCAGCTCAGTGTCTAGCTTCTTCCTTTTGAATTCTACATCAACAATCTCTGCAACCACAGGATAGAGGGAGAGTGGGTTATAGAGCTTTCCTCCCCCAGAACCTTTTCTGGGATCTGGCTTCATCAAAGTATCTATGAGACAAATGCGGAAAAAGTGGGCACTGGCATTGTGAAGTGTACTCATGTGCAGAGTCAGGTCCTGTGCTCTCACATGCACATTGAACCCCCACATAAGAGGAAGATATTGCTTTTGTCATATTACAGAGCAGTCAGTAGAGGTTAAGCAGACTCATCTAAATCTTTACTATTTTTACTATTTACTATTTTTACTATTAGCTACTTCCCATACTAGGGAGCTCTGGTGGCCTAGTGGTAAGAAAACTTCATTGCAATCCCAAAGGCACATGTTTCGAATCCACCAGCCGCTCCTCTGGAGAAAGATGGGCAGTCTCCTCTTGTGTGATTTACTCCCTCTGAAAACGTGCTGGAGGGTCAGCTATGAGTTGGTTCCAACTCACAGCACACAACCGTAGCCACAACCTGCCATACTTATAACAATGCCTAGACTCATGTCCTAGTTTCTTGATTCTTGAGTCTGAGGCTTATTGTCTACTGCTTTATTTTAAGCCTAAGCCAAGGAAGCAGAGCCTGAAAATGAAGATGGGTTGTCTAGATGGAAAGATTTGGTAGAGAGGGGCATTTTTAGATGAAAGTTGGTTTTGAAAAGTACAAATTTATTACTAAACATTAATGGTACTCAAGTAACTAGAAATTAAGTTGCATTCAAGCAAACTAAAGAATCTCTATTTAGTAAAAATCATAAGCTCTTTCCAGTGTCTGTATGCCTGAAACTGAATTCTGGTAGTCAGGGACAGATAACCCTTTTAAGCCCATGACTGGGGAGTCAGCAAAACAGGAGGGCCAGTTGTCCAAGACAAAGACCCATAGATGCTAAGCAAATGGGACACATGAAAAGTAAGTGCTCCAGTTGATGGGAACTGACAGGGCACTACATGATGTTAATGCCAGCTCCAGTGTGTGGAAACGTGCTGGCCAGAAATACAGTTCACTCAGAGTTAAGAGGGCACCCATGTTGTTTAAGCCATGAGGTCCCTACAACCTTTGTTAACTTCTATGCCCTATTGTCAGTCTCCTGCCTTATAACTAAAACTTCTTATTTTGTCAGGTTTTGTGGTAGGACACTATTTCTTTCTGATAAGTAAGAGGTAGAGGTAGATTGTTAAGTCTCACTCTTTCTGTTTTCATTCAGTAAGCAACTTGCTACAAGATCCAGTGTGAGCAGTAACTGCCCAAGAATGGATCATATTCCTAGATAACAGATTTTGTATCCATTGTAACCATTGAGAGGGTATTTTGTACAACCACATCTGGAGATATAGCAGTTTAAACTAGCAAGGTTCTTCACCACAGTACAAACACAAGTTCCTTCAGTATGTGTCCTGGTAAACAACCAGAAGTAACTGTGAAGTAACTGTGATCTCACATGATACATAAAAGCAAGGGAACCAGAATAAATCCACCATTGCAATGAATTCAGTCAAGTTACTTTTTATTGGTATAAACATTTACATACAGAATTATATTCCAAGTTAGTGAAAAATAATAATTGCTAATTTTCAAATATGTTTAAAAATATGTTTTATATGTTGTTGTTGTTGTTATGTGCCTCAAGTTGCCTGCGACTCATAGTGACTCATATGTATGGCAGCTCTGAAGCCTACCCTGTCCTGAGCCAGTCTCACTAATTCTGATACACCAACCCCCATTGCCCCAGTTACTGTATCAACGCATAATATAGCATAAGTTTATTCTACTAGGGAGGGTCAGCAAAAGAGGGTAAGACTCTCAGTCTGATAGATTGACACAATGACTGCAGTAATGGGCTCAAGTATGTCAGAAATGATGAGGATGGCACAGATCTGTTGTTCATAGAGTTGCTGTGAGTTGAACTCAGCCCGAAGGCACCTAACCACAACTATGAGTTTTAATTTAATATGATACTAAAAGCAACTTAAAAAAAGTATTATAATTATCTAAATTAATTATTATACTCAGAGACTCCTAATAACATATTTAGAACCCCTGAAAATGTGACTCTAGTCACCTGTTGGATGTAAGTCATGTTGTGGAGAGAGGAAATAATGCTCTTTGATAGAGTCAACAGGCTGTAAGGAAATGTTGTTTACTGCCATGGACCAAGCTTCATCAACTGGCTTCCACGAGCCTGGCCTGTTTCTTCTTTTCCTTGTGCTAGAATACCAGGTAGGAGTTTGCTTTTGTTCTAACCCAGTATAGATCTCAAAGTGTAGTCTTGACACTAGCAGCAGCAACAACAACAGCATCTTGGAACCTGCTCGAAATATCAATTCTGGGACCCAGTCTAGACTGACAGAATCAGAAATTCTGGCAGTGTGATCCAGCAATCATATTTTAATAAACCTGCAGGTAATCCTGATAAATGCTAAAGTTTGAGAGTGGAAGAGTGTGGAGACATGGTTCTTATTGAAGCTGATCTTGTTAACCGTGTTGTCGTTGATGTGTAACCATCAAGTCAGAATCAAGTGTAGCTCATCCTCCAGCAGGTTTTGAGAGGCAGTAAATGGCACAGGAAGAGATTGCCCATCTTTCTCTGGCGGATTAGAACTGTGTGTGCCTTGGGTTGTTGGGGCAACTCCTTACCACTAAGCCACCATTAGCATTCTTATTTACCACCAGATCCTCAGTTTTCACATCTGATAAGGAGTTTGCATTTCCCTCCAGGAAGCTCATTCCTGCTTTCGGAGTCTGCCATTCTGAGTCTTAATTCAATCTGTCAATCCTTTCCTAAAATACAAAGAAGCATGTGACTTTCTTTTGCCCAAACTTGCCAGGTTTCTACCCGGGGAATCCCCTTTGTGGTTTCCTTTTGACTTGGCACTTAGGTTAAGTTTTTAAGCCAGGCATTTGGGGGAGGGGAGAACCACACACAACAAAAAGTAATCAGTTTATTGAACTTGGTGGCAGTGCCCTCTGGAACTTGAGTCCTTCCTAACAGCAACTTTCAAGTGATTAAGCCTTTGTTTATGGAGGGTCACAAATGGGTAGATTTTTGTTACCATCGTAAGTGTTGTATTATAGTTTGTTAATTCCAGAAACCTATGCATACAGCATACCAGATATCTGGGTGTCTGAGAGAGCTCCAGAAAGGTCCTAGCCTCTTGACCGTCCTTGGCCTGCATGCCCCTCCTATTCTTGGTTTACTTTCAGACCCGCCGTCCTAATATCATTTTCCATCTTGTGATCTGGGGGAGGCATCCGCAGGCTGCAGCTGCAGTGAGCATACCTCATCTGGCAGAGTCCTTAGCAGATGTGGTGGGGAGGCTACTCAAGCAAGCAGTCTCAGCAGGCAGAGCTCAGCACTTCTCCCTGAGGCAATCTTTTAGAGAAGAACTCAGAGTGCATTGTGAACTGCTCCGGTCTGCTCTGTGCCTGGTGTGAGGCTCTGGATGCGGTGGTGCCCCTGGATGCTGCAGTGAATGCAGCTCTCAGCATAAGGCATATTACACACGCCAGGGAAGCAGACTCAACCCAGTCTTGGGACCTCTCAGGCCGATTCCTTACTCCTGGGTGAGATCTGTATGTCCATTTGTATGTTGGCATCCTGCCTATATGAATAAGGAAGAAATGTATTTCATTAAAATGCCAGGGCTCTGATGAATTACTCCTTCTGAAAAAGACTTGCTACACCTAGAACTTCCTTGACACTTGTCCCAGCTGTCACACTGCCAGCAGTTTCTTTAAAGTTCTGTTTAAACATTTAAGGCACTGGATGGAAATCCCATCAGCCACAGTGCTGTGTAAATGGCGTGTGCCATTGGGGACTATCTTCAGAGCTGACTGTTGCATCACTTTCCAGGTGGAGGCGGTGAGCAGCCTTGAGCACAGTGAGATGATGTTTGTGAAGGCATCGACTAAGACCATAAAGGGCCACATAAACATTAGCTATCTCTGTCAAGATAGTGAAATAGCAGGGAATTCTGCCCCTGCTGTTTACCCTAACTGACTTTTACGGTCTTTAGGAGAAATGAAGTGTTGAGGGGATAAGCCCAAGAAAATAATTAAATCTACACATGGGCCAGAAAATTAACTAGGTAGCTGGTATTCCTGTTAATATCACAAATACCAGAGAGAAACAGATTGGGGGCAGGCCAGATACCAGATTCATTTTTTTAGTATGCTTAACCTGCAATACCTGTAGGATTTTTAAGTAAGGCTTATATGACAAGGGTCTGGAGTACAGAAAAAGAGCCCTGATAGGTTATTTTAGATATAGATTAGAGCCATGGAAGTGGCTGAGGTCACTCACAAGGATGTGGGACAAAAGTATTGAAGAAAGAACTGAAAATCTTTGTATTGTTTCACATCACAATTAATTACGGAGCTTTTAAAAAAGAAGACTGGCTAGCTCCTCCCATACTTTCTCTGAAATCTGTTTGTAGGGACCAATTTTAAGATTTTTAAAATAGTTTTCTGTAATTGGTTACTATGGGCTAGTAGAAGGGAGCATGCTATTTTTTATATACCACTGAGTCAATTTTTGCCTCACAGAAATCCCATGTGACAGAGTAGGACTTCCCCGTAGGGCCTCTTGGCTGTAGTTTTCATAGTAGCATGTCTGCAGGTCTTCCTCCTGTGGAGCTGCTCGGGTAGGTTTAAACAGATGACCTTTTGGTTAGCTGCAGAGTCCTTCAACATTGTGCTACCAGGGCTCCTTTCCACTCAGACTTTCTGGATCACACTCTAGGGTTTGGGGCCCAAACAGGTTCATTCTAATATATACCAGTAATTAAGGACCATTGCCATTGTTTAAAAACAAAAACAAAACAAAAACCTTAAAAAAATGTATAGAAGATAAGGAACCAATGAAAGAGACTGAAAGGTGAATCAGAGGAGATCAGTGAGAGCAATTGAAATTTTGTAGAGGACCAGAAAAGAGAGAATGTAGACAAAAAGAGGCCACTAATGCTGATCATTAGTGGAACTCTGGTGACCTAGTGGCAAGAAGCTGTGCTGCACACCTAAAGATATGTGGTTTGATCCACCAGCTCCTTCATAGGAGAAGGATGGACTGTCCTTCCTGTGTGATTTACTGTACTGTCTCTGAAAACCTGCTGGAGGGTCAGCTATGGATCAGTTGTTCTGACTCAATGGTCCCCAACAACAGTGTTGATCACTGGTGAAGATAAATCAAGTTCTAGGGGGTACAAGTGGTTTGCAGTTGGCTGTAAATGTCTATGTTGTCTGTTTCAGCTCTCCCATCAGTGTCATGGAAAAAAGACCTACAGTCTGCTTTCATGAAGGTTACAGCTAAGAAAACTATTTAGGAATCACTTGTTCTGTTAGTCATGGAGTACTCTTGAGTTGACATTAACTTGAAGTTGGTGGATTTTATTTTGTTTTTATGATGGTAATGGGGGGCGTTTCAGAGCAGTATTTGGTGAATTCCTAGACTGTCTCCTCCTTTGGGTCATGTCTCCTCTGCCCACCTGTTGGGTTTTACCTACACCTCCATTTTCCTTTGTGCCTGGTAATCATGAGCTGGGTGGTATAACAGGTTGTCTTGTCTTCTTTACTTGCAGATCAAGTTTTCCCTCCCACATGTAACATAGGAAAGAATTTTCTCTCTCTGAATTACCTGGCTGAGTACCTTCAGCCCAAGACAGCAGAAGGGTGTGTGATGTCCAGCCAGCCCCAGGATAAGGAAGTACACATCATCGAGTTAATCAGCCCCAACTCTAACCCCTACAGGTAATATGGATGTAAATACATGCACATGTGGGTTGTCTCCTGAATTGAAAAGAAATGAAAAATCTTTTCCTGACTTAAGGATAGAGCTTGAACCTATATGTTCCAGTTTAGGCATGGCTGAAAAATGAAACTGGAAATTTACCAAATTGGTAAATTATGGCACCTGAATTTTTGAAATGTGAATACACACACACTCACACATATATATATACATATAAATACTGAAATGGTACTAACAACTGGAAAAGTTACAGGTTGACACCCTGAAGAGTAAAAGCTTAACCGCTCTCTTAGAAAACAAAGGTAAAGTGAAGGTTGCATAGCAGTCAAATCTCTTAAGCAGTAGAGTCAGAAATAACAGTTCCCTGCTCAAAGATAGGATCATATAATTGTGTCACTTTCTACAGTCTTGTCAATAATACAGTACCCTGGATGATGATGTGTGAACCGTAGAGTCAGAACTGACCCATGGCTGACCCTCTAGTGGGTTTTCAGAGGCAATTTTCAGTCACAAGGGAGGAAATTGCCCATCCTTTTTCCGGAAGCAGCTGGTAGCCTAGAACCATGTGCATTTGGGATAGCCGCACAGCTGCTTGCCACTAGGCCACCAGAGCTCCCTGTCCCTTGGATAAGGCTCCTGAAAAGCTCATGATAACTACTATCAGTAATCCATTCTAGGATTGTGAACTAAAATTTGTCCTCTCTGGTTATCATTCTGCTTCAATTAAATTTTAAAAATCTGGGCTTGTTCTAGTTTGCCTATGTCAGCCATAATGGACCCAAAGCCCTGTTTGAGGAGGGGACATGCAGCCTTCCAGAAGTTGGTGGGAGAGAACTATTGATGTTTAAGGTTTGACTCTTTGAAGAAGGAATAATGACCTTCAGTTGTGTACCTCACTTTACTCATCTCTTTCTAGCTTTCTGTTACTCTAGTTGAGTTCTGAAGTCTATTCTAGACCTCTGAGTATAATTAGAGGATATAGCTCCTCTTGACTCACTCCTGTCTGAAGTCATCCCTGATTAAAAAAAAAATTACCAAGTGAGGTCTTACTAAGATAGTTAGCACTCTAATGATATTTTGGTTTTTTAGAAAGTTTAGTTCATAATAACCTCAGAGCATTTTTGCCTCCAGAATGGTTTGTTTTAGAGCTACGTATGTGTTCTTTTGTGGTGGTATGTGGAAGAGCCCTTAGTTAAAACAACGTGTGTTCTTGATGTCCCTATTTCATCCTAGTCAGACTGCTTCTAAGCTGCATTTGACGTTATCAAGAATGGATTGACACAGTGATTATAGGTAGCAATGGCCTAAAGCATATTGGAGATCATGAGGCCATCATTGGATAGGGGGTTGCTATGAGTCATAGTTAGCTCAGTGGCATCTAACTACAACATCAGGTATTCTTGATAGGGAATTGAAAATGGAAAGAAGAGGGATAAAACAGGCTCCACAATCATTTTGGTCTACATTTTATGTGAACTGTTGTTGTTAGGTGCCATCGAGTCGTAGATGACGCATACCTTCCCTATGAACGAAAGGCATGAGCACTGTTCATACATAAAGTTTCCGGAGGCAAGCCATTTCTGAAGTGGATGACTTAAAAAATTGAAATTTATCTTATAACGTTATTATTTCAGATTTTCTTGTTGAAAATTTACATTTCAGAACCTACACCAGCTTATCCATTTTAATTAGTACAATTCAGTGATATCAATAATATTTTTGAGGTATGCAGGCATTCACATCTTCCATTTATAAGTTATTCCTCCCTTCTTGTTGTTGTTGTTGTTATGTGCCGTTGAGTCGCTTGCAACTCATAGCGACCCCATGTATAACAGCCCTAAACCCTGCTCTATCCTGTGCCACTCACACTGCCTCCAACACACCCATCCCGATTACCCAAATCACTAAATCAATCCACCTCATAGAGCGGGTCTTCCTCTCCTGCGCTGTCCCTCCACCCTACCAAGCATGATGTCCCTCTCCAAGGATCGGTCCCTCCTTACAATATGTCCAATGTATGTCAGACGAAGCTTCAGAATCCTTGCCTCCAAGGAGCAGTCCGGTTTAACCCTCTCCAGGATAAATCTGTTTGTTTTCTTAGCAGTCCATGGTACATTCAATACTCTTCTCCAGCACCACAGCTCAAAGGCATCAATTCTCCTTCTATCCTTCCTAGTCATTGTCCAATTCTTTGATGCATAACAAGTGATTGCAAAGACCATGGCCTGTATCAGACACACTTTAGTCTCCAGAGACACCATTGCTCTTCAGTATTTTGGAGAGGTCCCTAACAGCAGACTTTCCCATTGCAATACGTCTTTTAATTTCCTGGCTGCTTGTGCCACAAGTGTTGACTGTGGAGCCAAGCAAACTAAAATTGTTAACAATCTCAATCTCTTCACCATCCATCCTGATGCTGCCAATTGATCCAGTGGTGAGAATCGTTCTCTTCTTGACACTGAGCCTCAATCCATATTGAAGGCTGCAGTCCTTGACCCTCTGCAGCAAGCACTTCAGATCCTCCTCTGTTTCAGCAAGCAGGGTTGGGTCATCTGCATAACGCAGACTGTTGATAGATCTTCCACCAATCCTGACGCCGCCACACTTCTCCTTATAGAGCTCAGCCTCTCGGATACTCTGCTCTGCATAGAGGTTGAAAAGGTATGGAGATAGGACACATCCCTGTCATACACCCTTCCCAATTTTGAACCATGCTGTGTTTCCTTGCTCGGTTCTGACGACTGCCTCTTGGTCAAGTACAGGTTTCGCATTAGCACAATTAAATGTTCTGGGATTCCCATTCTTCTCAGAGTCAGCCACAATTTGTTATGATCCACACAGTCAAATGCCTTTGCATAATTAATGAAACACAGATAGACATTCCTCTGGTATTCCCTGCTTTCAGCTAAGATCCATCTAACATTAGCTACAATATCCCTAGTACCATGACCCCTTCTAACCCCTGCCTCAACTTCTGGCAGTTCTCTGCTGATGTGTTGTTCCAGTCGTTTTTGGATAATCTTCAGTAGAATCTTGCTTGCATGTGAAATTAATGAGATTGTTCTATAGTTTTCAAACTCTGTTGGGTCACCCTTCTTTTGAATGGGAACAAATATAGACCTCTCCAGTCAGTTGGCCAAGTGCCTGGTCTCCAGATTTCTTGGCACAACTTGGTGAGCACATCCAGGGCAGCATCCATCAGCTGAAATACGTCAATTGGTATACCATCTATTCCTCGGACCTTATTTTTTTGCTATTTCCTTCAAAGCAGCTTGAACTTCTTCATCACCATAGGCTCTTGCTCATGTGTTGTTTCATGCAATTCTTCTGTGTCTGCCAATTCCTTTCGATACAATGACTCAGTATATTCTTTCCATCTTCTTTTAATACTTCCTGGATCATTTAATATTCTGCCTAAAGCATCCTTGATTATAGGAACTCAAGGTTTGAATTTGTTCTTCAGTTCCTTGAGCTTAGGAAATGCTGAATGAGTTCAGCCTGCCACCTAAGGTTCCTATCTAACATTTCAAGTTGTTTAATCCCATATAGTTCTTAGAAGAGCATAACGCTCAAGTAAAACACTGGCATAGTGCCTTAGAGTTCCCTCTATCGTGTATTATATTAAGTAGAAAACCAATTTCCTTTGTTTGCTTATACCACATTTTGTTTATCCATTCCTCTCTACATATTGGCTACTGTGAATGGTGCTACAATGAACATTGGTATATAAGGTTTTGTTTGAATCTCTGCTTTCACATCTTTTGTGTAAATGGTAGTTTCATTTTTAGGGTGTGTGTTGGGTTGTTTTTTTGTTTTTTTTAAGAACTACCACACTATCTTTCCACAATAGCTGTACTGTTTTGCATTCCCATCAGCAATGAATCAGTGCTAATACCCTGCATTTCTGTCAATCTTTGCTATTTTCTGGGTTAATTTTGTTGTGATGAGTTTTTTGTTGTTTTCTTTGTTTTTTAAAATCTTAGTAAAATCTTGTGGGAGTGAAACAGTACCTCATTGCAGTTTTGATTTGTAGCTCTCTGATGGCTAATGATGTTTAATATCTTCTAGATATTTGATGGACATTTGATTGTCTTCTTTGGTGAAATGCTCATTTTTTTTTCTTTATGATTGAGCTCTTTTTTTCCATTGTTAGCTTGTCAAAGTTTTATTTCGATTTTGTACTTTGTAGTCTTATCGAAAACATTTTCTCAGCTGTACCTTCTCTAAGACATATTTATTTGTTCATTTGGCAGTCCATGGGATGTTCATTTTTTCTGTTGTTGTTATGTGCCATTGAGTCACCTGTGACTCATAGCAACTCTGTGAAAGGTAGCGCGGAAACTTGCCCTATCTGGAGCCAGTATCATCATCTCCAGTAGACCTAATCGTAGTTCTGCAGTCACTGAGTCAATCCATTTCATCCTGGGTCTTCATTTGCTGCACTGTCCCCTCCACCATTCCGACCATGATGTCCTTCTCCAAAAATGGTCCCTTCTGGCCCAAAGTACAAGAGACAGAGACTCAGAATCCTTGTCTCCAGTATTTAAACCTCTTAGAAGTTATGCTATAGAATTATTTGAAAATTAAAATTCAGGTAAATTTTTATTTAAAAGGTAAATATACTATTGATTGTTTTTGGTAATATTCCATTCTAACTGAAATAAATAATTTTGTGTGAGGCTAAAAGAGAATGAGAATAGAAGAAACCTTACACATATGCTTAAAAATTAGATATAAAGCTTGAGTATATTATTAATTTTACACATTAATAAATAAAATAAAGATTTTGTTCCCCTTAAATTCATAGGAACAAAGGTATTATATTACTATTTGGTTAAAAGTCTTAAAAAACACTTCACAGAATATTGGAAAGGATGTGGAAGATTGGAACCCTTATATACTGCTGATGGGATTGAAAAAGGGTATAGCCACTATAGAAGGCAGTTTGGTGTTTCTTCAGAGAGCTGAACATAGAAATCCCGTATGACTCAACTATTCCACTGCTAGTAACAAATCCCAAGGAAATCAGAACTGAGACCCAAATGGAAATACATACACCTGTCTTCATAGCAGCATTATTCACATAGCAAGAGAGACCAAATGCCCACTAACAGATAAATGGATTGAGAAATTATGGTGCAGCCACACAATGGAATACTATACAGCACTAAGGAACAGTTATTTTATTTCATAGAACACCATATAACATGGGAGAGTCTAGAGAGTCTTATGCTAAATTAAATACTGCATAAGACCACTATTGTGAAACTAGAAGATAACTCAGTGAGATAAGTATAAATGTTCAAAAGGGGAAGGGATAGGGGAGAAGGGGGCAGAAAAACGGAGAGATGAGGAAAATCACTAGGATAGCAGAGGTTAGGAGGAGGAGGTGATGGTGAAAGAATTGAAAGATTCAGTGTGAACTTGAAAAGCCAGGGTGATAATAGGCATAGATCAATAATAATTATATAAAATACAATATATGTGAGTGATTGTATAAAACACAAGGTACATGAAACAAAACCCCACAAGGTACATGAATGAAGCACGATGAGTATGAGTGATTATATGCAAACCAATTTTAAAAAATGAAAAACTTCTCTTTTTTGATTCTTAGAAATTTGAGCTTTGTTCCTCAGTTTTTCAGTAGTCAGTTACTTAACTATCTGGGTTTTTTATTATTTTAATAATTGTGTATCTAGAACTATGGTGGTAACACAGAGAGAGAGTTATGTTCCTAATGGCTCTCACTTCTCTGACTGTTGGAATCCATGGGTCACTACTCCAGAGAAAGATGAGCAGTCCCACCCATGTGATTTATGGACTTGAAAATCCAGTAGAGGATCAGGTATGAGTAGGCTCTGACTTGGTGTCAGGTTGATGGTATTTGTTTATTTGTATATGTATTTAGTATATCCAGAAATATGAGAAAGTAAATGTAGATTTGATTTTATAGCAGTTGTTGTTTCAACAAACCTTACGTAAGTCAAGAAATTATCCAGCCTTTTATTTACTTTATTTTGAGGATTCTTAATTTCTTATTGCCACACCTCCTTCCTCCTGACCCCTCCTCGTTCACCACATTGCTACCTAATTTTAGGAATTTGAACACAGAGCAAGTTGGAAAGTTATTTCTCTTAGGTGTTAAAGACTGGGAAAGCAATAGTTCTGCTTTAGAAGCAAACTCCTAGTTTCTTTAGATCCTTTCAAACAGCAATTGCTTTAAGTAACCACCCTCTCTCTGTGTATATTTTCCAGAGAAGAGAATATTTTAGTGGCTAATTATCAACAGGCATGTGCTTCTATTGTTATGCAAAACCACTTGTTATGTGCGCAACAACAGTCTGTTTTGCACATGTCATTTGCCTGGGATGCTCTCCAGCTTTTTAATCAACTGGCCAGACACTGGAAACATGAAGACTTGGAAAAGGGGAGATAGTTGCAACTTTCTGGCATTTGGGTTCTAACTTTGCCTTTGTTTTCCATTCACAGTGCTTTCCAGGTGGATATAATAGTTGATATAAGACCTTTTCAAAAGGATCTTGAGGTGCTAAAAAATCTGATCCTGATCTTGAAGTGCAAAAAGTCTGTCAACTGGGTGATCAAATCTTTCGATGTTAAGGGAAACCTGAAAGTTATTGTAAGTTGGAACATTTCTTTATTTCTTTGACTGTCAGTAATGAAAATTTTTGCTTTCTATGTGTTGTTTTTCTAAGGATTCTATTTCTCTGCACTTTGAGGTCTATCAAATATTTTTCCTCTGCAAAATCAGCTGAAATCTGAATGCTTGGGTTCAAAACAACCATACATTTTAATCCAGGCTCTTCCATTTGCAAATTGTGGATTTGAGAAGCAAGTCCTTCAACCTCTCTAGGCTCCAGCTTCCTCACTTGTGAAATTTCTGAAATCTGTTTTCAGAAGCGGGAGTGACATCCACTTCCATAATGGCTTGCCTCCAGAAGCTCTATGAACGTGGAGAAACGACGAAAGTTACGCAAGTGTTCAGGTCTTTCATTCATAGGATCACTATGAATCGTCTATGACTTGACAGCACTTGACAACAATGAGTATTATATTCTCTTACCTTTGTTGTTGTTGCATTGGCCCCCAGCTCAGGGTGGACTCCAAGCACAAAAGGATCAATCCATTGTGATCTGTAAAGTTTTCATTGGCTGTTCTGTCCTTTCACCAACTCTTTTTCCATCTTAGTCTAGAAGCTTCACTAAAACTTACTCAGCTTCATAACAGCACAAAGGCCTCCACTACAAAGCAGGGGAGACAGTGCAGGAGATGAATTGAATGAGAATTGAGTTTGGGTCTTCCATATGGAAGGCAAGAGTTTTACTACAGAACTACCACTGGCTACCCCACGTCATAATCTGTGTAAAATAATTAATATTGCATTCATTAAAAGTTTCATTGTGTTCAGATTCTGGTCAGAGTATAGATAGAATAAGGAACATAATTAAAACTATGCCAGCATCATGGTCCTGTTTATCAGCTCTCTCTTTGGGGTTAGCTACTGAGGAAAAGTGTGGGTTATCAGGCTGACCCCCACCTCACATGATGCACTTCTCTTTTTGATATTTTGTTGTCTCTTGCAAGGAAGTTCAAAGGGTGAAACACTGAATAAAGAATCACAGTGACTGAGATATGAGAGTGTGCTGGAAATATGCACCCCAGCCTATTCTTTAAACATTATCATTCATATCATGGGCAGGCAACATCTCATTTTCTGAAAAGCTGAATGTTGAAATTTAGGGTTTAAGAAGCAACTGTTTGATGAAAAAGTGCATTATATTGAGTTTTTAAAAAAAAAAATCCCCCTCCCCAATATCCCTTCAATAGTGTTTTCACAGGTTAGAATTTTGGTACATTGTTCTTTTTAAAATAGTGGTCACTGTTTGTAGGATTTGGAGTATGTGTGTGGGGGTGGAGGGGCAGTGCCTTCGATTTTGGTGTTCTTCATTCATGTCGCCTTCCCATGTGATACAGCCATGGGCAAAGCCAGCATTTCTCGAGGCAACATCATGTAACAACACTTGACGGAGGCAGCAGACAAAACCACAAGCACACACATCTTGATTTTGAAGTAATAGTCTTTGGTTCCTATAGTTCTTTTTTAAACATTGAGGGAATCCCAGTAAGCCACCATGTGTAATGGTAGTCTATTAATTTGGTGTTAAGCACAAACCCCAGCCGTGATTTTCTCAAGTCAGAGATGTTTTGATGGCCTTCTCTGGCATAGCATCACGGGTATTGGTGACCTGGGAGCCTGCTGCCTCTGCTGCCTGGCACACCAACTGAATGTTTTTCATTTCAGAATAACAAAAACAGGAAAAGGAATCATGCTTTGAAAGGCAAAAACATACGGGACTTTTTAATTCCCTGCTGGAGTTCTTGTGTAAATGTGCTTTCAGCCCTGACCCTTAAATGGCTCTCTCTGTCCCTGAATGTGTGTGCCTGGCCCGTGGCACTGAGGGAGCTCAAGCTAAATGTCTCCACCTTTCCTATAAATCAGAAAGGCTAAAAATGAGGTCTCTCATCCCAATACAAGATCTGTTTATATTCCTCTCTTTGGCCGTACTCCTGTTCCAGGCCAGTTTTGGACAGCACATGACAACATTACTAAACAATTAGGTAATGTTTCATGATGTTCTTTTTTATTTTCCCCCACCACCCCAGTCAGTTTCATGCCTGTGATTTCCTAACTCCTTGTCTCAGATGTGAATTCTGTGTTAAGTAGGAAGGTATCTGCTAAGAGAGGGGTAGAAGTTAGTGCATAGAAAGGGAGAGTTTTTTGAGAGAGACCTTGTTTCTAGTATTTACTTAGAAATGACATGGTAGAGAGGAGAGAGTCCTGGGTTTGGTGCCAGATTAGGCTGGATTTAAATCTCATCATTCATTCATTCATAAATCAATCAATCAATCAATCAATCTCTTTTCCAATAGGAATTAATCCGAATAGATAGTGGACAATTTATGTCCCGTTCCCTACCTAGAAAATGGATATAATGGCTGTTCTCTCCTTGAAAGTTATTGCTCATTGTTCATTTATTTAATGAGTATTTGTTAAGTGACTAAAGAGTACTTTACCTGAAACCCTCAGCATAATATGTGCTCATGGCCAGTTCCATTTGTGTTACTAAACCTCAGTGAGCCCCTGGTTTCCTGTCTCTAACAAAGGAACAGTAACACCTAGCTCCTTATATTAGGGAGAGAATTAAAGAAAATAGCATATGGGAAACAATTTTCCATTAAGTGGGAACTCACTCGATAGCTGAGCCTACAGTGGCTTTCCTGAGGCAGTAAATCACACAGGAGGTGATTACCCATTCTTCTCCTGTGGAGCATCTGGTGGATTGAAACGTGCCTTTGGGATTCCAATACACCTTCTTACCACTAGGCCATCAGAGCTCCCTATATACTGTTATTATTGTTGTTATGTGCTGTTGAGTCGCTTGTGACTCATAGCAACCCTATGTACAAACAGCCCTAAACTCTGCTCTGTCCTGTGCCAATCACACTGTCTCTGACACTCCCATCCCGATTACCCCAGTCACTGAATCAATCCACCTCATAGAGGGCCTTCCCCTCCCGCGCTGTCCCTCCCCCTCCCAAGCATGATGCTCTTCTCCAAGGACTGGTCTCTCCTTAAAACATGTCCAAAGTATGTTAGACAGAGCCTAAGAATCCTTGCCTCCAAGGAGCCACCCAGTTTAACCCTTTCCAGGATGAATCTGTTTATTTTCCTAGCAGTCCATGGTACTCTCAATACTCTTCTCCAGCACCACAGCTCAAAGGCATCAATTCTCCTTCTATCCTCTTGGTCATTGTCCAACTCTCTGATGCATAACAAGTGATTGCGAAGACCATGGCCTGTATCAGATGCACTTTAGTCTCCAGAGAGACACCATTGCTCTTCAGTACTTTGGAGAGATCCCTAACCGCAGACTTTCCCAGGGCAATGCACCTTTTAATTTTCTGGCTACTGGTGCCAAGAGTATTGACTGAGGAGCCAAGCAAACTAACACTGTGAACAATCTCAATCTCTTTACCATCCATCCTGATGATGCCAGTTGGTCCAGTAGTGAGAATCTTTGTCTTCTTGACATTGAGCCTCAATCCATATTGTAGGCTGCAGTCCTTGACCCTCTGTTATAGGACATTTTTTTAATGGAAAAAAAATGTTCATTAAAGGAATTGTGAACCTTTCCTATAAAGAATTGGTGTGGAATATTTAAAGAAGAGTCCCATAAACACTGCATAGTGTGTCAGGTAGGATAGTGAGAGAATGTATTCTCCAAATGATAAAAAGATCCAAAGAGACACAAAGTACTTTGCTGTGGGAAAGATGGTAATATGGAGAAGAATAGGAATCCCAGAAGACTTAATTTTTCTCGTTAAACCGATACCTAGGCCAAGAGGCTGTTTGAACAGAGGAAGGGAATATGCGTGGTTTAAAATTAAGTAAAGTGTGCATTAGGGATGTATCCTTCCTCCATACTTGTTCAGTTTGTATGCTGAATCATTTGAGAAGCTGGACTTTATGAAAAAGAAGATGGCATCAAGATCAGAGAAAACTCATCAAAAAACCTGCATTATGCAGATGACACAACTTTACTTGCTGAAAATGAGTAGGACTTGAAATGCTTCCTGCAGAAGACTAAGGACTGCAACCTCCAATATGAATTTTTGCACCTCATCAAGAAAACAAAAATCCTCACCTCTGCACCAATAGGCAATATCATGACAGAAAAAAAAATTAAAATTGTCAGTGATTTCATCTTATTTGGGTCCATAGTGGGTTTTCAGAGGCAGTTAATTGCATGGGAGGAGATAGCCCATCCTTCTCCCATGGAGCATCTGGTGGCCTCGAGTCACGTGCCTTTGGAATTTCAGCACAGTTTCTTGCCATTAGGCCACCAGAGTTTTGACATCATGATAGGAGAAAAGTTTTAAGTTGTCAGCTATTTCATCTTATTTGGTATGCAATCAATATCTTTGGTACCAACAGTCATGAAATCAAAAGACATGTTGACATTGGAAAATCTGTTGTCAGGGCCCTCTCCAGAATAGTAAGAGCAATAATGTCATTTTAAAGCCTAAGGTATGCCTGATCCAAGTTATGGTCCATGGGAGAAAGATGTTTAATTTCCTCCTATGTGATTAAACTGCCTTTCAAAACCTACTGGAATATCAGCTATGAGTCGGTTCCAACCCAATGTACACAACAACAGGATGCAAAGGCATTTAACTGATGTGTATCATAATAAATCATGGATAACACTGAAAAGAATGGAGATTCTAGAACAGTTAATTGTGCTCATGCAGAACCTGTGCATAGAACAATGGAGTATGTATACATGGTTTAAAACAGAAAAGTTGTGTGTCAGGTTATTTTCATCATAGCTATTTATTTTGTATACTGAGAAAATGATCCATGAAGGTGGTTTATATGAAGAAAAATGTGGCATCAAGAGTAAAGGAAAATTCATCAACAACCTGTGGACACCATCTTGCTTGCAGAAGATGAAGATGACTTGCAGCAGTTACTGATCAAGTGTTTCCAAGACTATATAGCCTACAGTATTGATTACACTTCTGTAAAAAGATGAAAATCCTCACCACTGCACCAGCAGACAACATTATGATAGAGTTAGAGAAGATTGAAGTTACCAAAGATTTCATTTCTTTGCACATTCAACATCCATGGTGGCAGCAGTCACAATACCAAATTGTTATTTTGTATCATTCAGTGCAAACCAACTAATAGGTTTACAGAGGCAGTAAATCACACAGGAGGAGACTGCCCATATTTCTCCCGTGGAGGACCTGGTCAATCCAAGCCATGTGTCTTTTGAGTTGCTAGCACAACTCCTTACCGCTAAGCCTCCAGAGCTCCCTAAATGGCATATGGCAATGTCTAAATCTGTTGCCAAAGACTCCTTTAAAGGGTGAGAATATTACTTTAAAGACTAAGGTGTGTGCCTGGCCCAAGTCATGGTAATTACATATAACTGTGAATGTTAGACAATGAGTAAGGGAGACCAAAGAAGAATTGATGCTCCTTGAATTGGAATATCGCCAAAAAAGTATTGAATATAAAAGAACAAACAAATTGTATTGGAAGAAGTGGCAGAGTGCTTCTTAGAAGCATGGGTCATGAGCCTTTATTTACTATATTTTGGGCTTATTGTCAGAAGGGGCCAGTCCATCGAGGAGGACATCGTGCTTGGAAAAGTAGAGGGATCAGCTCTCAGTGAAGTAGAGGGAGGCTCTCAGTGAAAAAGCTTGATGCAGAGACTACAGCAGTGAATTTAGCACAGCACAGATGATGAGGTTGGTGCAGGATTGGGCAGGGTCCTGTTGTTTTTCATAGATCACTGTAAGTCCCAGGCAGCTTGATAATCAACCAACAGTTGATAAAGACAGTGTTCTGAAACTTCCTTAGTTATTGACTAGCCTCTGGGGTCTGAATAGCTTGGAAGTGGCCACTGAAAAGACTACTGGTCTCTTCTTCTCTCCAGCAAAGATGAAATGAAAGAAGCAGAAAATTCAAGGAATAGATTAATCTTCATGACTAATGGTTCATATGAACCATACTCAGCCTCTTCTGAGACCAGAGCTATATTCTGCCCAGTTTCCACCACCAAACTGTTCTAACCAGGAACACAGTAGAGTCCTGGTTAGAATGAGAGAAAAATAGGGACCAGAGGCAAAGTTGTAAAAAAAAAAAAAAAAAGACCAGACTTACTATACTGATAAAGACTAGAGAAATCTAGCTATTGCCCTACAATATTCTTTTAACCTGGAACTGAAGCCACTCAGAGATCACCTTTCACCCAAATACAGATGGGCCTATAAAATGCACAGTAGCGCTCATGAGGAATATGCTGCTTTAATCACTTGTACAAGACCAACTGGTCAACATTTATCTAAAAGCATAGCTGAAAAGGCAGGGAGGGGCAAAAACTAGAGGATGGGAACTCGACAGGTGAGATGGAAATGTAAGTGCTGCTGGCGTTTTTCAGGGATTGTTTAATGGGAGTCTGATTTGCTTTCCAAGACGAAAACAAGATTGTTTATTGGAAATCTAATTTGCTTCACAAGAAAGGTGATCCAACAGAATGTGGGAACTGTCAAGCAATATGATTAATATCACAAGCAAGCAAAATACTACTGATGATCATTCAAAACAGGCTAGAACATAGAGAACTATAAGAAGTTCAAGCAGGGTTTAGAAGAGGACATAGCACTAGGGATATCATTACTGATGTGAGATAGATCTTGGCTGAAGTAGAGAATACCAGAAGAATGTCTCTTTGTGCTTTATTGACTATGCAGAGGCATTTGACTGTGGGTCATAACAAGTTGTGGCTGACATGGAGGAGAATGGGAGTCCCAGAACACTTGATTGGGCTCATGCAAAACCTGTACCAAGACCAGGCTGTTGTGCCAACAGAGCAAAGGAATACTGCATGGTTTAAAATTAAGAAGGTAGCATGTCAGAGTTGTATTCTCTCTCTCCATACCTATTCAATCTGTATGCTGAGCAAAGCATTCGAGAATCTGGACTTTATGAAGAGAAATGTGGCATCATAATTGGAAGGAGACTCATCAATAACCTGTGTTACGCAGATGACACAACCTTGTTTGCTGAAAGTGAGGAGGACTTGAAGCTCTGGTTGCAGAAGGTCAAGGAATACAGCCTTCAATACAGATTGCATCTCAGTGTCAAGACAACAAAGATTCTTATTATTGGACGGATAGGCAGCATCGTAATAGATGGAAAAGAGACTGAAACTGTCAACAACTTCATCTTACTTGGATCCACAATTAACACCCTTGGTACCAGCAGTCAGAAAACAAGGAGACACATTGCACTGTTAGGGACAGTTATTATTGAGGAATCATTATGTCAGTTTGAGGACTAAGGTGCGTCTGACTCAGGCCATGGTCTTTCTGATCACTTGTTAGGCATCTGAGAGCTGGACAATGAATAGGGATAACTTAAAAATTATTTATACCTTTGAGCTGTGATGTTGGAGAAGAGCACTGAACATCCCATGGACAACTACAAGAACAAACATATATGTCTTGGAGGTGGTGCAGCCAGAGTGCTCTTTGGAGGCAAGGAGGAAGAGGCTTTGCCTCACTTCAGGAATGTTGCTAGGAGGGGCTATTCCTTGTAGAGGGGCATGATGCTGGGATGGGCGGAAGGTTGTTGAAGGAGAGAAAGACCCTCACCAGGTGGATTAACACAGGGATTGCTGGAATGTGCTGTAGTGTGTCAGGAAGTATGAAGATAGCACAGGACAGGACAGGATTCAGATCCATTGTTCATAGAGTCACTATGAATTCTGCTCGACTCAATAGCGCCTAACAACAACAAATTTGCAACTTTTACTAGCACATGATGAAAATATCTTAAAAAGAGAGAGGGAGGAAAAATGATGTATTTTCCTTCTTTATTTCATTTTAGTTTAGTGTGGTTTATTTTGGGTTGTCAGAGGTTTTTTTAACCTTTTGTTTCCCTAAGGAATTTCTTTCTCCTAATTACAATTATCATAAATTAGAGCAGAGCAAGAATGTTCTCAACCTGTGAAGATAAGGTTGTAAATCAGTACAGAACTTGGCTAACACTCTCTGGGGTACTTCTGCATGCAGCAGCTGTGGCTGGTCTGTCTGGCAGGTTTCCCTTATAAGCACCTTGGATAATAGAAAAAGATACCAGGAGAGATCCTTTAAGCTTTGAGTTGAAATATTTGTGCCCTCAGCCAGTATCCCACAACCAAAGAGGCCAAGAGAATTTAGAGCCTGTGAATCTTTTATGGTTTTGCAGTGGGAAAGGATTAATATTTAGTCATGTTAGGGGCAAACAGTGGGAAACAAATGGAGAACTTAGGAAAGATGATGCATGTATGCAGGGTAAAATAATTGGGCATGGAAATTAAAGAGATTTTTATACAGCATGGAAATGGCCTAATCTGCATGCTGGACATCTTGGTTGGCCCTGTTGGAACAGTTGTTGAAAATGTGATGCCTTCTCTTTGAGATCCCATGTGCTGGTCAGCTTATTTTCCATCTGGCAAGACTGCTGCTGCAGGACTCGGGGTGATGGGGAATGTATGTTCATGTCCTAGATCCTCAGAATCCATCTTAAAGGTGCATGAGGATATTCTGTTGTTATTAGGTGCCACTGAGTCCAATCTATCTCATAGCAACTCTTGTGTTCAACAGAACAAAACACTCTCTGGTCCTATGTCACCCTCTCTGTCATTGCTACGTCTGAGCCCACCATTGCACTAATTGTGTCAGCCCAGTTGCACAGCTTTCTAAGGTTTCCGCTGATTGCCTGATTTTGGAACTGGATAACCATTTCTTTCTTGCTAGTTTGTGTTAATATGGGAAGCTCTGCTGGAACCGGTCCACTCTGGGTGACCCTGCTGGTATTTGAAATACCTTGGCATAGCTTCCAAGCATTTCAGCAACACACAAACCATCCCTGACAGGTGAAGAATCTGACTACACATATGAAAATCCTCTTAAGGCCTTTCCCAGAAAGATTCTTAACATTTAGTTTTAACTTTATAAATGGATATCAGAATGAAAGCTAACGTTATGGGTTACTTATATTGCAGGATAAAATGTTATTTCATTACTATTTTAAGTATAAAGTCGAAGCATATTCAGCTAATAGAATTGACAAATAAATGCAGTTCTCACTCCCTCACTCGTTGCCATCAAGTAAGAACTGACTCAGAGCTCACCTTCCGTTGGGTTTTCCAAAGCCATAAACTACACAGGAGGAGATTGCTCATCTTTCTCCCCTGGAGCAACTTCTTGTTGTTGTTATGTGCTGCCGAGTCACTTGCGACTCATAGTGACCTTATATAGAACAGCCCTAACCCCTGCTCTGTCCTGTGCTAATATCACTGTCTCCGACACACCTACCCCTATTCCCCCAGTCACAAGTGACTTACCCAATCCACTTCATAGAGGGTCTTCCTCTCTTGCGCTGTCCCTCCACCCTCCCAAGCATGACGTCCCTCTCCAAGGATCAGTCCCTCCTTACATGTCCAAAGTCTATCAGACGAAGCCTCAGAATCCTTGCCTCCAAGGAGCAGCCTGGCTTCACCCTCTCCAGGATGATCCTGTTTGTTCTCTTAGCAGTCCATGGTACCCTCAATACTCTTCTCCAAATTAAAATTCAGTTTGATAGGATTGCTAAATTAAGCAAAATTATAAACACTGGTTATGTTACCATATAGAATTACACAGTTTATAAGAGTGGAACAGTCTCAGTGCTGAAGTAACTAGTTTATTCCTTCTTTCATTTAAGTCTAAAGTACAGGAAAGACAAATTGATAGTGTTATATGCACATCTAAATACGTTGTGCACAATTTTAAATAAAAATAAGACAGGAAAGAGTTCTATCTATCTATATTTTTTGTCTATGTGAATAGTTTAAACAATAACCTAACTCTGCCTTCTTAAAGCACTTGGTAGTCTTGGTGTGTAGCTGCTTTGTTTTTGCAGGATTATTCTTCTCAATATAAGCCACCCAAGCAGTGTGATCAAATGTGAATAGATACCTCTTAGTCTGTTATTTAAGGTTTTCACCTTAGCGTTCTTGTTGATCTATGCTTTTGAGTCAGTTTTTTATTTATATTGATCCCATTGTGACAGTAGAACTGTCTCCTAGGGTTTCCGAGGCTGAAATCTAACTCATAATTATCATTTTGGTGTTCTCTGCAGAGTCCTAATAGTATTGGCTTTGGGAAAGAGAGTGAAAGATCCATGGCAATGACCAAATCAACAAGAAATGACATTCCTTCTACTCAGGAGAATCTGGTCAAGTGGGCTTTGGACAATGGCTATAGTCCAGTAACATCCTATACCATGGCTCCTGTGGCTAATAGATTTCACCTTCGCCTTGAAAACAATGGTAAGTATGATTTTTAAAATTATGTTTCAAAGGCAGATTTCTTTTTCAGTGCTAGTCTTCTGTTGCACATTTTAAAATTATCTGTAATTACAGATAATTTTTTGAAAATGTCTTATATTTATTTTCACTAAGCTAGAGCTGTTAGTTGGAGCACATTATTACAAACAGAACTCAGTCACCTAAATTATGTATACTGCATTTAAACATGAGGGAGAGAACAGTTTAAAAGCAATATATGATAGGGTATTATGGTTATCACAAGAGTCCAGAATTAAGGTTGCATAGTGGAGTGTACTTGGGGCAGAGCGGGGGTATTGTATACCAATGAAGAAATTTTTCTTTTACTTTCCAAAGAGATGAGTGAACTGGGGGTGGGGGAGGGTGGGCAGGGAAAAAAGTGCAACAATGAATGAATGGAAATCCAAAATCTCTGTAAATATTCATTAAAATTAATAAAAACAACAATAACAACAACAAAAAAAACCTCAGTCATCTTCACTGTGACTACATTAAGAATAAATTCAATCTGTATTTCCTTTCAAGGAGGAAGGCCCATTCCTTCCTTCAAGACGCAACTTTCTAATCTATCTTTACTTTTTAACTTCAAAAAATATTAAAGAATAAATTAAATATGTCCTTTCTCATAATACGCATCAAATGACTGCTTATGGCTGAATGGCTGAAAAAGTAAAGAAGGTGGAACTATAGGCATTTTAGTCAGAGGCTTTGTAGGAAAATAGTCCCAGAGGGTCAGTCTTACTCTTTCTTATTCTCACATAGAGAGAAAAAAGGGATTATTACCTTGGTTTGGTGGAACAAATAACTTAGGCCCAACAAATTATTTCCGTTTTTCCAGAGTCATGGCTAGCCAAGTTTGAGCCCCAAAGGTTTGGATCCCCCATCCTGTTCTTCACCTCACAGACTGTGTTGAGTGCGCCATTGGTAGAATGGTGCAAGCCTACCTTTGCCATTCTGAGATGTCAGGGTGTCCAGATATCTGGTAGAACTTAACCCATAAGAGAGAAGCAAGATGGTTTAAAAATATCTGTGCTGTTGTTTTTTAGTACCATTAAGTCAGAACCAACTCATAGCTAATCCTCCAGCAGGCTTACAGAGGCAGTAAAATGCATGGAAAGAGACTGCCTGTCTTTTTCCTGTGGAGCAGCTGGTGGATTCAAACTGCATACCTTTGGGTTGGCAGCACAGTTCTTTACCATACCCTTATGGTCACAATAGCTCTTTAAAGAAGTTATTCTAATGCTCATCTAGATGATAACATAATTATGATAAAAACAAAAGGGGGGAATATGGGAAGCCAATACTAAATATTTTTAATAAACTGAATGCTATTTAAATTAAAAAATATTTAAAAAATCTGAAGAAAAAAATAAATTATTCTAAAAAATCTCTAGAAGCCTTTCCTTCGCATTTGAATGCAATAACATAGTTGTACATAGATTATTTGGGTTCTAGATATAATAGCCTATAGGTCTCAGACATTACTTAATCCAGTGTTTCTCAACCTTAGTTAAATATTGGGACCACATGGGGAACTTAATAACTGGGTCAGAGGCTCAGATTTTCATATGTCCTAGGTTGCTGCTTGAGCATTGAAGTTGTTTTTTTTTAAACAATTCCTTAGGTGAGCTTTAATATGCAGCTGAAGTTGAGAATCCCGTAATTTTTAAAAGGAGGGAGCAAAGGCACAGATTAGATACCATTTGTCTAATGTCACTCAGCTAATTATGGAAAACAGCAGGACCCTAGAATTCAGGGTTCTAGACTCCTGACCTCTTATATATATGTTGTTTATTAAACGTTATTTTATGCACGCCCATTTTATTGCTTAAGGTGCCCTAGTAGCGTAGTTGGTTAAATGTTGAGCTACAAACCTGAAGGTTGGAAGTTTGAACACACGAGCCACCCTCAGGCAGGAAGATGAAGCCGTGTGCTCCCATTAAGATTTACAGCCTTAAACACTTGAGTACAATCACCAGAAGTCCAGCTTGACTTGGACCAAATACAACTTCACTGCCCTTGAATTGATTCCGACTCGTGATCATCCACTCTCTTCCAAGGCTGAACATCTCAGTGGGAATAGACTGCCCAACTTTCTCCTATAGAGCAGCTGGTTGGTTTGAACAGCTGGCCTTTCAATTAGCCGCTCAACACAAACCCACAAGGTCACCAGGGCTTCTTTATTTATTCTGTTTTTATATTTGTAGCATCATCAAACACTAATGATACTTTGCCTTTCCTTTTTCCTCCAGAGGAGATGAGAGATGAAGAAGTCCATACTATCCCCCCTGAGCTAAAAATCCTCCAGGGCCACAGCATGCTGCCTGCCATGGAGAAGCCACCCATCCGCGGAGGGGGCGAACGTGATAGAGACTTTCTCTTTCATTTCCCTGACATCTCCCGGAGAGGCCGAAAGGAAGGGGAGGATGGGATCCCCTGGCCGAAGGACCCCATCCATCCCAGCATACAACTGTTCCCTGATCTCAGAGAGCCAGAAGAGGTGCAAGGGAGCAAGGATATTGCCCTGTCAGTCAAATGTGACAAGGAAAAGATGATGGTGGCTATAGAAAAAGATTCTTTTCAGGTCAGTGCAGTTTCTTACAGGAGAGTGGGCCACCTCTCTTTCCTTTTGTCCCAGTCTTTGTTGGTGGTTTCCATCTAGGTCTGTCACTTTTGAACTCTGGACACTTGATACTGTTTTCTCAGTTGGATGGGTCCACTTCCTTTGGCTGCATTTCTCACTCAGTTCCTGTTGTTCTCAGTTGGGGGGTAAGGAAGGGGGAGCTGATTCTTATGTGTCACTATTTTGCTACTGAATATTCAAGGCCAAAACACTCAGTCCTTGGGATTTTGAGAAGTAGTAGACCAGGTAGAGGCAGGTTGGGGAAGGGGCCTGTCAGTCACAAGCAGCCTTTCCTCAGAAGACCAGGTGAAACTGGCTGTGGGGCCCCCTGTTAAGTCTTATATGGTTGTTGTTTCAGGCCAGCAGCCACTCGGGGATCGAGCTCACTCTATTGGATCCTACCTGCAAGGCCAAGATGAATGGCACCCACTTTGTATTGGAGTCTCCCCTGAATGGCTGTGGCACTCAGCACCAGATGTCAGCCACTAATGGCATTGTTTACTACAACTCTGTGAGTGTTTTACAGAACAAAGATTTGCCCTTTGCCAGCACCTTGCTTACTTCTGTCACTTACCTTCATTTCTTCAACGGTCACATTTTCTTTGAAAACAGAAGGGATGTATCACAGCTCTAGAGAAAAGAGTCACTTCTCAGATTCTGAAATCTTGCATTATTTCCTATATTGTTGGCGAATCTGGAGACTCCACTCTCTTAGCTCAGGCATGTGTGGTGACCTCTTCTAGCACCTCTTTCCAACTCCTTTCAGAACTGAATTCAGCAAAGAGTTCACTGGCAAGATGATTATAATCTCTTTTTATGGCTAAGCTGCAGGGTCAAATGGCCTGGTCTTTGTGGAGATAAAGGGCCTTGGGCTACAGTTGAGCATGTCTGCCAGCTGAGCTGACCAGACATGTGATCTCTCTGGCCTCATTTAAGTCTTGTCCAGAAGTGTGAACCCTCTCCCTCCAAAAGAGAAAAAGCCAAAATACATTTTGTTCAAAAGTAGGAGTACCTCCAACAGAGAGAAATCTGAAAGGGGACTTTAAAAAAATTATTAATCTATTGTTACTAACCTCCCTCCCTCTCTCTCCACCTCTAAGTTGTTGTTCTTGAGTCACGTTGGCCCATAGCTGACCCTTGGGCGGGTTTTCAGAGGCATTAAATTACAAGGGAGGAGATTTTCCATCTTTCTCCCATGGAGCAGCTGATGGATTCTGATTGTGTGCCTTGTGATTGGTCCCACAGCTCCTTAACCTTAAATGGGAATTACCTGGAAAAAGACTCTTGTACATTTCCCTAGATAATCCATTGTGATAGCTAACCTCACTTTCTGGAAATCATTCTTGTCAATTCCTCTAAATCTGTTTTACTTGGAATAAATCCATTCTCTTAGAGACAGAAACTAGGCAGTGGACATTAAAAGAATATATAAAAAAAAAACAACAACAGCAAACCCAACCCAGCAAACTTTACAGTATTAATTTTTCAGTTTGCAGTGTTAATTTTGAGTGTCCAAGTGAAGCTCAGAAATCTCTCATTTCTGCTTTGGCAGGATACGAATGTGCCTGCTCTCGTTGCTTGTTGAAGGGTGTGGTGCTGCTAGCTCTTTAATCTCACTTTGCTGTGAGGGGGCAGCTGCCAGCTGCTAACCACTGCTAGTTGACAGATGCACTTGACCTAATCCAGAGAAGAGACTGGCAATCAGGGTTCATGTGGGGACTGGCTCTCCTGTGAGCCAAGTTTCTTGCTCCTCAGAGAATCTTAGAATATTTGAGCTGGAAAGAACCCTAAAATGATCTCATCCAACTTCCTCATTTCACAGGTGAGGAAATTGAACTCCAGGGAGTTAAGAAACTTGCTTGGATTCAAGGGACTAGTTAATGGCAGAGTAAGGATTGGATCCAACCTCCTGACACCAGACTGGCACAGTTAATCTCTCTGTTACCTGGATATACTATTAACCTTTGACTTCTGTGAAAAATACTCTTCTGCCAATTACAACACGAACTTTCTTACTATTATCCAGGTTTTCCTACAATCATCCACTCCTTCCAGATAAAATTAATGACATATAGTGGTAAGGAGATGTGCTGCCAACCCAGAGAGACATGGTTCAAATCTACCAACTGCTCCACAGGAGAAAGATAGGCAGTCTCCTTGCATGCAGTTTATTGCCTCAGAGAACTCGCTGGTCACCAGATGCTCTGCTGGAGAAGGAGAGGCAATCTCCTCCTGTACCAGTCAGATCTGATTTGATGGTACACACAAAAAATAGATTAAAAAAATGAAAACTCGCTGGAGAGTCAGTTATGAGTCAGTTCTGACTGCAATACACAACAACAATAACACAAATGTACTAGATTTGAACATTTTAAACTGCTAACTAAATCAATACCCTTAAGTTGTTATATGCCTTCACGTCAGAACCAACCCACAGCTAACTCTCCCATGGGTTTTCAGAGCGAGTTAATTGCATGGGAAGAGATTGCCCATCTTTCTCCCATGAACAGCTGGTGGAATCAAAGCACATGCCTTTGGGATTGCAGTGCATCTTCTTACCACTAGGCTGCCAGAACACCAATAAGAGATGCTAGTAATTTGCATGTTTATTTAAATAAGAAAAGTATTGCCTCAGGAGAGAGATACATTATTGTTGTTATGTGCTGTTGAGTCACCTCCTCTTTGTGTTTTGTTATTTCCCAGCATATCCCTTTATCCTAGATGCTTGCTTTCTTTGCATCAGCACTTTTCTTTTGAGGACATGGAGAGGAACAGAGAGAGAGCATTCTTTAAGTCTATTCCCATTCTAATGCTTCAGGGACTGTTTTTAGCCACATGCTCCAACTATGCTTGTTATAGTTATTCTTAGACTTACTACATGTTTTTGTTTTACAACATGTTCAAAAAAGAGAAAAAATATGACTACCTTCAGGAGTTCCTTAGAGCTGTCCTATAAATGTAGAAAGATTAAGATTATATTTATGATATTTTGGTTAAAGTTTTTCATTCCAGGATTGTCCTGGAATAAAATGGGGTGTTCGCCTCAACATCCCTACAGAAAGATACCAAGGAAGAAGTAAGCAAGAAAAAAAGAACCAGAGTAAAATTGCTCAGTAGCAAACATTAGAACTAGTTTGTTTGTAATTCAGAGCAAATCTTAAGGTTTTTGATGAAAAGATCCCTGAGGAGAATTCCACTTCTCTACAGTACAGATCTATTGACATTCCTAGTGTTTGCCTGCTATTTGGTATAATTTGTATTTCTTCACAAAGGAAAAATTGTGTTTTGGGGTCGATCCTAATTTGAACCTGTATGATCTTTCTTATTCATCATCTCTCTGAAAGTGAAACTTAAAAACATCAGGGTTTTGTTTAGTTTTGTTTTTTAGTTGTATTTTCCATTTGCTTCTGAATTATTATGTGGATGTTTATGTGAGGTATAAACAATGACAAGCAGATTGGTGTTTTTATAATATTGATTTCACTTTCTTTCTCTTTTAGATTGTGATACAAGTTCCATCCCCTGGTGACAGTAGTGGTTGGCCAGATGGCTATGAAGATTTAGAGTCAGGCGATAATTGGTTTCCAGGAGATATGGATGAGGGCGATATTTCCTTCCCCAGCCGGCCTGAAGTTGTGGTGGTAGGTGTTTGTTTTCAGTAGGTGGTTGGTTTTCTTTAGGGACTATCAAAATATAAAGCTGAATGCTAAAGGTCAAAGCTCATAAAGCTACAAGACCTTCACCCTCAGTAAACTATGGTTTATCACCACATGTTCTATTTTGTTTTCAGTTCAATTGCAGCCTGCAGCAGGTGGGAAGTCCCACCCGCTTCCAGGACCCACGCGACAGAAACGTCTCCTTGAACATGGAACTGTACCACACTGACCTCTTCCTAGTGCCTGTTCAGGGACTCTTCTCTGTGGCAGAGAATGGAAACGTTTATGTTGAGGTGAGAACTGAACCTTAGCCTTGAGCTGTAGGGTTTGCATTGAGCTGTGGTTCCTGGGATTAGCTGAAGAACCCAGGAGCTGCTCTGCAGTGTACTTTTTCCTGCTCATCTTCCTGGCCTTCGGCAAGCTCTGGGTGTGGGCTTGGTCTTGAAACCTCTTCTGTTTGATTTCTGACCAGAGCAGGCAATTTCAGAACTGGCAACATGGTGCTCAATAAAGACAGTGTTTTGTAGATGAATGTTTTCAAAAAGAATTGGCAGATGGGGAATTCTGCTAAGAAAGCCCTGCCCTTGCTTTGCCCTCAGCATTTTTTAAACAGTGCTTCAGTAATGGCACTGCCAGCTAACCATGGACTGTGTTAAATCACTATGCATGTTTTAGTTTAAACTGTGCTCACTTTTGAGATCATGACTGTGTGCTACCTTATGTCATGAACATTTTTTCCTAGATCATTATCTAAATGCATGTTGTTGTTGTTGTTGTGCTGTCGAATCATAACTGACTCATAGCTGACCCTCCTGCAGGTTTTCAGAGGCAGTAAATCTCAGAGGAGACTGGTCATGAAGTGACACACATAGGACAACTCTGTTGCTCTACATGAGCAGCGTCGACATCAAGAGATTTTGGAAGCATAATTTTTGTTTCCTGGGCGGTTATTCCCAGTACCCTTAATTATTAAAAAAAAAATTTTTTTTAATTTCCTATCTTCTTTTGACAAAGCTGCCAATTCAAACCATGTGCTTTCGATTGGCAGCACAGCTCCTTACCACTGGGTCACCAGAGCCCCCTAAGTGTTGTAATAATGAATTTAATTGCTAGATTCATTAATCTAATAGATTCCATGACTTTAAAAAATATTATTTTTATCCTTATTTTATGGGTGAGGAAAATGAGGCACTGATTTGCCCAACCAAGGTCACACAGCAAGTGCTATCATTTATCTTCAAAGTGTCAATCTAAAGGGGGAAAAACATAACCTCTTAACAGTGTAAATATTGAGATTCATAGATTGGATGCTAGAGAAGATAAATTTTCTTATGGCACCAGGATGTCTGTGTTTGCTGTGCCCTGGGCACAACCTTTAGTGTTTCAATTGGGTGTATTGTCTTCTGTCCTTACAGGAAAGCCATCATCTGATGAGCTAGTTTTGGTGCTGAGCTGCAAGCTGGTTTCTACTGAGCTTCATGGAGCATGGGATGGGAGGTGGGGGAGGAAAAGCTTTTGGACTCAAAGTAAGATACGTCCATACGTTAAAACTGACTTCAGTGAACATGTCTCTGTTTTAGGAAGACAGAGTCCCACGTTCGTACTGACTTTGCTGGCTCTAAACACTGTTTTCTTCAATCACATGAATTCTGATCCCACACTTTTTGGTCCCCTGTTCCTAAACATCTCTTTCTTTGGGTGCATCTCTTTTTTTACCTGAAGGAAATATGCTCTTTCTATATTCAGCTTCTACCCAATTTAGGTGATCGCTCCTAAACCAATATCATTCTTTTGTTTTTCCAACTACGCAGTTCACATGTGCAATTGATAAACAGTTTGTGCTGTGCTGTGGATTTTAGGAGTTCTGGCTAAGTGCAGTTTGTTCTTTTGCAAATGTGTCTGGCTTTGCTAATTTATTACTTTTCTGGTTTGTGTTAATTGATGGCCCAGCTTTCTCAAGTAGCTTACCCTAGGTGTTTTGGTTTTTCTCCCTATCTCCAGTACTGCCTTGCTTGAAATGCATTGCAGGCATACCTCAGAGAGAATGTCAGTTCAGTTCCAGACCACTGCAATAAAAGTGGTATCACAAACAAAGCAAGACACCCAAGTATTTTGGATTCCTAGTACATATAAAAGTTATGATTACAGTGTTCTGTAGACTATTAAATGTGCCGTAACATTATGAAAAACATTGGAAATAGTGTAAGAATTACCAAAATATGACACAGAGACACAAGATGAACACATGCTGTTGGGAAAAAATGGCACTTGATAACCTTGCTTTCCACAGAATCGCTGCAGCCCTTTAGTGTATTTTTTTTTAAAGCAGTATCAACGTAGAACAGTAAAGCGAAGCTTAAAAAAAAATCCCAACTATGCTTTATTTTCCAGTTTGTATAATTTTCTTTTTTATTTTCATAGTTAAATTTAGTCAGTGATGTTGTCAACTGATGAAAACAGAAATGGACTAAATCTTTTTCTACCATTTTTAATATCAGATATATTGGAAGAGAATTTTGGGAGGGAGCCGTTTTATAAACTGTTCTATTTTAAAGTTGTTTTAAACAACTGAAATATGAGAGAGACTGCAATGTTTTCACTGAATAGGACAGCAACCATGCCTAATGACTGTTCCCCCGTTTGACCCCACTGTTCTTAGGAAAATTATTTTACTTGTTCTGAAGAATTATTTCCAGGTGTTGTCTTCTAGCCATTATTCTTCCTCACACCCCCTCTCAGAATCTACTGTACCCCCACTTTTTTTTAATATGGAACGCCTCACAAATTTGCGTGTCATCCTTGCACAGAGACCATGCTAATCCCTTTATCGTTCCGATTTTAGTGTATGTGCTGCCGAAGCAAGCATGTCTGTTCCTTATAGACCACAGCTCCCTCCCTTTAAGACAGATGATACCTCAGTGTTGCCAAATGATTTTCAGTTTTGTGGGTGGTAAATGGCCACATTATGGCATATTTCCTTTTAGTTCTTTTGTCACTGGAAAGTTAAAAATTTATAACCAAAGTAATTTAAATGTAGTGTGTTGCTGCTAGTAATAGCTGGCGTTTATTGAATAGCTGGAAACTGTGTGTTTGTATGTAACTTTCATTTTACTCATTCTCAGAATAAGTGCATCATGTAGGTATTAATGCCCTTGATCTCTCTGTGGGAGAACAGAGGCTTAGCGTCCCCAGCAGTGAACTGGAGAGCGTGAGATTTCCTGGGGTTGTCTCAGCCCAAAGGCTGCAGTTCTGTCACTCATCTCCAGTTCATTTTAGAGGAAAAGATCGTTGCCAAAATACATGCTTTAAAACAATTTTGAGGGATTCTATTAAAATGTCTCTTACAAATTAGACTTTTAACTGCGTTTCTCTTAGAAATTCTTATTATAACATGCTTTCTCTGGATAGAAATACTTGTAGTTCTGTTATACATTTTTAAACATAGGCTTTGAGTTGTTAAAGGACACTTTTTTAGTCATAGGATGTGTGTGTGTGTGTGTGTGTGTGTGTGTTCCCTTCAAAATAAACTGATTTATCAGAAATAATTACAAAAATAACATCACTTCTTAGTTCGTACAGAGTTCTCCCCAAAGCCACGTGATGGCCTTGGTTGAATTAACCATGTAGCTACAGTGAATCAATAAAGGGAGAGGTAAAGTGGGTCTAGAAAACCTAAATTTGAGCCTTGGTTTTACTTAGTACTTGTTGTATATGATTTTGAGTAAGTCTTTTATCCCATGTGTTCAATTTTTCTTTTATTTATAAATGGAAATGAAAAGTTCTTTCTCATAAGATTGTTCTCAGAGTAAATGTTGTTGTTGTTGTTATGTGCCGTCAAGTCACTTGCAACTCATAGCGACCCTATGTACAACAGCCCTAAACTCCGCTCTGTCCTGTGCCAATCGCATTGTCTCTGACACTCCCACCCCAGTCACTGAATCAATCCACCTCATAGAGGGCCTTCCCCTCCTGCGCTGTCCCTCCACCCTCCCAAGCATGATGTCCCTCCCCAAGGACCGGTCCCTCCTTACAACATGTCCAAAGTATGTCAGAGGAAGCCCCAGAATCCTTGCCTCCAAGTAGCCGCCCGGTTTAACCCTTTCCAAGATGAATCTCTTTAAGGCACTCCAAGAAGCTGTTGTCATAATCATCTTCATCAGCACTCTTCTTCGTCATCATGGTTCACGGTTGATTTTTCTCTAGTTAAACTCATAAGCATTCTTCACCATAGGGCTTGAGGACTCAGAGTCTCTTAGGATATCACAGATTTCCCCTGAGTATCTCAGAATGGAAAGTTTGTTTATATCCCCTTGCAATTTGAAAGTATTTTGAAGCTGTTGGCTTTTGGCTACATAGTAACTTTGTTTCTGGAGTATTTAAGTTTATTTTGATCCTAAATTTAGTTAAGGAATGAGACAGTAGGAGTAGGAGCCCATATGCCACAAATGCAGAATCCAGTCTAGACCAGGATTTTTAAGCTGAGTTCAGGATCCTTGAGGTTTGAATTCTGTTTACACTTGGCCAAACACTACTTCCTGTTTCTAAAGAAAAGAACCTTAATGAGTTTTGGACCTAGCCCATACAAGTGTTTTGTAAGAGGGAAGTGTAAATGAGTCAGAAATGTTTCCAGATTAGATTTCCCTTAAAATACTCTTGAGTTTGAAGAGTGAAGGGAGGAGAGAGTGTTTGGCCAGGACTAGTTTGGACCAGTAAGCATCTGGGACACTGTCCCTCGCATCTCACATCCAGCACCAAGGCAGCTCTGTCTGCCCACTGATGAATCTGTAGCTTTATTATAACATTTCAGGTTGAATAGCACACAAATTGTTTGCACTCAACCACTAATTGGCAGTTTGAACTTACACAGAAGCAAAGCCAGGCTATCTGCTTCTGTAAAGCCAAGAAACCACCTCCCCCCCTCCCCCCGCACCCCCTGCTGATGCAGTCCTTTCTGCTCAGTGACACCTTGGGTCCCAGTGAGTTGGTGCTGTTCTGTTTTGTTGTTCTGACTTGTCACAGTTTAGAAGCTTTGTCATCCCTGATTTGGTTTAAATAAATTCTGCACTTGTCCTTTTTTTTCTTTTTTAAAAGCATCTTTTAGAACTCTTCTTTTACACTGTTTTGACACTAGGGGCTTTGCCTTTGCCTTTGCCTTTTGGTGCTTTACTTATTTTGGAAAATTCACTTTAAGGGCCTGATAAACTTTTTCTTTTCATTACCGAGAAGACATAGAACACAGTTGAGGAGACTTACTCAGTTTCTGTTTGAATCTTTCAGGCTGAGATTTGAACTATATACTTCATTTTCACTATTCATATCACATTTAAATGGAAAAGATCTATTTCTTAAATTAATATATATTACTGTTGTACTCACTCAGAAGACTATGTTATGATATGAGAATATAGCTTTGCTCTCATCAGGACTGTGCCAGTGTGTTGTTACCTTTGTGCCAGAGTAAAAGTGAGATGCTAGCTTAAGTCTAACTCAGTCTTTCTGTTTGTTTATAGGTGTCCATTACTAAGACTGACCAAGAACTGGGTTTTGCCATCCAGACATGCTTTATCTCTCCAACTTCAAACCCTGACAGGATGTCAGATTACACCATCATTGAGAATATTTGTCCTAAAGATGAATCTGTGAAATTCTATAATCCCAAGAGAATACAGTTTCCTTTCATGCCTGCTGAGATAGACAAGAAGCGATTCAGCTTTATTTTTAAGTCCGTCTTCAACACCTCGCTGCTTTTCCTACAGTGTGAGCTAACACTGTGCACCAAAAGAGAAAAGGATCCCCAGAAGTTGCCTAAGGTCAGTGGACTTGCATATATTTGGCCTGTTATTTTGGTATTTTCAGATGAGACAGAGAACCTACTAGATAAGTTCAGTTGCACTTTAAAAGCAGTCCCCAACTCCAGGCTATACCCATTCATCTGACTTACCTACAGCTCATAATTATGAACCAGCCTCATAAAACTTATTATGTTAAAAGTTCAAGATACAAAGAATGGTTAATAACATCAACTTTATGATATGCATCAGCATGTTATTATTAATTACTATATTACTATGTTAAAGATATTTTAGTGAATCTGGAAGTGTTTCCTTAATATTTTTTTATGCATGGAAATGTATGCTATATACTAAGCTAGACATTTGGATGATGATAAGTACAAACTATACCTATTTTCTAGCTTACAAATTAGCCTTAACAACAAGTTAGGAGTGGAACTCGTTTATAATCTGGGGACTGCCTGTATTGCAAGTTGAGGTTTCTGGTTTGGGAACTGTTCAACTGAATTAATAAAACCTGTGTTATCAGGGACCTGTGAGTTATATGGAGTCTTAGAGAGTAAATCTTGACAGTATGATTTTTCCCCCCTCACACATGCTACTTAGGAGTACCTTACAAGTGATAAATCAAGTCTGTTTCCATTGAGGGAGAGAACTGGCTTTCTCTCTGCTGTTCAGGTACTGTGCAGTGCCAAAAATACAGAGAGCTGAAAGGACAAGTTTAATGTGAGGATTAATTTTTCCAGTCCCCATGGAGATTTGTATTGCAATTGTTTTTTGACCTTCTCTTTGTGAGTTATAAAGTTGACTTGTCTCTGGAGGACTTCTAGGGGAAACTAGCAAATATTTTAATTTTTCCCTGTTTGTATCATTTTATCCTGTTATCTTTGTTTTATTCCCCGTATTGAACTAGTACATTTTGTTGTCAGTCATAACACAAATCAGAACCATTTGACCTTGAGGTAAGGGGGAGGGATCCAAAAGACTATTTATGGTACCTCATTAAATCAGTCTTAGTATGATAAATGTTTTCTGCCTTAATTTTGTTTCTTTAATCTGCCTCTGTTGTTGTTAGTTATCATTGAAGTTGGCTCTGACTCATGGCAACTGTTCTGTTTAAAACAACAAAACGCTGCCTAGTTCTGTGTCATCTCCATAATTATTGATACGATTGGAATCTATCTTTACTGTTGTGGGAATTGTTCTAATCCATCTCATGGAGGTTTTCTCTTACTGTAGTAAATGTAATTTTATATGTGCATCTATACCATAGATATTACACATAAAAGATGATTTCTAATCCCATTATACTTACATCAGCATCCAAAAGTCCCAGAATCAAATTGTATCATTAAGCATACATTGTGTATGCTCATTTAGAGAATTTGTAAGTGATTGATGTAGGAGTCAGAAGAAAATATATTATAGATAGATTACCATCAGCCAGAATCCTTTGTACCATTGTAATCTCCTGGGCATCCATTTCTCCTATAATGCCAAAGCCAATTTTGTTTACATATGAAAAAAAAAGAGCAAATCTGATCGCAGTTGTTCAGGAGCTCATAAAATGACTGAGCCTGTGCTTGTTAGTTTGTTGTGCAGGGTTCTGCTTGTGGGTATTCACCTTCTAGTAACCATCAAGGTTGGGGTGGGACCTGGTGAACAGTGTAGAGAGCCCTGGGGAAATTCCTGCTTGTTTGTGGTACCCTGCTGCTTCTAAGCAGGTTAACGGGGTAACTTAAGAGGTAGAGATCTAGAAGAGGTTTCCTGGCAGTTACTGCAGGTCATCTCCCTGAGCCTGGCCTCAGCCAGCATCATTTTATATTATGTTAATCTGCAAACATTACTTTTAATCTCTCCTTCCAAAACTGTAGAGAGAGCTCTAAACAAGGGAATAACATAGGCTGTGACCCAGTCTGAACATGGCCATTTACTCTTCAGTACAATGAGATGTGGAAGGAGCATGGAAGTGGAGAAAGAAGGCCTACAACTTGCAACTTAAGCAAGGATTTGACCATGTTTTTTTAACACCTAAGAATGTCATCTCTCAATTCCTCATTACTTTTACTCTGTATAAAACTCAACTCATTGCTGTTCAGTCAGATCCACCCTCTAGTGGGCTTTCAGAGGCTTTCACACAAAAAGATTGCTCACCTTTCTCTTTTGGAGCATCTGGCAAATTCTAAATACCTGCCTTTGACTTGGCAGCACAACTCCTTACCCATTGGCCACTGAAGTTCTTCTATCCTATATGTTGTAGTTGGCCAATTAATAGGATTTCAGAGGCTACAAATCACATGGGAGGAGATTGCCCATCTTTTTCTTTTAAAGCACCTGGTATATTCGAACTGCACGTCTCTGGGTCAGCAGCTCAGCTGCTAGGCCATAAGAGCTCCCTATCCTGTGTAAAGGAGCAATTTAGACAGTAGACATAATGACAGTTTGCTGTTAATAGTGCAGTGACTTAGAATGATCTATTTCTCTGTTTCTTTTTTGGTTTTGATAGTTAATATTTCTAGTCTTAATGACTTCTCAGTGCTTCTTATGAAAATAAGTAGAGCCAAAGAATGTTCCAGGATGAAATCTCAAAGGGAAATTTTCTCATCCAGAGTCACTTAGATAGTAGCTAGAGATACACTCATAAACTTAGTGAAACTAAGTGAAACATTAACAGCAAATTTAAGAAGAGACTTTTCATGAAATCATTTACTAAACATTACCTCTCCACAGAAAAGTCATTGTTTACTTCTCCAAGAGGTTTTATAGTGAAGGTTTTTCCATTTTTGAGGAGTGAGATAGGTGAGTGAGATTATCTTATGTATGTGTTGGACTTGCACATTGGCCAGAATATAAATCCAGATATTTTTACTTTTCTATGATAGGTATGGCTAGAAGTTAATCAACTTTTGAGGGTACCTGGCTATGTTGTTGTTGTTATGTGCCATCGAGTCGTTTGCGACTCATAGCGACCCTATGTACAACAGCCCTAAACCATGCTCTATCCTGTGCCAATCGCATTGCCTCTGACACACCCATCCTGATTACCCCAGTCATTGAATCAATCTACCTCATAGCGGGTCTTCCCCTCCTGCACTGTCCTTCTACCTTCCC